>NC_139223.1:6888524-7328524 GCF_055691185.1 Crinia signifera
AAAAGGGCCACCACTAGGAATCGCGCAGCCCAGGACTGACCTTCAGTCCAGGGCCCCCCCATTATGGCCACTGCCCCCCCCCCCCCCCCCCACTACCATTTTTTTGCAGCACATGGACCCCCAAAAAATGTATCGTGACCACAAGTTCCATGTTACATAAGTTTGAAACAAAGAATGCAGATTTCTGTTGAGCCCAGCATGTGACCGTCCAATCATGACACACTTGGATACATTGTTTGTTTAGAGATTGAATCACCGCTGCTATCAAAGGTAGAGTGAACATTTAAGAAATATCAACCTTTGATTCCATGAAAATATACATAATGGAGAAAAAGATGTTTTTATAAAGCAATACAAGAGAAGCACAGTTTATTGATAAAATGTTCTGAATAAGTATAACAAATATATTTATACAGACGCCCAGATATACATACTGGACAAAGGCAACCATATCAGCTCCAGCTGAAAAGGCCAAGAGGTGTTGCACATCACAGCCTTGTATACCCCTAGAGATTACAGTTGGTATCACCCCAAAAATGTATGCAAAATATATAGGGGGCACTATTTACGCCAGGGGGAAATAGCGTCTACCGCCTATTCAATGCTGCCATATCCAACAGCACTGAAGGCGGATTCTGACAAAACAGATCTGACTTTAAAACAAGTCATATCTACATTTTTCAGAAACAGACGTAGATTGACAAATTCATGGCCATTGTTTTGACAGTCCGAGTCCGTTTTCGCCAAACCGCCCATGTTCCAACACTCGACAGATGGCAGATCGATTTCCAGCTGTTGAGTTTCTGTCGAACGGAGGGAAAGTGGGCCGATATTCTTACAGTTGGAATCCTGGATTGAGTATTCTGAACTGAAACTTGATTGGGTTGATATGAATAGCTGAGGTACAGATGGGGCAGGTCTCATCCTTGCAGGGGATGGCGATGGCGACGCCAGCTGCCATCCCCCGCCACCTGCCATCTGTACAGCAAGAAGGGGACGCGCGCGCACGAGATGCACTCGCGTCCCCTTCTGACGGGCTTCCATCACTTCCCCCGGGTCACTGCCGGCTTGTCGGCGGTCACCCGGGGTCCCCGCCACCTCCCCGCACCCCCCTTACCCTGTCCGTCTTCCTGAAGCGGAGACGGACAGGGTTCCCTTTGCCCCGCCGCCGGAAACTGAGACGCGCATTCGCTGGCAGGTTGGCTGTGACGTTCTGGCGATTCGACAGCAAAGAAGAGCCCGGCTCCATCTGTAGGACTTTCACTCAAAAAACTGAGACTATAACCAGATCCACTAATTTAAATGTGAAACATATCTTGAACATAAAAGCAGAGAATGTAACGGCAGATAAGAAGCACTTGGCCCATCTACAGATAGAGTCGCTCTTAGCCAACCTGCCAGCTCGCCATATCGCAGATACTGGTGGACGGAAGATGACAGGGGTGGGGACGGGGATGCGCAACCTTTTCACACGCTTGTGTGTACCATAGCTGACAATGGGGCACGTGTGTGTCTCATGCATGCGTCCCATTCCTGGCAGACCTTGCGCATGGCAATAGTCGCACCATGTCTCCATCTGAAGAGAGCAGCTCCATCTGTAGTCTGCCCTTTTTTATCCATTTGGCAATCTCAACACTTTTTAAACCTTATGCCCCCCATACACGGTCCGTTTTTTCGGTCCGTTCTGTACTTTTAAAGTACACATCGGATCGGATCGCATCCCTAGTACATGCACTGCGATCCGTTCCGATGTGTACCTAGTACAAAAAGTATGTGCAGCACATACTTTTTGTACCGTACTATGTTATGCGCGGCAGTAAAACACCCACAAAGAAAAAATAAGTATCTTTACGGGTGCACTGAGGATCAAATCATTTTTATTCGATAAAATTTTACTTTTATTGTCATTATCATAAAAAAGTCTCTTACTTTTAGGAGACCTTACTACCTTGTCTTAGTGAAATATTAAAATGATAGATATGTAAATAAAGAGAAAGAAAATTATGTGAGTATCATTATAAATGAGAGAAGGACAATGTGTGTGTATAAGCTTATTTCTTTAAATTGTCTTAAGGCAAAAGTTGCCCTTTATTATATATTAAATGAAGCTGCTATCTCAATGTCATTGATAAGTGGCAGCTTTATATCCAAAGTCATTCTCAGACCTTCATGTTACAGGGCTTTATATTGTTACTATTATATTGTGGCTTTCAAAGAAAAGGCTACTGTAACCATGTAGTGCCTATAATATATAGCATAACATTGTTGACACTGTCCTTCTAAAAATCATCTAGATCACGGGTGTCAAACACAAGGCCCGCGGGCCAAATCCGGCCCGCCAGACCTCGTCATGTGGCCCGCGCGAGGAGATAGCACGCAGGGGCAGTGTGTCTAAAACAGGAGTGCTGCGGGCCGCGTCCACGTCCGCGGCTGCCTTACCTGTTCCTCCACTGTCGGTGGCCATGTTCCTGTAGGCACATATGTATGCGGCTACAGAAACATGGCCGCCGGCCTCCACGGCTACGTGGAGGAGGGCCCAGCCGCCTGTTCCCTCTGATGCCCGGCAGTGACAGACACTGGGTGGGGACGTCATGACGATGACGCCACCCGCCCATGCGTCTGTAGAGAAGTAGGAGCAGGCAGGGAAGCTGGACCGGGAGTCGGGGACAGTGTGGCCGCAGCAAGCAGTGAAGAAAAGCTGGAAGCCGCAGCAGCTGCAGGACAGACGGAGAAACAGTAAGTGAGGATGAGGATCACACTCACAATAAAAAAAAAAAAATATATATATATATATATATATATATATATCTGCTGTTTCCTGAGGTGTCCCCGTGTATAATAATAATAATGCCATGACACCACAGGCTGTTCCTCCTGTATAATCATTTATGTGTCATGGCATTACTTTTATTATATTATACAGGGGGAGCAGTCTGTGGTGTCATGGCATTATTATTATACAGGGGGAGCAGCCTGTGGTGTCATGGCAATTATTTTATATTATACAGGGGGAGCAGCCTGTGGTGTCATGGCATTATAATTATACAGGGGGACCTACAGATACAACCGGCCCTTTGAGGGTGACCAAACTGCTGATGCGGCCCCCGAGGAATTTGAGTTTGACACCCCTGCTCTAGATGTTGGAAAGTGTGCTCAACATTCCATATGATATTAAGTACAGCACGTTCTTCTAAGTACATCACAGGTTGTATTATCAACCACTGTTTAATAGGAATTGGAAAATCATTAATGTAAATCAGCAATTTAAAGTGTCAAGGGATATCACTGCAAATATCCTATATATAAAGGGATAAGTCCTTATCTTATGCACTACGTGACCTGTATATGTGTATTATATCCATGATGGAGCGGTATAGCCGCCGGATTGAGTACAGATAACACTTATGCATACATGTATATCGGTTCCTGGCACGTTAGACAAGTAAGATAAATGGATTATATATAATTGAATAACTCCCAGGCTTTTTCCTTTCGCTGGGGATCTGATTCATAACAGCCACTATCTGATAGTACAGAAATTGTTACCCGTAAATGAGCAGTATTACCGCCGGTGTCTATTTAGAGTTCAAATTCACATTCTGACACAGAGAATAATCCAAAATTCACATTGTGACAGAAGGAATGAGTAAAAATTCACATTCTGACGCAGATAATTAGCCAAAAGGCAGTGATACAACAGTTTACAGAAAGCCTCATTACCTTTTCAATTGTAATGATGCTGGCCGATCATACATGTCATTTAGATAGCAGCACCTATATGGACAGGGGCGCATAGCGCCCCTGTCCTTTACCGCACGCTGGCTCTATCATACATGGGGGAGAAGCAGCATCAATGCACATAACGTGCGCTGACCCCCCTTCTCCCCATAACGATCTTTCATACATCTGCCCCATTGTGTGTCATCAATAAGAGTGTCTGGTTGTCAGATCTTGCTAATAAGAAATAACTTGCAGTCTGTTATTGAAAAACAGTAACTGTTACAATAAGTATTACAAGTAGCAGTGTAAACTGTTAAATGTAACATTTTAAATATCACTAAACATTAGATGTATTTGTTTATTACATCATAATACACTTCAACGTATTTAACTGTTAATATATTGGCTTATCTTTGGCATAACTATATGCCGTAATGCAGCCCATTCATGTTCCCAGCACAGGGGATGCAAAACTGTTTTTCAGACAAATAAACTGCGACAAGTAAAGACAAAAAACAGAAGTGTTTTAAATCCTGCACCTAAACAATGTAATGCATTGTCACTGAACTTACTGGAGCATTCAGTAAAGAGTTTGTTGGTCATTGGAAGACATAGAGGTGCACTATTCTATTAAAGGCAAACAAAAGGGATTTACCCTGTTTTTTTTTCCACCAAGTTTCTTTTCCTGATCACATCAATTACAGAGCATCCTCTCCCAAAAAAATAAAAAAATAAAACATGTTCCGGAGAAAACACCATATTCACAATTGAAACCATGGAAATGGGTCATTTATCAGGGATTTTTTTCTCCCGCCAAAGTCAGTCACTTTGCACTAGAACACCAATACACAATCGGGTGATCATAGGCGCTGTATCCCCATTAATGACCTATTCTTAATTGGATGTATGGACTCTCAAACTAGATCTTCGCGGTCCTGGTCAGTCTTCCGTCTAGTAACCCTTAATTGGACACTGTCAACTGACCTGTAACATGTGCCCTATATGCACATAAGGGTTTCTTTAAATATTCTGTGGTATACCAGCCGTAGGAACTCAGAATGACCACAATATTCTCAACAGGTAACCATTAGAAAATACCTCACCAAGGCTTAAAGCCCTATGTTCCTTGAAAGGTTTATTTTCCTGGATTCTCCCAGATATACGTTTTCATCCACTCCGATTAGTCATAAAAAACACACTTTATTTTCAGAAGATAAAAACTTCCATATCCGATATGAACAGTAAAAAGTCCAATGAAAGCAAGGGAGACACCTAGGTGACAGCACAAATCCAGGGTACCTCCTTATCGGGATAGAAGGATCCCCCAAATTGGGCTATAGATGACACAAAGTCAAGAAAATCGCAGGCTGACCAGATGTCCTCTCCTCCCACCAACGCGTTTCGGACTGTACAACAGCCCTTTGTCAAGGACACCTTGAGATTTATTTAATTATTTTTCATTGTCAGTACAATACACAAGAAGCTTGAAAATATTTAAAAATAAAATTTAAAAAATAAACTGTAAAAAATCATCACCTCTATCAAAGAGTTGTGTGCGCTGGAGGCCACTCAATTGCACAGATCAAGTGTTGCCAGTGCTGATATTACTGTTGCGTTGTTCCATCATTTCGACAGTCTGGTAACTAGTATATAATAAATGTACAAGTTCATTCTATAGTTGTAAAATGTCAACAAAACAAATGGAATATAGATTTCCTGGTATGAAAAAAATTATCATAAAGTTTATATTTCATTATAAGAATTAATTCATATCATTTTATTTACTATATGTACTGTAACTGTAAAAAATTGTTATTACAGTTGCAATTCTATGACCCCCAAATTTTACATTTGAATCTGGGATTTCCAAAGATAAAAACTAGTGTTTGAACAGTGGGAAAAATATCTGTAAATAACCAGATGGCAAACTGAAAAATGTTATCAAGGTGGAAAAATGTTGAGAAAAATAAAATTGTGGTTGTAACATACAAAGCAAATTCCAGCATTACATGTGCAATCATTGCGCAGACAGCCCGGATGTGTCCCTGGATCTGGGAAGATGTTAGATTGGACTTTGCCTTCTTCATCCTCCAGATGTGTCTCAGTAGTGTTGTGACACTGAGGCCGATACACAAACACGTCATAGAAAATGGAAGAAATAATCTTATCAATGGTCTGAAGATGATGTAAGACTCATTCCAAGGCATGGAGCTGAAAATTATCAAGGACCTATTGTGCGCAATAATAGGGGTTGTGGCCAGCACCTAATAATGTGGGGGGCGTGACCAGTGTTCTGTTTGGGTGGTCTGCTCATGGGTGTGTCTCTATTTGTGTAAATACTTTCATTATACTTTCATTATATATGCCTGAAAAAGGCAGGGGGTTGGCATAGGAAAAATGCAGGGAGATATATAGGCGGATGCCTTCCAAAGGAGCACCTGTAGGATGCCGATGTCCTAAGGTACTTGCGGGGTGAGGCGGCACTCCAGTCATAAAAAAACATACTGAAAGCCAAAACTTGGTAGACAACATTTCAGCACCTTTTATGTGGTCACTCCTTATACAAATCATGCAACACAGTAGATACCCCCTTATACTGTACATGCCTCTTACACATTATGCCACATGGAATGAGACAAAATTCACAACAACTGATCCAAAATTCACACTATGGCACATGAATTGATACAAAATTCACGTTATGCCACACAGATTAAGGCAAAACTCACATTTTGCCACATGGATTGAGCCAAAATATAAACTATACCAAACGGATTGAGCAATAATCCACAATATGATTCATAACCAGGGGCATTGTGCGCACATTAAACATTTAAACCATAATGCCTATTACATGTTAAGCCACACACCATAATGTCCATTACGTATTATGCCAAACACCATAATGCCTATTAAAAATTATGCTACATATATGATGCTTCCCTAATGCTCATTGCCAGGGGTTCCATGCTCATTGCCAGGGGTTTCATGCTCGTTGCCATGTGGGATTACATGCTCATTGCCAAGTTGGAATAAATGCTCGCAGTAAATGGGGAACATCCGCCGCCGGGCAGAAATGACAGCCATTGACAGTCAGGCAGAGAGCAGGGGGCTGCCCGGCTGTATTCAGAGCACTGAAGGTCCCGGCTATTTGAAATAATACCCTTTCACACCAGAAAATGCAGGGACTTACCGGGAAATATGGTCCCGGGATCATGCACGGACGTTCCCGGGCTGGCCCCTTTTACACAAGCCTAGTCCCTGCATTTTCTGGTGTGAGGTGGAGAAAACTCCCCCCCCCCCTTACCCAACCAGCTATATCTTCAGAACCAACTGACCCATTTACATGAGACCAGTATCATATTGAATAACTTTTGAGTGGGCTTCAATTGATTTTGGTCCTGTGAAACTGGGCCGTTTGGTTCCAGAGAAATCTGCCCTCAAACAACATGAACAGCCATGGAATTACATTTCAGAAATTAAAAAATCAGTTTACCCACAATTCTCTGGAACCAATGAACCCATATTGACCATCCTGGTATCAGATTGAAGGCCCAGCGATGTGGGTTCAACTGAGATCTCGAGCTTCTGTGATGCTGGCAGGGGAACTTACAGCCGTTGGAAGTGAACCGGGTGGGGGTCCCATGTTATCCTATGGGGAAAAACATTCCAGCTTTGCCTGGTGGTATCTCTGGTTCCCGGGGGGCTGGAAAAACATTCCAGCTTTGCCTGGTGGTATCTCTGGTTCCCGGGGGGCTAGCGACACAGGGCTGGGCTCGTTGGAAAGCCCCTGTACTCAGCTACAAAATGTGCCTATTTGGAGAGTGGACCTGGACCTGTAGCTCCATCAGGCCCATTGTTAATCCGGCCCTGCTTCTCTTGACACAAAGTAAAAAATAGCAGGAAACATTCACCAATTGTACAGAGTAGAAGACAGAGGGCCAGGTGGTGTTCCAGAAGCTGACATCAATCAGGACATTGTGTATCACAATCATGAATAAAAATATGTTTCTGCCCAAAATCAGATATACTGTAAGTCAAAGAAGAAAAAACTACCACGAACTGTCAAGAAGACCTTGAACAGGGAATTTGTCAGCACTGTAACACTTTGGATTTTATCACAAAAACCCAGATTACCAATCTCTCTTCTGCTTCAGATGTACACATTAAATATTGAGGTACCTATGATGGTCCCAGGTATTCCAATAATCATCATAATAATGAACCTGACTAATTTCAGAACTGACATTTTTAATCAGTTTATGACACTTTCAGAATCCTCTGTATCAATGATAACTCTCTGAACGAGATGTTTGTAGCAGAATGATGATACCTGTTTGTTTTAAACCAGTAACATTCTGATCTGATGGATCTTTCCAAATGCTCAAATCCCAAATCACATTGCGGAGAGATTGGCAGCAACACAAGGATTTATGATGTGAATTTGCATTTATGAAACATTTTATTATCAGAGATATTAATGTACCTTTACTGCAATATTAGATTCAAATTGAGTTATCAAGGTAACTAAGCTTGTAATAAGTTATATGCCAGTTAATAGGAAAATAAAATTGAAAAGAATAATATATATTTTCTTGCAATGTAGTAAAAATGTGTGGTCCATTAAACAAATGGTCCAATGCACAATAATAGAAAACACAGAACCATAGGTACCAAGGTATCCTCTGTGAGGACAAACAGGCGCTGGTATTGGTTGATAGTCCAGCTGCTGTATGATGTGGGGTAGTCAATCCCACTTCAACAAAAAAACAAGCAAATAGATTTACACAGCGCTACTTTGAGGTAGATTAAGTATACATAACCACCATGGGATGAAATAAATTGTACATTTAATTCATTAAAACAATATAGGACACTCAATTGATTACAAATTAAAAGTATCAAACATTGAATATTAAAAAGAAGATACTGATTATAGCAGCAAATGTGAAGGTTTATACCATGATATACCATGACATAGCAGCAGTCTCACTTGATATGAATGACCTTAGCTGGGTCACAGTCCGGTTCCTATGATGACTTCCATTTTGTAAAGGTATTCTTTATGCTGATCCCATGCACTCACTGGTGACGGATCCTCACTCGCTGGGTGCTAGTTAGTCGCAAGGGGTATTTACAGAACAATAGGTGTCTGCCACAAACAACATGCTCAGTCTACCTGATACTTCACAATACAATCACATACCATATACAATATCACATAAGACTTAATTTTTAGTTTATTAATGAAATATAAGGAATTAAAAAAATACTAAGTTTATTAATCAAAAACACAACAAAAAACAAAAACTTTAAAAAAAGGAATATGTAGAACCCATTTATCCACTTGCATAGGAGACTGATAATAACCTCTTGCATACACAAACATTTATATGGAATGTGGTCTTTCTCAAAGTTGTTGGCCAATCCTGTAGCCAATCCTATTGCCATCTCGAAAAGGTGAAACGTCCAAAAAATGTATGGACTCATGGTTAATGCAAGAGGTAAATGTAATTGTGCTATCAAACGTATTTAGAAACTGTACCATTTCATTGAATTCATGCTCCGTGTCAGTCCTAATAATAAAAATATCATCAATAAATCTTTTTAGACAAAGGATATTAGAACCAAATTTAGGCATAATAAACTCATTCTCAAAACCATGCATAAACAAATTTGCATATGATGGAGCCAAGGAAGACCCCCATGGCGGAACCAGACCATTGCAATGAAGAATTCCTTGCCATAACAAAAGTGATTCTGACATAGCACATAGCTACTGTAGTTCCAAACGAATTTCAGTCGGTAGACCAGTAGGCACACCCATCTGCAGATTAGTTTTCAAGGCATAAAAGTGGGGAATGATAGTATATAAAGGTTTCTTTATATGTTTAAGGATGATTCCATGTGATAGTGGACCACTATCACATGGAATCTTCCTTAAACATATAAAGAAACCATTATAGGTTTGAAATCCACAGATAACACCGTGAGTGCGGGTATGCCCTTCATAATAAAGAAACCTTTATATGTTTTCTATTACCTGTAAAAGGGTAAGTGAGGTATGCTGTTAAATGTATTTTCTCAGCTCCTCACTCACCAATAACACAAATTTTGCACTTACAGTATGTACTACTCATGAGTTGTTTATTTTCTCTTTTTGAGCACATGTGGAGACACTCTTTCACAATTTTGAAAAGCAGATCACTTTCACCCTCATTAGGAAGTGGAGCTTCTTAGAACTGTATCAAAGAAACCGCTACAAGCTTGTTACTGTCCAATCTAACGTGAGTTTCGGTATGCTTCATGGAAAAAACGCTCCCGCATTAAACAGAAATTTGAAATTTATTGTTGTTTATTTTTCTTTTTAATGTTTTACTGCACACCACAGCTTGAAACCAACAACTTTGAGAAAGACCACACTCCATACACTCCATATAAATGTTTGTGTATGCAAGAGGTTATTATCAGTCTCCTATGCAAGTGGATAAATGGGTACTACATATTCCTTTTTTAAATGTTTTTGTTTTTTGCTGTGTTTTTGATTAATAAACTTAGTATTTTTTAATTCTTTATATTTAATTAATAAACTAAAAATTAAGTCTTATGTGATATTGTATATGGTATGTAATTGTATTGTGAAGTATCAGGTAGACTGGGCATGTTGTTGGTGGCAGACACCTATGGTTCTTTGTTTTCTATTATTGTTCATTGGACCATTTGTTTAATGGACCACACACTTTTTTATTATTGCCCAATGGATATAGTAATGCTCCATTTGATATACATTTTAGGCACTGGATTGGCTGTCTCGAGCGCCGCACTTCCGGGTTGCATTCCGTTTAGTAATGCGCTTTCTATTACATCAACAGTGGCGGGGCTTGCGTTCCATAGCAGTGGCCTGCTTCCATTATTAGAATTTGACAAACATTAATGAACATCCCCAACACCATTTCCAGCATGGCGCGCGGTCCACGGCAGTGTAGCGCAGGCCGCTTCCGACATTAGCATTTTCAAGGGCATTGATGCGCATCCCTGACATCAGTTCCGGCAGGGTGTGCGTTCCACGGCGGTGGATCGCAGGCCACTTTCGGTATTGGCGGTTGCCGTGTTTTGTACTTTAATCTGGCGGTTTTTGTCTGCTATAATCAGTGGCTATGTTATTTGGAGCCAGTGTTATGCACTTTATCCTGTACATCTTCCAATGGTTAGCTGGTTGGTATATCATTTTTATTTTTACTATACTTCCTGCTATGAGCCTACCCGGAAGTGGGAGTTTCCCTCAATTGAAGGGTGCCTGCCATAAATAGCTGCCCAGTTCACAATGTGTGCATGCTGCCTGGTGCTATGGGTCCTTGTATCCTGTGATTTTGTCTTGAAAAAGATTCCATCGGAGGATAGAAACGTCGACCTGATATTCTTTACAATGGAATAAAATTCTCTTCTTTAACTTTTCAATTCATGTTGGTGAGTGCCTACTTTATAGAATAGAATAGAATCAACTTTATTGGCCATGTATGCTTGAGCACACTAGGAATTTTTTGTGGATTTACAGTGCAGCATCAAGCAGGGATGAAGGGGGTGTGTGTGAAGGCATTACATACATTACATTGAGACATTACATGTGGGAAACACATACCCGCCAAGCTGAACAGCGCCTAGGCAGCCATCAGCGGCACCACTGGTCTCTGAAACAGCCAGGTAGGTAACAATACAAGCAGAGACAGTACAGTATCACACAGGGAACATATTTGGCTGAGCTGCAAAGCTCCTAGGCAGCCATCAGCGGCGCCATCTTGATCATGCTGCTCAAAGGCAGCAATAATAATATATTTTTATTTTAGCATGGCAACTGAAGCATGAGTTCGACTGGTTGTAGCACTTTTCTTGCAAAGCTGGAACACCCTGCCAGCTTGTTGCTGGCAGAGTGTGCAACTAGTGATGGTACAGCATACAGGCTTTGCAAACAGTGGTTACGGATGGTACAAATCATTGTAAAGAAACAGTAAACAAAGAAAGTAATACAAAGCTTTCATCAGCTTAGAGGCTGAGAGAGATGGTAATTGGTGAAAAATAAAATGATGCCATGTGCAGGTGTAAGTCCAAATCCAGTCCAAACTCCAGTCAAACTCATGCTTCAGTTGCCATGCTTACTATGCAGGCTAAGATGGCAGGCAAGCCTTTGAGCAGGCTTCCAAATATTTCCAATTTTAAAGGAAAGTTTGGGTCAGCTGGTACAGGGGGAGGGGATGTTGTTTGCACAAATTGCTCAACAGGCTAATTAATGGAGGGACCGCCGTCAATCTGCTGTTTATATGGGAGACATTCTACTTGTAGTCCCTGAACAAGGAAGGCAACGGGAACAGCTATCTTGATATCAGTGAGTGCCAGAACAAATGGACTTGTGTATATATATATATATATATATATATACACAGTGGTCGAAGTGGAAATTTTGAAGTGGGGGTATGGAAATTTTGAAGTGGGGGTATGGAAAAGTAAAGAGTGAATATAGTGCGCACCTTCGGACACCCCCCTGTCCATCAACGTCCCCTGCCAGACTGCCCCGTTGTACAGGGGTATTACAAAAGCACAATATGCACTGCTGAGTGATCAGAGAGCATCCTCTTCAGATTAAAGTGGCGGTATGGCATACCCCCGTATACCGCCCCACTTCTACCACTGTATATATATATATATATATATATATATATATATATATATATATATATATATATATATACGGAACGGCGGCATTCGCTGGCAACAGTCCACTCAGTAACTTTACATAAATGTTTTCGGTTTACGTAACCTTCATCAGATATACAGAAAACATTGTACAACGCACCATATATATACATGTGTCTCACCCCTTTCTCGTGCTCTCACAGTGTGTACCGTGCCTCCTCCCACCTCCTCGCTGACCTTCCGTTCCGAGGTCCAATGGGGAAATTGGTTCCGGCTTGATCGGTTACTATGGTAACATGTAAACAAATAGCGTTGTTGGTAACTTAATATTTATGTCGCACAAAAAGAAAGAAATCATGTTTCATGGTAAATTAGACTTACAAACTAAGAAATGCAGGACAAGAATAAACATTTTATAAAAAGCAGTTAAGAGGTAACTGTAAAAGTTTAAAATTTCTGTCTCCCCCTCTGCGATCCACTGGAATTTGATCTATCATGATGTATTTGAGACTTGATAGATTGTGCTTGTATTTTTGAAAATGTTTCGCGACGGGCAGTTCAGCTACTTTACCTTCCAGGGCAGCTTTTATCGCACTTCGGTGCTGCGCCATCCGGGTCTTGAAAGCTACAAATTGTCTTTTCTATGTAGTATTTACTACATATATATAGTACTCTATATAGTATCACCCAGCCAATACCTATAATTATTGTTTTAACAAGATACAATGATAACACTTTAAATAGACGTTTTCTTGTCAGATTCCAGAAAATGAGATGAGATGTAGACCTCTTTCAAATCAATAATCCTTTATTAAAAACAACCCATCGTGTTTCATTAAAACGACTTCATAAGGGGCGTGACACAACAAGAAGAGACCTCACAACAAGGTCTATACAGCGATGCACTTTCTTAGTGTGTTAAAAAAATCAATAAGAACCTATTAATAGATTGTTGTGGTGTCAAATACACCTTAAACCAGGATCTTGAGGATAATAAAAGCTCTTCGGCCAAAGGAAGGGACGTATTCCATATATCAAGATATCAAGAGAGATGATAATACTTGATTCTAAAATTTTCAAAACAAAGGTTGAAGTAACCTCCTGAATGATTTTTGCACCAGACAAAGATTATAGTATCCTCACTCCTCTACAGGCTGATAGAGCTCTATCAGCCTGTTGAGGATTATGGCCCTACCTTTGGCCGAAGAGCTTTTATTATCCTCAAGATCCTGGTCTTTGTCCTATGATGGAGATCCTTGGCCTTATCACATCCCTTAAATGGCAACACACTTACATTTTTCAAAATTGAAATGTCGCCACCCCTACTGCATGCATGTCAACCCTTTTCATGTGTCGATCCACTGCCTGTCAACCAGAAGTGGCCAACCCAATGATTGTCGATCAATCGATCCATACCCCAGAATAACCCCCTATATCAATACAACCTACATATAAATAATTATAATAAAATGTCTCTAAAAGTATATTTATATTTGATTATGTAAATACAGTACATTTATTACATTTACTATTTTTAAGACATGTTTAAGATTTTTAAAAATTAAAATCGAAAGGATTTTATATTTGTATTTCCCCTTATGGAAGCCAATCATCTTAGATTGCATTCTGAAATTATACTGATATCTAGATTACAGATGATAGGAAGTGGGATTCTGACATATTCCAAGATTTCAGAGAGTTAAGCTGCGTACACATTAGACCACATTTTGAATGGTTTGGACAATTGTGATGGATCGTAATGACAAACCATTTAATCCCTTGCGCGGCATGATTTATTTTGCCATCCCTACATGCAGGACAACAGAAGATATCTCTAGTAAGTCCAAGCATGGTCACTGCCGGTACTTTGTCACTGCCAGCAGTGGCAAGTTTGTAAGCACTTGACTATGCCATCTCCCCCACCGGGTCCCATCACCCATGATGTATGTGGATATACACATCTTCTAGTGTCTACCAAGCTTTCAAATAGGTAGTGTTTAGTAAGGCAAAATCCATCTGCTTCTGCCTGACTACACATTCTCAGGACTTTCAGAACTAAAGACTAACCAATTACATAAAATCCCAACAAATGTCAATGTTAATTTATATATTAACTTAAGTGCTATTGCTGTGACCCCATATTCTATTTATTAACCTGGGATTTCCATGGATTATAACAAGAGTTTGAGAAGATGGATAAAAAAGGATTATCATCCACAATATGACCATTAAGTCATCAGCAAAATGTAACAATGGTCCTACAAATATCAGTGTTATTATCAAAGAGAAAGAAAAGTCCAGGATAACACGTACAGTCAGGGAACAGACAGCTCGGACGTGGCCCTGGAGCTGGGCGGATGTCACATGAGAGTCTCCCTGCTTCATCCTCCGGATGTGTCTCAGTAGCACAGTGACACTCAGCCCGATACACAGAAACGTCATAGATAACGGCAGACAAAATCCAGTCAACGAGGCTAAAATGATATGCGGGAAATTCCAATCCATTTCAGCAGAAGACAGAATCAGTGAGTCATTGATATTTCTGGGAATGTCAATGCTTGTTGTCCATGCAAGAGGAACATTAACAACTATGGAACATAGCAGCGATCCCAGAATGAGGTAAGAAACATATGACGGGAACGTTGCTTTGACCCGCAGGAATAGCCGGTGAGGCACATTCACCAGTCGGACAGAGTAGAAGACGGAGAGCCAGGCGGTGTTCCAAGCATTAAAACTAAACAGTGTAATTTCTAATGTTAATGGTAATAATATATTGTTGCCGTAAATTTGATATGTCCCAAAAAGGGTAGAAGAAGTGTAAGCAGACATGATGCCCTGTAACAAGAGATTTGTCAGAACTGTCGCAAGCTGGATTTTTTCACAAGATCCCGGATTACTGATCTCTTTCCAGTGTCTGATGTACACATTGAAAACTGCAGAGTATATGATGGTGCCAGATATCCCATTAATCAGCATAATTATTAATCTGGATAATTCCAGAACTGACCACATTATTAATCAGATTATATTTATTTCCAAATCCTCTGTAGCAGTGATTATCCTGTTGATGAGACGTCTGTAGCAGAATGATGATAATGTTGTAGGAGAGTCAGATTAATATGAGCATCACATGCAAATGTGCAAATATGCAAATGTGCTCAGTACCTGGATCACAGGTGTGTAATGGACGGTCCGCGTGTAATCAGGTATCAGCGTTACATTCCGCCTCATATGATACTTGTTTACTTTATATCAGAGACATCTTCATCTAATGTATGTAAATCACATGATGGAAAAGATGAAAGACACAGGAGAGGATATAATTATGTTGCAAATTATTTGGAACTTTTTTTGTATATGACGTTAAATAAACCACTGTAATTACAAATCAGCTGACAGTTTTACCACTGTTCTTATTTTTAGCCATATTTTTTTTAACCTTTTCAACAGGATCCCTAAAAGTTCATGTTTTCCCTATAATTCGTGACAATTATAATGTGTCAACATCGACCTTGTGCATGTCGTCCTTTTGGTGTTGACCTAGACATTGCCAACCTATTACTCAGACAACAGATTTTTTCTAGATTTTTGGGGTGTCCATTTTTTTGTATCACATGGACCCCCAATAAATGTATCGTTACCACACATTCCATGTTACATAACTGTAAAACAAAGAATGCAGATTTCCGTTGAGTAGGAGAGCACCAACTCATACAAACTGTCGCAGCACCTGCCCCAAATAGGGTAATTATCTGCAAGTCTCATAGATGATAAACACACACATGTCAATTCTGACATAACATACCGAAAAATCCCCCTTTTTTAGGATCTTTTTTTCAAAATTATGCATTGTGAAAAAAACTTTATTGTTTCTGTTTCACTACTGGAGATTTAATTTTTTTTTTAGAGAAAAACAGTGACCAATGATTTGAATCCTTAAACATTACCAACACCATGGTTTAAGACAAGGAAAAATGAGGCTACCAAACTGTTCTATACAAATATTTCTCCCTTAACCCTCTCCACGAGGCCTTAATAATTTTTCTTTTTGGGCAATAATTGCCACACACTACTTAGTTATTTTTTGGCGCTTCCTGACCCTTTATAAATGATTAAGAACACTCTATTCTCATTTTAAAAATTAACAAATAAAATTTAGTTTTTCTCTTTCCTGTGACATAAGGGTGCCCCCACCCAGAGTTTATTTTCTCTCTCTCTGCCTCTCTTGGCCCCAACAAGTACATTGTTTATCTCTGGGGTGCACCACTGACAGTCAAATATTTGGGAACCCCAGACATCACAAGCACAAGGGGTTGACCTATGACACATATGACCACAGACTGGGCTCATGTCAGTTGCCACAGGAATCTCACATAAAAAACAACCAATTAGTATACTATACTTCTTAACCAGTGCAGTAATACTCTCAACCATCCCCTACCCCCAACCCACAAAATAATAAAGCACTTGACTATTCCATCTCCCCCACCGGGTCCATCACCCATGATGTCTGTGGATATACACATCTTCTAGTGTCTACCAAGCTTTCAAATAGGTAGTGTTTAGTGAGGCAAAATCCATCTGCTTCTGCCTGACTACACATTCTTGATTTACATTTATTTTCTAACTCACCATAGTGTCCGGACTTTTAGAACTGGCGCCCATATACATTTGACCCAAAGACTAACCAATTACATAAAATCCCAACAAATGTCATTGTAAATTTATATACTAACTTAAGTGCTATTGCTGTGACCCCATATTCTATTTTTTAACCTGGGATTTCCATGGATTATAACGAGAGTTTGAGAAGGTGGATAAAAAAGGATTATCGTCCACAATATAAGCAATAACTCATTAGCAAAATGTAACAATGGTCCTACAAATATCAGTGTTATTATCAAAGAGAATGAAAAGTCCAGGATAACACGTACAGTCAGCAACTGGACAGCTCGGACGTGGCCCTGGAGCTGGGCGGGTGTCACATGAGAGTCTCCCTGCTTCATCCTCCGGATGTGTCTCAGTAGCACAGTGACACTCAGCCCGATACACAGAAACGTCATAGATAACGGAAGACAAAATCCAGTCAACGAGGCTAAAATGATATGCGGGTAATTCCAATCCATTTTAGCAAAAGAGAGATCCAGTGAGTCATTGATATTTCTGGGAATGTCAATGCTTGTTGTCCATGCAATAGGAACATTAATAACTATGGAATAAAGCAGCGATCCCAGTATGAAGTAAGAAACATATGACGGGAACGTTGCTTTGACCCGCAGGAATAGCCAGTGGGGCACATTCACCAGTCGGACAGAGTAGAAGACAGAGAGCCAGGCGGTGTTCCAAGCATTAAAACTAAACAGTGTAATTTCTAATGTTAATGGTAATAATATATTGTTGCCGTAAATTTGATATGTCCCAAATAGGTAAGAAGAACTGTGAGCAGACATGATGCCCTGTAACAGGAGATTCGCCAGAACTGTCGCAAGCTGGATTTTTTCACAAGAACCCGGATTACTGATTTCTTTCCAGTGTCTGATGTACACATTGAAAACTGCAGAGTATATAACGGTGCCAGATATCCCAGTGATCAGCATAATTATTATTCTGGATAATTTCAGAACTGACCACATTATTAATCAGATTATATATATTTCTGAATCCTCTGTAGCAGTGATTATCCTGTTGATGAGACGTCTGTAGCAGAATGATGATAATGTTGTAGGAGAGTCAGATTAATACAAGCATCACATGCAAATGTGCTCAGTACCTGGATCACAGGTGTGTAATGGATGGTCCGCGTGTAACCAGGTATCAGCGTTACATTCCGCTTCATATGATACTTGTTTACTTTATATCAGAGACATCTTCATCTAATGTATGTAAATCACATGATGGAAAAGATGAAAGACACAGGAGAGAATATAATTATGTTGCAAATAATTTGGAACTTTTTCTGTATATGACGTTAAATAAACCACTGTTATTACAAATCAGCTGACAGTTTTACCACTGTTCTGATTTTCAGCCATATTTTTTTTAACCTTTTCAACAGGATCCCTAAAAGTTCATGTTTCCCCTATAATTCGTGACAATTAGAATGTGTCAACATCGACCTTGTGCATGTCGTCCTTTTGGTGTTGACCTAGACATTGCCAACCTATTACTCAGACACCAGATTTTTTCAAGATTTTTGGGGTGTCCATTTTTTTGTATCACATGGACCCCCAATAAATGTATCGTTACCACACATTCCATGTTACATAACTGTGAAACAAAGAATGCAGATTTCCGTTGAGTAGGAGAGCACCAACTCATACAAACTGTCGCAGCACCTGCCCCAAATAGGGTAATTATCTGCAAGTCTCATAGATGATAAACACACACATGTCAATTCTGACATAACATACCAAAAAATCCCCCTTTTTTAGGATCTTTTTTTCAAAATTATGCATTGTGAAAAAAACTTTATTGTGTGTGTTTCACCACTGGAGATTTAAGGTTATTTTAGAGAAAAACAGTGACCAATGATTTGAATCCTTAAACATTACCAACACCATGGTTTAAGACAAGGAAAAATGAGGCTACCAAACTGTTCTATGCAAATATTTCTCCCTTAACCCTCTCCACGAGGCCTTAATAATTTTTCTTTTTGGGCAATAATTGCCACACACTAATTAGTTATTTTTTGGCGCTTCCTGACCCTTTATAAATGATCAAGAGCACTCTATTCTCATTTTAAAAATTAACAAATAAAATTTAGTTTTTTTCTTTCCTGTGACATAAGGGTGCCCCCACCCAGAGTTTATTTTCTCTCTCTCTGCCTCTCTTGGCCCCAACAAGTACATTGTTTATCTCTGGGGTGCACCACTGACAGTCAAATATTTGGGAACCCCAGACATCACAAGCACAAAGGGTTGACCTATGACACATATGCCCACAGACTGGGCTCATGTCAGTTGCCACAGGAATCTCACATTAAAAACAACCAATTAGTATACTATACTTCTTAACCAGTGCAGTAACACTCTCAACCATCCCCTACCCTTAACCCACAAAATAATAAAGCACTTGACTATTCCATCTCCCCCATTGGGTCCATCACCCATGATGTCTGTGGATATACACATCTTCTAGTGTCTACCAAGCTTTCAAATAGATAGTGTTTAGTGAGGCAAAATCCATCTGTTTCTGCCTGACTACACATTCCTGCTTTACATTTATTTTCTAACTCACCAAGATCTCAGGACTTTCAGAACTGGCGCCCATATACATTTGACCCAAAGACTAACCAATTACATAAAATCCAAACAAATGTCATTGTTAATTTATATATTAACTTAAGTGCTCATACTGTGACCCCATATTCTATTTTTTAACCTGGGATTTCCATGGATTATAACGAGAGTTTGAGAAGGTGGATAAAAAAGGATTATCGTCCACAATATAAGCATTAACTCATCACCAAACTGTAACAATGGTCCTACAAATATCAGTGTTATTATCAAAGAGAATGAACAGTCCAGGATAACACGTACAGTCAGCAACTGGACAGCTCGGACGTGGCCCTGGAGCTGGGCGGATGTCACATGAGATTCCCCCTGCTTCATCCTCCAGATGTGTCTCAGTAGCACAGTGACACACAGCCCGATACACAGACACGTCATAGATAACGGAAGACAAAATCCAGTCAACGAGGCTAAAATGATATGCGGGTAATTCCAATCCATTTTAGCAAAAGAGAGATCCAGTGAGTCATTGATATTTCTGGGAATGCCAATGCTTGTTGTCCATGCAAGAGGAACAGTAATAACTATGGAATAAAGCAGCGATCCCAGTATGAGGTAAAAAACATATGATGGGAACGTTGCTTTGATGCGCAGGAATAGCCAGTGGGGCACATTCACCAATCGGACAGAGTAGAAGACGGAGAGCCAGGTGGTGTTCCAAGCATTAAAACTAAACAGTGTAATTTCTAATGTTAATGGTAAGAATATATTGTTGCCGTAAATTTGATATGTCCCAAATAGGTAAGAAGAACTGTGAGCAGACATGAAGCCCTGTAACAAAAGATTCGCCAGAACTGTCGCAAGCTGGATTTTTTCACAAGAACCCGGATTACTGATCTCTTTCCAGTGTCTGATGTACACATTGAAAACTGCAGAGTATATGACAGTGCCAGATATCCCAGTGATCAGCATAATTATTATTCTGGATAATTTCAGAACTGACCACATTATTAATCAGATTATATATATTTCTGAATCCTCTGTAGCAGTGATTATCCTGTTGATGAGACGTCTGTAGCAAAATGATGATAATGTTGTAGGAGAGTTAGATTAATATGAGCATCACATGCAAATGTGCTCAGTACCTGGATCACAGGTGTGTAATGGACGGTCCGTGTGTAATCAGGTATCAGCGTTACATTCCGCTTCATATGATACTTGTTTACTTTATATCAGAGACATCTTCATCTAATGTATGTAAATCACATGATGGAAAAGATGAAAGACACAGGAGAGAATATAATTATGTTGCAAATTATTTGGAACTTTTTTGTATATGACGTTAAATAAACCACTGTAATTACAAATCAGCTGACAGTTTTACCACTGTTCTGATTTTTAGCCATATTTATCGAACCTTTTCAACAAGATCCCTAAAAGTTCATGTTTTCCCTAACATTTGTGACTATTAGAATGTGTCAGTTAGGAATGGAGAACGTTGGTAATGACTACACATGTGCACCAGCTATTGGGTCTGGTTGGAATTCTGCGGGCTGAATTTGAGAAACAGGTATGTACTTTACAGTGTTAGTATCTAAGTCCAGTCCTAAGGGAATCCTATCCTATCATTGTATATTTTACATATTTCACTGATGGAGCACAGCTGTCAAATGCAGTATTTGAAGTGCCCCAGATTATAGTAAACAGTGGCGGATTTGGCCCCCTTAATAAAATCCACCACCTTGCTCAGTGTTAGAGAAGTCATGGTCTGTCTGTGAAAAGTATTATCAAGAAAGAGAAAGAGTTTGCTCGGTGGATGCACACCAAAGAATTTGATTTTTGTTTTGTTTAAAGCTTAACCTTTATTGGTTTATTTTCTAAAAGGTAGAGGGGGCCTTGGTATCTGTGTTTTTTTCCGTTATGTGGAATCACAGGTCATGGTCCGCTCCGCTCATTGTGAATTTAATAGAGGTTAAAAACTTACAACATCATTTACACATACATGAAAAGTGAGGTGCTTGTGCACCGTAAAGACAAGAAAGTGTGTTAAAGATTAAAAATGTGGTCGCTGGACTTGATTACTTTGTCTCTATGGTTGCTGCTGTGTTTTATGCGAGAGGGATCCTAGCCTTGATTGATTGAAGTAAACACCAATGCATATTTGCATTTTAAAAGCGCCCATCATCCGTCATGGATTAAAAACATACCCAAAGGGCAGATGATGAGACTACGGCGCAACTGCTCCACGTTACAAACTTTCGAAGAACAAGCCAAGACTTTAGGCGAATCTTTTATTGCCAGAGGTTACCCGGAGGGTTTGGTTAAGGGGTCAATAGAGGAAGTGGGTAAATTGAAAAGAGAAAGCCTATTAAAAGAGAAAGTAAGAACAATCCCCTCAGAGGAGAGCGCAAATAATTTCCCCTTTATATCAACATTTAACAATCAATACAGGGATATTAAGAAAATTGTCCAGAAGAATTTTTCAATTTTACATAATGATAACACATTGAGGAGCTTATTACCCAAACAACCGTCATTCATCTTTAGGAAAAATAAATCATTAAAAACTATACTAGCCCCCAGTGTACTGAGAGACCCAAAGATACAGACTAACACATCCCTGGGGAACTGGCTTCCTAATGTACCCAATGGTTGTTATAAGTGTGGTAGGAATGCCTGTATTACCTATAATTATATACAAAATAGAACAACCACAATAAAAATAGAAGGTGAAACAAAACCAGTTGAAATAAGGGGTTTTATCAACTGTAATACTGAGTATGTCATATACCTGTTGACCTGCGGATGCGGTCTTAGGTATATAGGCAGAACTACCAGAGCACTAAGAACTCGTTTCTTGGAGCACAGAAGGAACATCCTGAACAAAAACTTGCTCCACAGTGTGTCTAGACATTACAGTGAAAAGCATAGAGGCAATCCTGAGTGCCTGAGACTCACTGGTCTGGAATATGTAAAAACGTCTAAAAGAGGAGGAAACAGATATAAGATCTTATGCAACCAAGAGATATATTGGATGTTCCGGTTTGGTTCATTATTTCCTAATGGACTAAACGAAGCCTTGGAGCTAAATGTAGTACTCTAATTTGTATCAATTTCACATAGACTTATCCTTTGGGTTATTCTACATACATATTGAGCGAACCGTATAGAATTGTAATCCACTCCTCCTATATGTATATATATTTATCTCCTGTTACCTTTATAAAAATTGCATGTTTAATAGGTACCAATCTTCTAAAGGGGAACTCCTAAGAGAATGCTCTTTTTTTATTATTTTTTTTTGTTATTATTATTTTTTATTATTATTTTTTATTATTATTTTTTATTATTATTTATTTATTTGATTCCAATATATGATAATCTATCAATACAAAAGAATAAATATAAATATAGTTATCGCTAATATGAGCGAATAACATTAGGGGGTTAATATCACATATTAACTTATCAATTAACTTATTTACTGTATGCACATTATTTAAACTATATAATATGTTGTTGTTTATATGTAAAATATGGAAACATTACAGTAGAAAGTTAAGATTGAATTATGAAAATCATCTGTTCAGATGTTATTATAAAAAATCCAGCATTTCAGAAATGTGATATACTGTTGTGATTATGGAAACTGTGACACACAAAGAAAATGGTTATTGTTATAATCCGAGGATAGTACGTTTTTTTAGGGGGTGGGGCTATCCGAATGAAGTACTGTGGGTAATGTAGTTCACTCAGCCTTCTCTACGACCATCACTATTTTTGTAATAATATAAACGCAAAAACATCATTAAATGTATATGAATATAGGAACTCAGCAACCATGGTGATAAATAACTTAGAGAAATGACGTATCAACTGATCATTAAGTTCTGTATAAGTTGAGGACAATTGCGTAACGTCATTTCCGGCAGCTATAAACTAAGCACCATGGGACATGTAGTCTTTTTTGCCCGGAATTAAGCTGAAACATGTTCTCACCGTCATTTTGAAAGTAAACATTAGTAGATATAATAGTACAAGTGATACTGCGAACCGCTAAAGAGTTAGTGGTCAAAATTCACTGTGAAACACCTAAGATCCATCTGTTCATGAGAGTGTTTACCGCAATATAGCGATACGTCACTTCCGGTGACGCTTAATGTTGCCGGGGCAACGTAGTAACAGGGATACTTTTAGGAACTTCCGGCTAGGTCTCCACGAAGTGGTGAGAGACGCCGGATAGTGAGAATAACTACTGAGACAAATTGGACAATGTGGCGTCCTACTGCATATATGTACACCTATAGTGATAAGGTAATATGCTGATTGTTTTAATATACACTTCGATCTATCTCTGTGGTTGATATCCACCTTGATTGGCTAAACATCAACATGTGATATATGACATGTGACTAACAAATTTACATATGATGATGTAATGGTCTAATACCCGGAAGTGAATCCGGAGGTCATCTTTGTTAAAATATGAAAATACACTGTTATATGGTTTTTTATTGTATTATATGTAGAGTACTGGAAGAATAAGGTCTGTCTCCATTTAGTCCACCGTGTCTTTTAGTGTTATTTTTATTTTTTCTATGAGTGAATCAATTAATTATGCTAAGTGTTCCCAGAGGACACTGGGTATAAATATGAGTCTGAGGCTCATGACAGCATGCCTTGATAAAGCTGGTGTAAGGCCAGCGAAACGCGTAGGTGCTGAGCTATTGCTTGGTTCCAGATCTAAGGACTAACATTGGAGGATCTACCTGCTTAATCCACTGCCCACGTTATCCCCCATTTTTGGATGTCACCGGCTCAATTTCCAGAAGAGTGAATACTCCAGCCACGAGGTTGTAGGTGAGCCCCCAACAACTGGCTCCTCCCTCGATTGGCTCACTCGGATTACAAATCGCCGTTCTTGGGACTCCAGCTCGAATTGGGACCAATTGGAAGGACAGTGCAGGTTCAATCCAACCATCTTTTGCCTTGGGATTGCCCCTAATACGTGAGATCTGGTTACCATTCATTTTTAAACCAACATTTTTTATATATATTTTTTGTCCATTTTATTATGTGTTTAAAATGCCATACCTCAATTGGTATTAATAAATAAGTGTATTTTACCCTTTAATCTTGATTCAATCATCTAATTTTGAGCGCTGCTATTACTTTGTTATTTCTACCAACATCTTTATAGTACACATCTGTTGATAACTTATTGTCGACAATCGACACAGCCACATCCAGAAATTGAGCTGTACTGGTGTTACAGGTGTAGGTAAACTTTATTGTAGAATCCCTGGAATTTACATCAGACATCAGAGTTTCAAATGACTCCTGTCCGCCCGTCCACAGCACGAAGATGTTGTCTATGTAACGGGTGTACAGGAGAAGGTGCTTGTTAACCTCAGGGCAATTCAGGAACATCTGGTCTTCTTTATAGAACATATATATATATATATATATGGGGGCACATATAGAAAACTTGATCGTAATCCCACTATTACCTTTAAAAAGGAAATTGATGATGTGTTGCATGTTGCTCAGAATGAAGGTTTGGTGGACGTGGCTATAGTCAAAGCATTAAAGGTAGAGTACCCCATAAGACCGCTTTTGTACACTATCCCTAAAATACATAAAAATAGTGAGCACCCCCCGGGGCGCCCTATTATATCGGCGAGGGGGTCACTCCTGCAGCCGATATTTACTTATTTAGACACTTTGTTACAGCCATGTGTGCAAGCCCGTCCAACCTACCTTAAAGATACATTCACACTGCTTGAATCTCTTTCTAAACTTCCTCCGGTGTTGGATTCATTTTTATTATGTTCAGTTGATGTTGTTAATTTATATACCTGTATTCCCCACGAGATGGGGGTGTATGCAGTAAAGAAATTGCTGACTGACAACGTCAATTATACAGGGCCACAAATTGAGTTTGTACTTGCTCTCCTTAAGTTGGTATTAGGTCGTAATTACTTCTACCATGATGGGGGTTATTACCTACAGCTGTGGGGGTGTGCGATGGGGTCGAATGTGGCCCCATCGTACGCCAACGCATTCATGTTCATGGTGGAACATGATGTGTTTTTTGCTGATCCAATAACAGCATCACTTATAGTAGCGTTTTGGCGCTACATAGATGACCTATTGATTATATGGAGTAGCACGGAAAAACAATTTGTTAATTTGATAGAGAAACATAACTTGACAGATAGCCCTGTTAAATTTACATATACTGTTAGTAACATAAGTGTGAATTTTTTGGACGTCAAAATCACAAAAGATAATGGACACATTAAAACTTCACTCTATTCAAAACCCACTGATAGAAATAACTTATTGCTTGCTGCTAGTGCCCATCCCCCAGCACTTAAAAATGCACTGCCCTACTCGCAATTCTTGAGGGCCCTCAGAATTGCGTCTGACAGAGGGGAGGCATTGACATCTTTAAACATGATGTATGGTAAATTTCTTGCTAGAGGTTACAGCACCGAAGTGCTAGATGCAGCAAAATCTAAGGCACTCAGGCTGTCACATGATGAGCTCATGACAGTTAAAAACAAAAAGTCTATTGATAACAAGTTTACGTGGTGTACCAGTTTTAACCATTTAAGTGACAAGGCAAACAGAACTGCAAAAAAATTTTGGCCATTGATCTTAACCGACTCTGAAATAAAACCATTAAGAGGGACATCCTTAATGACCTGTTATCAGAGGAATAGAAACCTAAAAGACTTGCTTGTCAAGACGGTCATAACGGGTTTTAATAAAAATCAACCACACACATTTTTTGGAAAAACCAGAGTTGGTTGTTATCGATGTCCAAATTGCGTAACATGTCGATATTTGCAGATTGGTAATTCCTTCTGTCACCCAAGATCTGGTCAAAAATTTAACATTCGATTCTTTCTCACATGCAGTACCCGTTTTGTTGTATACACTATTACTTGCCCATGTTCATTGTTATATGTGGGTAAGACAGATTGTACGTTTAAAGAGAGGATGGGACAACATCGGTCTGCCATTAAAGCAGCATTAGTGTCTGGCACCAGTGAACAACCGGTTGCCAGGCACTTTGTGACAGCTAAACACAATCTGTCTGTATTACGTTATAAGATCATTGATCATGTCCCTCTGCTTCCACGGGGAGGGGATAGATCAAAAAAACTGCTGCAGTTAGAATCCAAATGGATTATAAAACTTGACACTCTAGCGCCAAGGGGGCTGAACGAAATGGTGGGATTGCAATGCTTTTTGTAATAACATCATGGGTCAGTCTACTGGTATTAAGTTGTAAATGATTAAAGCCTGCTCTATTTGTCTTGTGTATTTGGTGTTCAATAACATATATGCTTTGTCTCATTACAATATTAGGTAAGAAATTGATTAGACCAAGATTGCACAATGTGTACACAGTTCTACAATCTGCGGCAAAATTTCACAGTTTGTTTGCTTTTTGTAAATATTTGATTGTTTATTGCCTGGATTGTTATGTATATGCATGATTTCTTATGCTATGTCTATGTAATTTTAATAAAGCGTTGAAACGTTGCTTTACCAAAGTGGTCTGTTGTTACTTCTTCTAAGTCCAGAGTGCCACCGTCAGAGAGAGTGTGAAGTGCCCCGGGGTAACAGTCGGAGTATACGGGAGGCACCTGGCAAGCAAAAGCCTTTATTTCAACACGAGTGCCGACACACGGAGTTTATATATATATATATATATATATATATATATATATATATATATATATATATATATATATATATATATATTAGCATACAAGGGTGCAGGGTGCTACCGCAGATGCCATGGCGCACCCCCCTTAGCTGCAGATAATAACTGCCGTCAAACAAGAAGAAGTTCCGTTCCACTGTGGGACACTTGTTGTTCTATAGGGGTGTGTTGCAAGGCACCTGGACTTTCTCTATGATTTTTATTGTTCCCAGCCATTACTACATTTTTTTTTCCCTGGCCCAAACAAAATAGCAAGATGGAGCCAACAGGGATACTGTTATCACAGGATATGACAGGATGTCAGAATCTGTCTATCCCCATTGGAGAAACGTTCTCCTTTTCTGCAGCACAAATCAGTGATATTCTATTTGATGAAGATCCTGCCCTTATTCAAGCTGAACAGAATATGGGTGAATTACAACATCATCTGTTCAAATTTCGCAGACATGAAATTGATTTCCATCTGCATGGATCATCTTTATCGGATTACTTCCGTGCACACAAAATACCACGGCGGTTCCGTATCCGCAACATTCCCACTATCGGAAGGCATAACCCCGACTTTGTCCGGAAGTGGATCTGTATTCTGAACCGGGCATCATTGGACTTTATGGTCCTTGTAATTGAAGAATCTGGACGGGAACTCCAGATCTCAAAGAACAAAATTGCTGCCTTTCAGGTTGAACATCAAAAGACACTGTCTGATCCGATCAATGCTGCCAGTATGCTAAAACTGGAACAGCAATGTGAAGCTTACAAAAGAGACCTGCTAAAATTTAAGAGAAATAAATGTCATACAGTCGACACGGATTATGACGAGAACAGGGTCTACGGCTGGCTGACTGGTGAACTGCCCAACAAACGCTCTGAAGGTGGTCCCCGACGGCGGAAACCTTGGCAACAAAAACATCGCAATCGACAAGCAAACTCCAATATAACGAGAGACAGCGATTTTGGGGTATCTGATTCAGTCCCTTTAGATCAGGGAGCCTCTACCTCAAACCAAGGCAGAAGAGGCTGGCCACCCATAGGGGCAAACAAAACAAGCGAAGTAAGACGCAATCCACCCCGTCTAGTGGTGAAGAAGAAACCATGATTTTCAACCTGTCCAGCCGTACCCTGTCCCCTATCGAAACTTCGGTACTGACCAAGGGACTCTCTTTTGTACCTACTAACTTTTTTAATGAGTTTGACTGGCACAGTGACCATCATAGGTTCATGAGGAAGTTGCGCCTTAAGGAGTTTTTTCAAGCTAAACCTATTCAACCCTCTACAGGTATCTTTGAAGATTTCTTGAAAATCAACTCGGGATCTAAAGTTGACCCGGTATCTATTAACCCGTCAATTAAAATGTTTGGCAGGTTGTTAGATGATTCGATCAATCGGTTTGTACAAGCCAAAACAAAATACAATAAATGTATAGGCTGCACTATTTAAATTAACACATAGGGATTTGTCCGTTATGTAAATTTATTCAATAACATTTAAAAACACAGGATAATAAAAAACATATAGTAAAAGGTAATTAATATGCCCTCTTTTGGTCACTGATGGTACTAGGCACTTTTTCCTTATTATGGCAGATAGGTAGTTATGGCAGTTCATGCAATAATGTCACAGTCTCACCACTATAGTAGGGATTATTTCCAAATATGGGTCCGTGGTCCTCACTAGTATGCGGAGATGGTTTGAGAAGAAATTCTTTGTAAAACCGCTGGAGGAATATCTAGAACCTTGGTGGAGCTTCCCAATAGTTGGTGTCCTTTGTAGCAGGATTGTGGATGGTCGATACTGCCGGAAATGGACCAGTGCTGGCTTTTTGATATGCACCAGATTCTGCCGAAGGGTTAGGTCTTGAAGTACATTTGAAGTGCCAAAAAGAGGTTTTTGTGCTTTCCCACCGACGCGTTTCTCTGAATTAATCAGCTTTTTCAAGGTGATTCAGAGAACTGGTGGTATTGGGTATATATACCCTTTCTTATGGGGTCACTCCCCCTAATCAAATAAGCAATCCCAGGTGATTAACAAAGTGGTTATACAAAATAGATATAAAACATTACTAAATGAGCGGGAGACAAACCTATGTTAGTCGTTTCAAGAGATTTCTCAAAACAAGCATTATTTACAGTGCAAATACTTACAGAAGTTTAGCTTTACATGGAGTCGTGGCACTTCCGCTAGACTTCCGGGATCCAGCGTGTCAAATGAAAGACTTCCGGCTAATGAGACGCAGAGAACTGCTAGGTCCCGGAACGCATAGCTTCCGGCGGCCGCAGTTAGTGTCTAATCCGGTGCTATGGCAACACTCTGTAGTGGCCGTTCGTGTTTATTGAACAATCTGGCATTTTCTAAGAGGTGAACAATCACCATTCTTTCTAAGTCCTACAGTTTTGTTTGGATAGTTTGAGATTATTATTTTAATTTTAGTTTTGTGATGAACGGCCAGTAAACAGTGCTCTCAGCGCACTAGATTCTACATTCATTAAACATTTTTTATTATGATATGAAAGACAGTCTTAATCATTTTTACAAGGGGTAATTACAGAAAATAGTTACAGAAAATGTATATAGAAGTGCAAGGGCGATAGGCATGATTATATACAACTAACATTATTCAAGAATTTACAATACAGTGTGTATAGATAATACTGAGAATTTATATACATGACAAGTACAGGAAAAATTGATATGTTTGAGGAGAGTTTAAAACAAGAGATTTCTTTATGGTTAAGAGGAGATACATATGTATATATAGAGGGAGTATTCTTTTTGAAATTTTATAAGTATTATTAGTTGATTATATTGGAAAATAACGTCAATATCCTAACAGAAAGAGGGAATAGTGTAACGGAATTGGTTTAAATGGCATTATTCAATTCCACTGCTTCATTTAATCCCTTAGGGTAGATGGTATTCATCTTGAACATCCACATTGTCTCTTGGCTACATAATTTACAAAACCTGTCACCTCCTCGTTTTGTGTGGGGGACATGTTCTAGACCGGTAATTTTAAGATCCTTTGGGTCACTATTGTGGTGAAGAAAAAAGTGTCTAGACACACTGTGGGTCTGTATTTGATTTAGAATGTTGCGTCTATGTTCCAAAAAACGTTGTTTTAAGGGACTGGTTGTTCTGCCTATGTATTTCATATGGCAACTGCATTGTAACAAGTAGATTATATAAGAGGTGTCACAGTTGATAAAACTCTTTATCGTATACTTTCCTCAGTTTTTATTGAGGTTACCTTATTTGTGATATAATTGCAAGTGATACACTTGTTTTTTGCCACATTTATAGCAGACAGACATTTTTCCTATCTTTAACAAAAAAATTTCCCCTGGTGGCCCCTATGTCAGTTTTTAAATGACTTGGTGCCAGAAGGTTTTTAAGAGACTTATTTTTTTCGAAAAATAAATTTTGGCTCAGATGGAATGATAGAGTTCAGTATGACATCTTGTTTTAATATACCATAATTATTTTTGACAATCTTTTTGATATCTGCAGAGTAATCGTTATATGTGGAGATAAATAAAAGATTTTCCTCCCTAGAGGATTCCTTATTTATCTCAATTTTTTTGCCTTCTAGTAGTTCCTGTCTATCCTTTTTGCGTGATATTTCTTTTGCTTGGGAAATGAAGGAAGAGGGATATCCTCGATTTACAAATGCTAGCTCCATTTGAGTGGCCTGGGTTTCGAATGTGGACTGTTCTGAACAGTTTCTCCTCAATCGGAGAAACTGTCCTTTTGGCACATTCTTTACCCAGGGTCTATGGTGAGCGCTTGAAAAGTAAAGGTAATTGTTGGTACTTGTTTCTTTAATATAATTGCGGGTGGTGATATTATTTTTGTTCAATCGCTGCTTTTCCCAGGTTATGAGGGATATTTGAATATAAGCTTTGGACATCTAACGTGATAAAAGAATAAGTGGGGTGCCAAGTGATGTTTTGTAGTAAACATAAAAAATGTGTGGTGTCTTTAATGTGTGATCTTAGGTGGGGGACCCGTGGTTGGAGGAAGGTGTCTACATAAAAAAAAAAAATATTAATTATTATTAAAAATTAATTATTTTAAATGCCATTCACTTTATTCTGCCATTCTTTATTCTTCCCCCCATATAAAAATTCTTGCAGCAACTTGATCTGCTGCGGACTAAAATTGAAAAGATCAGCAATATAATTCTCCCCATAATTTACCAATCCAAAAATATTCCCGTATGATTAAATATTTGAACTAGGATGACTTATTATATAAAATATAAGAAATAATACTCTGAGTAATTAAAGGATCAACTGAGTAAACCAAATGCTTAAATTGCATATTGAAGGAGGGAAGCACTATAGAAACTCCCACAATGTATTAACATATTATATGTAAATTATTGCTCTCCAATGCGTGGAGTGGCAGATAAAAAGCCGGCCTTGCGTCAGTCAGGCCACCCCACTGACGAAGTCCTTGACAAAACGCGTAGGAGCGTGGCCTGACTGATGCTTTTCCAAGTAGATGGATACGTGAGTTGCTAGCAGCCGCAGAGCTGCCCGCCGGTGAAAGAATCTGTAAAGTACCGCAAGCTGGAGATTTCTCCCTGTGGTAGCCGTGAGTGACCTGCGGTTTATGCACTAAGCGTTCCTGTATTTTGCCAGTGTGGATATTTGTAATGCATCATGTGGTTTTAAGTCCACCACTGAGGACTTTTATGGTACGAGTAATATACTAGTGATACTTGTCACTTTTATTCATTAAAAACTTTTATACGTTTTGACAATACTATGCTATTGGGCGCCCCTTCTTGTTCTTTGTTTGTAGATTGCTCTGGCGTTGTCTCTTGGGTACAGAAACAGAAGAAGGGTGCTGCAGTTCCACATTCTTGGAACAAGCAATTTCCTATATAAAGAACTGTGGACTTCCTAATAGCTGCAGTGTTGCTTACTAATTAAGCAGGTGTCAGCGCACCATTCCTACAAACCTTGTGTGCATACAGATGGAGTAGGTCTCATCCTTGCTAGCGGGTCGCCAGGACGTCCCCTCTGGCGACCCCGCCAGCAGCCTCGCCAGCGAATATACTGAGACGCGCGTGCGTCTCATGCGCACGCGCGTCTCAGTCTCCGTCGCCAGCGCGACGGAAACCCTGTCCGTCTCCGCCTCAGGGAGACGGACAGGGTTAGGGGGGTTAGGGGGGGGTGTGGGCAGGCGGTGGGGACCCTGGGTTACCGCCGGCAAGCCGGGGGGGGGCCCGGGAGAAAGGATGGAAGCGCCGTCGGAAGGGGACACGCGCGCCTCTCGTGCATGCGCGTCCCCTTCTCGCCACCACCATAGCGCTGGCGGGGGATGGCGGCTGGCGACGCCAGCGCCATCCCCTGCCAGGATGAGAGCTGCTCCATCTGTATATATATATATATATATATATATATTACATTGACAAAAAACCTTACGGTTTCACATGTCCCATTAAGGCTTCTTACACATGATCTGGCATTTCAGAAACCTGTTGTAACTCTTCCACTCAAACGCCAAAAAGCAATGAAATTACGATCATTAAGGCTGACGCCTTAATGGACGTGTTCCTTGCGCAATACAGATATGGTACGCCATCACAGCCTGTGGGTAAGTGCAGATTCAGCACTCTCACAGAGTGAGATTGCTGTCACTCACACAATGGTGGAGCTGCTAATTCACAGATTTGTGTGCTCATTGGAATACACACATGCAGTCTATGCAACTGAAGGTCTGAGCAGTAAACAGAGCCGAGAGGATAGGGTAAAAGTGGTGTTGATTGGGGGAGGAGGCAGTGTGGTGCGCATGGGGAGGAATAGAAATGCATAGATAGTGGGAAGGCTAAGCAGCACTGATGGGGGACTAACGAAGCAGATGGGTGGAAAAGAGTGGCACAGATTGGGGAAGGCAAGACAGAGTGATGCGATTGGGTGGGAAACAGAGGAGCAGTTGGAGGAAAGACAGCACTGATGGGGGAGGGGGTTCGGAGCAAAGGGGATAAAGGGAAAACAGAGCAGTACAGATGGAGAGGGGAGACAGCAGTACAGATCGAAGGAAACTGTGTCATGGATGAGGCGGGCAGAGCAGCCTGGATGGAGGGGGAGACAGAGTATCACTAATAGAGGGGAAGCCAGTGACACAGATAGAAGGAAACAGTGGCATCTGTGTGGAAAGGAAGGGCAGGGCAGATGGGAAAAGACACATTGGTGCGGATGAGGGAATACACACAGTAGTAGGGATTGGGGAAGACAGAGCAGCCTGAAGGCGTATAGGAGAAGAAAGTGTAGATGCATAGTAGTTGGGAGTATTATAGTTTTTGCAATTATGAAAGATGTTTCTGGTAACTGCATGTGAATACTAAATGAAATGGATATAGATAGGGAGTGTGAAAGATGTTGGACCTTCAGCGGGATAGTTCTAGTAATAGTGTTTATTCTAGCACCCACTATCTTTGAAAACCCATGCAGTTCCTCTACCTGTCTGGAGTGTTGCTGTCTGCTGTAGTGTTTCTAGCACAGGTCTGGTTTGCAGTGCTGATATACAGATCACGCTGTGCTAGAAGCACTACAGCAGACAGCTACACCCCAGGCAGGGAAGAGGAACTGCATGGGTTTTCAAAGATGGCAGGTGCTAGAATGAACACTATAGTAATTCAGTGGGCTAGACAGTTTTAGATGATTGCAGGTACTTATTAGGATGAGTGAGCCACATAACTGCTCAGACCTTCAGTTGCATAGACTGCATGTGTGTATTCCAATGAGCACACAAATCTGTGAATTAGCAGCTCCACCATTGTGTGAGTGACAGCAATCTCACTCTGTGAGAGTGCTGAATCTGCACTTACCCACAGGCTGTGATGGCGTACCATATCTGTATTGCGCAAGGAACACGTCCATTAAGGCGTCAGCCTTAATGATCGTAATTTCATTGCTTTTTGGCGTTTGAGTGGAAGAGTTACAACAGGTTTCTGAAATGCCAGATCATGTGTAAGAAGCCTTAATGGGACATGTGAAACCGTAAGGTTTTTTGTCAATGTAATTTCATAGCTTTTTTCAATTTATTTTTTTTTTTATTTTAAATTTTAAATTTCAGTGTAAGAATAAATTTAGATTTTTTAAAAATGTTTAATGATAACACACTCCTGGCAATGAGACAGCGTACATGCAGGGGGCACTGGGAAGGGGACAGCGTACACGCAGGGGGCACTGGGAAGGGGACAGCGTACACGCAGGGGGCACTGGGAAGGGGACAGCGTACACGCAGGTGGCACTGGGAAGGGGACAGCGTACACGCAGGGGGCACTGGGAAGGGGACAGCGTACACGCAGGGGGCACTGGGAAGGGGACAGTGTACACGCAGGGGGCACTGGGGGGGGCAGCGTACATGCAGGGGGCACTGGGGGGGACAGCGTACACGCAGGGGGCACTGGGAAGGGGACAGCGTACACGCAGGGGGCACTGAGGGGGGCAGCGTACATGCAGGGGGCACTGGGGGGGACAGCGTACAAGCAGGGGGCACTGGGAAGGGGACAGCGTACACGCAGGGGGCACTGGGAAGGGGACAGCGTACACGCAGGGGGCACTGGGAAGGGGACAGCGTACACGCAGGGGGCACTGGGAAGGGGACAGCGTACACGCAGGGGGCACTGGGAAGGGGACAGCGTACACGCAGGGGGCACTGGGAAGGGGACAGCGTACACGCAGGGGGCACTGGGAAGGGGACAGCGTACACGCAGGGGGCACGGGGGGGGGCAGCGTACATGCAGGGGGCACTGGGGGGGACAGCGTACAAGTGGGGGCACTGGGAAGGGGACAGCGTACATGCGGGGGGGCACTGGGAAGGGGACAGCGTACATGCGGGGGGCACTGGGAAGGGGACAGCGTACACGCAGGGGGCACTGGGAAGGGGACAGCGTACACGCAGGGGGCACTGGGGGGGCAGCGTACATGCAGGGGGCACTGGGGGGGACAGCGTACAAGTGGGGGCACTGGGAAGGGGACAGCGTACATGCGGGGGGGCACTGGGAAGGGGACAGCGTACATGCGGGGGGGCAGCGTACACACGGGGGCACTGGGTGGGGACAGGGTACACACATGGATAGTGGGGTGGGGGACAGGGTACACACATGGATAGTGGGGTGGGGGACAGGGTACACACATGGATAGTGGGGTGGGGGACAGGGTACACACAGGGATAGTGGGGTGGGGGACAGGGTACACACAGGGATAGTGGGGTGGGGGACAAGGTACACACAGGGATAGTGGGGTGGGGGACAAGGTACACACAGGGATAGTGGGGTGGGGGACGGATTTACCTGGGTGCAGCTGCAGTACAGGGGGGGCAGTACACATGGGGGGCAGCATACAAACGGCGGGCACTGGGGGGGACAGCGTACACATGGCGGGCACTGGGGGGGGGGCAGGGTACATACAGGGACAGTGACGGCGGAAAGGGTATGCACAGGGATAGTGGTGTGGGGGACAGTTGGGGGGACATGGTGCACACAGGGATAGTGGGCATGGGGGACAGGGTACACACAGGGACAGTGGGGGGATGGATTTACCTGGGTGCAGCTGATCCTCTGATGGCCCGGGTGGCTGCTTTCTGTCTTCTGGGTGGCAGAGGCAATTCAACGTCGGGGCTTCACCAGACTGTTAGGGCTGCAGGCTGTGGAAGCGGCTGAACCGAGTCCCGGCGGCAGCATGGGGAGGACAGAGTCTGAGCAGGAAATATAATAATAATTATTACAATAACAATGCGTACACACGGGGGGGGGGGCACAGCGTACACACGAAGGGGGGGCACAGCTCACACACAGGGGGGCACAGCGTTCACACGGGGGGAGCACAGCGTACACATGGGGGGGCGCACAGCGTACACACGGGGGGCGCACAGCGTACACACGGGGGGCGCACAGCGTACACACGGGGGGCGCACAGCGTACACACGGGGGGCACAGCGTACACACGGGGGCACAGCGTACACATGGGGGGCACAGCGTACACACGGGGGGGCACAGCGTACACACGGGGGGCACAGCGTACACACGGGGGGGCACAGCGTACACACGGGGGGGCACAGCGTACACACGGGGGGGGGGCACAGCGTACACACGGGGGGGGGGACAGCGTACACACGGGGGGGGGGGCACAGCGTACACACGGGGGGCACAGCGTACACACGGGGGGGGCACAGCGTACACACGGGGGGCACAGCGTACACACGGGGGGGCACTGAGGGGCAATAGCGTACACACAGGGAGGCACTGAGGGGGCACAGCGTACACACGGGGGGGCACAGCGTACACACGGGGGGGGGGGCACAGCGTACACACGGGGGGGGCGACAGCGTACACACGGGGGGGGGGGCACAGCGTACACACGGGGGGCACAGCGTACACACGGGGGGGGCACAGCGTACACACGGGGGGCACAGCGTACACACGGGGGGGGCACTGAGGGGCAATAGCGTACACACAGGGAGGCACTGAGGGGGGACAGCGTACACATGGGGGGATGCACTAAGGGGGGCACTGCATACACACGGGAGGCAATGAGGCACTGCGCACAAATGGGGGGCACAGCGTACACACGGAGGGCAATGAGGGTGGACAGAGTAAACACGGTGGGCACCGAGGGGGGACAGCGTACACACGGGGTGCAATGAGGGTGGACAGCGTACACACGGGGGGCAATGAGGGTGAACAGCGTACACACGGGGGCAATGAGGGTGAACAGCGTACACACGGGGGGCAATGAGGGTGAACAGCGTACACAAGGGGGGCAATGAGGGTGGACAGCGTACACACGGGGGGCAATGAGGGTGGACAACGTACACACGGGGGGGCAATGAAGGGAGACAGCGTACACACGGGGGGCAATGAGGGGAGACAGCATACACACGGAGGCAATGAGGGGAGACAGCGTACACACGGGGGCAATGAGGGGAGACAGCGTACACACGGGGGGGCACTGAGGGGAGACAGCGTACACACAGGGGGAGCACAACGTACACACGGGAGGCAATGAGGCACTGCGTACACACAGGAGGGGCACAGCGTACACACGGGGGCACTGAGGGGGGACAGCGTACACACGGTGGGCACTGAGGGGGGACAGCGTACACATGGTGGGCACTGAGGGGGGTCAGCGTACACAGGGGGGGCAGAGCGTACACACGGGGGGGACTGGGGGGGACAGTGTACAACCGGGGGGCACTGGGGGGGGCATCATACACACAGGGGCACTGCAGGGGTACAGCACACACACGGGGGGCACCGGGAGGGGCAGACAGCATACACATGGGGGGCACTGAGGGGAGACAGCATACACACGGGGGGTACTGAGGGGGGACAGCGTACACACGGGGGTCACTGAGGGGGGACAGCGTACACACGGGGGGTGCACTAAGGAGGCACAACGTACACATGGGAGGCAACAAGGCACTGCATACACACGGGGGCACAGCGTACACACGGGGGGCACTGAGGGTGGACAGCGTACATACAGGGGGCACTGACGGGGGTCAGCGTATACACGGGGGGCACTGAGGGGGGTCAGCGTACACAGGGGGGGCAGAGCGTACACACGGGGGGACTGGGGGGGACAGTGTACAACCGGGGGGCACTGGGGGGGGGCATCATACACACAGGGGCACTGCAGGGGTACAGCACACACACGGGGGGCACCGGGAGGGGCACAGCGTACACACGTGGGCACTGAGGGGGGACAGCGTACACACGGTGGGCACTGAGGGGGGACAGCGTACACACGGTGGGCACTGAGGGGAGACAGCGTACACACGGGGGGCACTGAGGGGAGACAGCGTACACACGGGGGGGCACTGAAGGGAGACAGCGTACACACGGGGGCACTGAGGGGAGACAGCGTACACACAGGAGGGGGCACTGAGGGTAGACAGCGTACACCCGGGGGGGGGGGAACTGAGGGGAGACAGCGTACACACGGGGGGCATTGAGGGGGGATAGCGTACACACGGGGGGGTGCACTAAGGAGGCACAACGTACACATGGGAGGCAACGAGGCACAGCGTACACACGGGGGACACTGAGGGTGGACAGCATACACACAGGGGGGCACTGAGGGTGGACAGCGTACACACGATGTGCACTGAGGGGGGTCAGCGTACACACGGGGGGCACTGAGGGGGGTCAGCGTACACACGGGGGGCACTGAGGGGGGACAGCGTAAACACGGGGGTCACTGAGGGGGGACAGTGTACACACGGGGGTCACTGAGGGGGATAGCGTACACACGGGGGGTGCACTAAGTAGGCACAACGTACACATGGGAGGCAACGAGGCACAGCGTACACACGGGGGACACTGAGGGTGGACAGCATACACACAGGGGGGCACTGAGGGTGGACAGCGTACACACGGTTTGCACTGAGGGGGGTCAGCGTACACACGGGGGGCACTGAGGGGGGTCAGCGTACACACGGGGGGCACTGAGGGGGGTCAGCGTACACACGGGGGGCACTGAGGGGGGTCAGCGTACACACGGGGGGTCAGCGTACACACAGGGGGGCAGAGCATACACATGGGGGGGAAGCATACACACGGGGGCACTGCAGGGGTACAGCACACACATGGGGGCACTGCGCACACACGGGGGTGCACCGGGAGGGGGACAGCGTACACACGGGGGGCACTGGGAGGGGGACAGCATACACACGGGGGGCACTGGGATGGGGACAGCGTACACATGGGGGCAATGGAGGAGGGACAGCGTATACACACGGGGGCACTGGGGGGACAGCATACACACACAGGGGCAACAGCATACACAGGTGGCACGGGGGGCAGTGTACACATGGGGGGCACTGTGAGGGGGATAGCATACACATGGGGGGCACTGGGGGGGGAGCATACACACAAGGGGCACTGGAGGGGACTGCGTACACACGGGGGGCACTGGGGGAGGGACAGCGTACACATGGGGGGCACTGGGGGAGGGACAGCGTATACACATGGGGGCACTGGGGGAGGGACAGCGTATACACATGGGGACACGGGGGGAGGGACAGCGTATACACACACAGGGGCAACAGCATACACACAGAGGGCACGGGGGGGCAGTGTACACATGGGGGGCACTGGCGGGACAGCGTACACATGGGGGCACTGGGGGCCGAACAGCGTACACACGGGGGGCACTGGGAGGGGGACAGCATACACACGGGGGGCACTGGGATGGGGACAGCGTACACATGGGGGGCACTGGGGGGGGGGCGCAGCATACACACAGGGGGCACTGCGTACACACAGGGGCACTGCATACACACGGGGGGAACTGGGGGAGGGACAGCGTACACATGGGGGCAATGGAGGAGGGACAGCGTATACACAAGGGGCACTGGGGGGGACAGCATACACACACAGGGGCAACAGCATACACACAGGGGCACAGGGGGGCAGTGTACACATGGGGGGCACTGGGAGGGGGATAGCATACACATGGTGGGCACGGGGGGGCAGCGTACGCACAGGGGGCACTGGGGGGGACTGCGTACACACCGGGGGCACTAGGGGGAGGAACAGCGTACACATGGGGGGCACTGGGGGAGGGACAGCGTACACATGGGGGCACTGTGGGAGGGACAGCGTATACACACGGGGGCACTGGGGGAGGGACAGCGTATACACACACAGGGGCAACAGCATACACACAGGGGGCACGGGGGGGCAGTGTACACATGGGTGCACTGGGGGGACAGCGTACACACGGGGGCACTGGGGGCCAAACAGCGTACACACGGGGGCACTGGGGAGGGCAGCGTACACACGGGGGCACTGGGGAGGGCAGCATACACACGGGGGCACTGGGGAGGGCAGCATACACACGGGGGCACTGGGGAAGCAGCATACACACAGGGGGCTCTGGGGGGGCAGCGTACACACGGGGGGCACAGCGTACACACGGGGGGCACTGGGGGGACAGCGTACACACGGGGGCACAGCGTACACACGGGGGGCACTGGGGGGTACAGCGTACACACGGGGGGCACAGCGTGCACACGGGGGGGCACTGGGGGGTACAGCGTGCACACGGGGGGCACTGGGGGGTACAGCGTGCACACGGGGGGCACTGGGGGTACAGCGTGCACACGGGGGCACTGGGGGTACAGCGTGCACACAGGGGGCACTGGGGGTACAGCGTGCACACGGGGGGCACTGGCGGGGGTACAGCGTACACACGGGGGGCACTGGGGGGTACAGCGTGCACACGGGGAGCACTGGGGGGTACAGCGTGCACACGGGGAGCACTGGGGGGTACAGCGTGCACACGGGGGGCACTGGGGGGTACAGCGTGCACACGGGGGCACTGGGGGGTACAGCGTGCACACGGGGGGCACTGGGGGGTACAGCGTGCACACGGGGGGCACTGGGGGGTACAGCGTACACACGGGGTGCACTGGGGGGTACAGCGTACACACGGGGGGCACTGGGGTGTACAGCGTACACACGGGGGGCACTGGGGTGTACAGCGTACACACGGGGGCACTGTGGGGGATGACAGCGTACACACGGGGGCACTGGGGGGGGACCATAACGTACACATGGGGCACTGGAGAGGAACAGCGTACACACGGGGGGCACTGGGAGGGGGACAGCGTACACACGGTGGGCACTGGGAGGGGGACAGCTTACACACGGGGGGCACTGGGATGGGGACAGCGAACACAGGGGGCACTGGGATGGGGACAGCGTACACACGGGGGGCACTGGGGGGTACAGCGTGCACACGGGGGGCATTGGGGGGTACAGTGTGCACACGGGGGGCACTGGGGGGTACAGCGTGCACACGGGGGGCACTGGGGGGTACAGCGTGCACACGGGGGGCACTGGGGGGTACAGCGTACACACGGGGGGCACTGGGGGGTACAGCGTACACACGGGGGGCACTGGGGGTACAGCGTACACACGGGGGCACTGTGGGGGATGACAGCGTACACACGGGGGCACTGGGGGGGGGGACCACAACGTACACATGGGGCACTGGAGAGGAACAGCGTACACACGGGGGGCACTGGGAGGGGGACAGCGTACACACGGGGGGCACTGGGAGGGGGACAGCTTACACATTGGGGGGGCACTGGGATGGGGACAGCGTGCACACGGGGGGCACTGGGGGGTACAGCGTGCACACGGGGGGCACTGGGGGGTACAGCGTGCACACGGGGGGCACTGGGGGGTACAGCGTGCACATGGGGGGCACTGGGGGGTACAGCGTGCACACGGGGGGCACTGGGGGGTACAGCGTACACACGGGGGGCACTGGGGGTACAGCGTACACACGGGGGGCACTGGGGTGTACAGCGTACACACGGGGGGCACTGGGGTGTACAGCGTACACACGGGGGCACTGTGGGGGATGACAGCGTACACACGGGGGCACCACAACGTACACATGGGGCACTGGAGAGGAACAGCGTACACGGGGGGCACTGGGAGGGGGACAGCGTACACACGGGGGGCACTGGGAGGGGGACAGCTTACACACGGGGGGGCACTGGGATGGGGACAGCGAACACAGGGGGCACTGGGATGGGGACAGCGTACACACGGGGGGCACTGGGATGGGGACAGCGTACACACGGGGGGCACTGGGATGGGGACAGCGTACACACAGGGGCACTGGGATGGGGACAGAGTACACACGGGGGCACTGGGGGGGGTTTCAACAGCGTACACACGGGGGCTCTGGGGGGACAGCGTACACACGGGGGCACTGGGGGGGAGACAGCGTACATACGGGGGCACTGGGGGGGGGACCACAACGTACACATGGGGCACTGGAGAGGAACAGCGTACACACGGGGGCACTGGGAGGGGGACAGCGTACACACGGGGGGCACTGGGAGGGGGACAGCTTACACACGGGGGGCACTGGGGGGTACAGCGTACACACGGGGGGCACTGGGGTGTACAGCGTACACACGGGGGGCACTGGGGTGTACATCACTGGGGGGGGTTCAACAGCGTACACACGGGGGCTCTGGGGGGACAGCGTACACACGGGGGCACTGTGGGGGATGACAGCGTACACATGGGGGCACTGGGGGGGGGACCACAACGTACACATGGGGCACTGGAGAGGAACAGCGTACACACGGGGGGCACTGGGAGGGGGACAGCGTACACACGGGGGGCACTGGGAGGGGGACAGCTTACACACGGGGGGCACAGCGTACACACGGGGAGCACTGGGGTGTACAGCGTACACACGGGGGGCACTGGGGTGTACAGCGTACACACGGGGGCACTGTGGGGGGTACATCGTGCACACGGGGGGCACTGGGGGGTACAGCGTACACACGAGGGGCACTGGGGGGTACAGCGTACACACGGGGGGCACTGGGGTGTACAGCGTACACACGGGGGGCACTGGGGTGTACAGCGTACACACGGGGGCACTGGGGGGGGGACCACAACGTACACATGGGGCACTGGAGAGGAACAGCGTACACACGGGGGGCACTGGGAGGGGGACAGCGTACACACGGGGGGCACTGGAAGGGGGACAGCTTACACACGGGGGGGCACTGGGATGGGGACAGCGTGCACACGGGGGGCACTGGGGGGTACAGCGTGCACACGGGGGGCACTGGGGGGTACAGCGTGCACACGGGGGGCACTGGGGGGTACAGCGTGCACACGGGGGGCACTGGGGGGTACAGCGTACACACGGGGGGCACTGGGGGGTACAGCGTACACACGGGGGGCACTGGGGTGTACAGCATACACACGGGGGGCACTGGGGTGTACAGCGTACACACGGGGGCACTGTGGGGGATGACAGCGTACATACGGGGCCACTGGGAGGGGGGACAACAACGTACACATGGGACACTGGAGAGGAACAGCGTACACACGGGGGGCACTGGGAGGGGGACAGCGTACACACGGGGGGCACTGGGAGGGGGACAGCTTACACACGGGGGGCACTGGGATGGGGACAGCGAACACAGGGGGCACTGGGATGGGGACAGCGTACACACGGGGGGCACTGGGATGGGGACAGCGTACACACGGGGGGCACTGGGATGGGGACAGCGTACACACGGGGGCACTGGGATGGGGACAGCGTACACACGGGGGCACTGGGGGGGTTCAACAGCGTACACACGGGGGCACTGGGATGGGGACAGCGTACACACGGGGGCACTGGGGGGGTTCAACAGCGTACACACGGGGGCTCTGGGGGGACAGCGTACACACGGGGGCACTGGGGGGGAAACAGCGTACATACGGGGGCACTGGGGGGGGGAGACAGCGTACACACAGGGGCACTGGGGGGGAGACAGCGTACACAGGGGGGGCACTGGGGGATGAACAGCGTACACACGGGGGCACTGGGGGACGAACAGCGTACACACGGGGGCACTGGGGGACGAACAGCGTACACACGGGGGCACTGGGAGATGAACAGCGTACACACGAGGGCACTGGGGGATGAACAGCGTACACACGAGGGCACTGGGGGACAAACAGCGTACACGCGGGGGCACTGGGGGGCGAACAGCGTATACGCGGGGGCACTGGGGGGGCGAACAGCGTACACGCGGGGGCACTGGGGGGGGGGGGCGAACAGCGTACACCCGGGGGCACTGGGGGGCAAACAGCGTACATACGGGGGCACTGGGGGGCGAACAGCGTACACACGGGGGCACTGGGGGGCGAACACCGTACACAAGGGGGCACTGGGGGGCGAACAGCGTACACTCTGGGGCACTGCGGGGCGAACAGCGTACACACGGGGGGAACAGCGTACACACGGGGGTTAACAGCGTACACATGGGGGGGAACAGCGTACACACGGGGGGGAACAGCGTACACACGGGGGGGAACAGCGTACACACGGGGGGGAACAGCGTACACACGGGGGGGAACAGCGTACACACACGGGGGGGAACAGCGTACACACGGGGGCACTGGGGGGCGAACAGCGTACACACGGGGGCACTGGGGGCGAACAGCGTACACACGGGGGCGGGACAGCGTACACACGGGGGCGGGACAGCGTACACACGGGGGCACTGGGGGGGGACAGCGTACACACGGGGGCACTGGGGGCGAACAGCGTACACACGGGGGCGGGACAGCGTACACACGGGGGCACGGGGGGGGGGGACAGCGTACATACGGGGGCACTGGGGGCGAACAGCGTACACGCGGGGGCACTGGGGGGGGCGAACAGCGTACACCCGGGGGCACTGGGGGGCAAACAGCGTACACGCGGGCGCACTGGGGGGCGAACAGCGTACACGCTGGGGCGAACAGCGTACATACGGGGGCACTGGGGGGCGAACAGCGTACACACGGGGGCACTGGGGGGCGAACACCGTACACAAGGGGGCACTGGGGGGCGAACAGCGTACACTCGGGGGCACTGGGGGGCGAACAGCGTACACTCGGGGGCACTGCGGGGCGAACAGCGTACACACGGGGGGAACAGCGTACACACGGGGGATAACAGCGTACACACGGGGGATAACAGCGTACACACGGGGGGGAACAGCGTACACACGGGGGGGAACAGCGTACACACGGGGGGGAACAGCGTACACACGGGGGGGAACAGCGTACACACGGGGGGGAACAGCGTACACACGGGGGGGAACAGCGTACACACGGGGGGGAACAGCGTACACACGGGGGGGAACAGCGTACACACGGGGGGGAACAGCGTACACACAGGGGGGAACAGCGTACACACACGGGGGGGAACAGCGTACACACGGGGGCACTGGGGGGCGAACAGCGTACACACGGGGGCACTGGGGGCGAACAGCGTACACACGGGGGCGGGACAGCGTACACACGGGGGCGGGACAGCGTACACACGGGGGCGGGACAGCGTACACACGGGGGCACTGGGGGGGGGACAGCGTACACACGGGGGCACAGGGGGCGAACAGCGTACACACGGGGGCGGGACAGCGTACACACGGGGGCACGGGGGGGGACAGCGTACATACGGGGGCACTGGGGGGGGGGCAGCGTACACACGGGGGCGCTGGCTGCATACAGGGACAGTGGGGGGGGACAGGGTACACACAGGGACATTGGGGGGACGGATTTACCTGGGTGCAGCTGCTCCTCTGATGACCAGGGTGGCTTCTTTTTCCCTTCCCGGTGGCGGAGGCAACTCAAGGAGGCACCTGAATCTGGTCCGCAGGCTGTGGAAGCGCCTCAGTCCCGGCGGTACCATGGGGTGGTCAGCGTCTGGGCAGGAAACATAATAATAATAATATTAAAGGGCACAGCGTTCACACGGAGGAGGGCACAGCGTACACACACGGGGGGAGCACAGCGTACACACACGGGGGGAGCACAGCGTACACACACGGGGGGAGCACAGCGTACACACACGGGGGGAGCACAGCGTACACACACGGGGGGAGCACAGCGTACACACACGGGGGGAGCACAGCGTACACACACGGGGGGAGCACAGCGTACACACACGGGGGGAGCACAGCGTACACACTGGGGGGGAGCACAGCGTACACACTGGGGGGGAGCACAGCGTACACACTGGGGGGGAGCACAGCGTACACACTGGGGGGGAGCACAGCGTACACACTGGAGCACTGGGGGGGACAACGTACATACGGGGCACAATGTACATACAGGGGCACTGGGGGCACAACGTACATACAGGGGCACTGGAGGGGACAACGTACACACGGGGGCACAACGTACACACGGGAACAGTGAGGGGGACAAACACACATGGGGACAGTGAGGGGACGGACACACACACACATGGAGACAGTGAGAGGACACACACACACATGGAGACAGAGAGGACACACACACGGGGACAGTGAGGGGCACGCACACACACGGGGACAGTGAGGGGCATGCACACACACGGGGACAGTGAGGGGCATGCACACACCCGGGGACAGTGAGGGGCACGCGCACACACGGGGACAGTGAGGGGCACACACGGGGACAGTGAGGGGCGCACACACACACGGGGACAGTGAGGGGCACGCACACACACGGGGACAGGGAGGGGCACGCACACACACGGGGACAGGGAGGGGCGCACAAACACGGGGACAGTGAGAGGACTCACACACACACGGAGACAGTGAGAGGACACACACACACGGGGACAGTGAGGGGCACGCACACACACGGGGACAGTGAGGGGCACGCACACACACGGGGACAGTGAGGGGCACGCACACACACGGGGACAGTGAGGGGCACGCACACACACGGGGACAGTGAGGGGCGCACACACACGGGGACAGTGAGGGGCGCACACACACGGGGACAGTGAGGGGCGCACACACACGGGGACAGTGAGGGGCGCACACACACGGGGACAGTGAGGGGCGCACACACACGGGGACAGTGAGGGGCGCACACACACGGGGACAGTGAGGGGCGCACACACACGGGGACAGTGAGGGGCGCACACACACGGGGACAGTGAGGGGCGCACACACACGGGGACAGTGAGGGGCGCACACACATGGGGACAGTGAGGGGGGCACACACACACGGGGACAGTGAGGGGCACATACACACGGGCACAGTGAGGGGCGCACACACACACGGGGACAGTGAGGGGCGCACACACACGGGCACAGTGAGGGACGCACACACACACGGGCACAGTGAGGGACGCACACACACACGGGGACAGTGAGGGACGCACACACACACGGGGACAGTGAGGGGCACACACACACGGGGACAGTGAGGGGCACACACACACACGGGGACAGTGAGACACACATACATGGAGACAGTGAGTGAGGACACACACACATACACATGGGGACAGTGAGGACACACACACACAGGGACAGTGAGGACACACACACATACACATGGGGACAGTGAGGACACACACACGGGGACATGAGGGGCGCACACACACACACACACACACACACAGGGACAGTGAGGGGCGCACACACACACGGGGACAGTGAGGGGCGCACACACACACACTGGGGCAGCGTACACACGTTCATAACCACAGGCAGAAACTATACATGCAAGGAGGCGCTTACAGGTCGGGGGGAGGTGTTTGATGTGTGGAAGGTGCATACACCAATACACACACTGCCCAGCCCCACATAGCCTGCTAGCTCCATACTGACTTGCCACAGGCAGCCGCTGCCGCTCTGTTCCCTGTGCTTTCATCTCTCTGGCGCCTGTAGCTCCGTCTTCCCTGGCTCAGCACAGGCGCCGCTCTCTGCTCCGGCTAGATCACACTCCCCCGGCCGCTCACATAAAAAAAAAATACATGCGTCTGCGGCCGCGGCACCCCTGGGACATCGCTGCGGCACCCCAGGGAGCCGCGCGGTGCACAGTTTGGGAACCACTGCAAGTTTTCTGCCCCCCCTGCAAGTGCCAAAACGATGCTTCAGCAGCTACAGGGACTCGAAAGAACTTCAACTCCCAGAATCCCCCATCCAGGCGCAAGGATTCTGGGAGTTGTAGTGCGAGCCTCCTGTGACAGCAACTGGGTTGCCTCGGCGTCCTGGGCTGGTTGGTAGGGGATGGAGGATGGAGGATGCCAGGGAGAGGAGAGCTGCCTAACGGGGACACAGGTACCGTTCTGCTTTTCTTCATCAGCACTCAGGACACTCATCCCTGCTAATTCAGCAGAGCCCTCGCTTCTCCGTCGGCCATCTTGGTACAGCCAAGTGAAGCCTCTCAGAGTACTCCCCCTGGTGGTGGCTTTTGCGCATGCGCAACAAGTTGGAGCTCCTATCTCTATAATGGGGCATGTTTCACTAAATTATAAAAAAACTGTACCTATCTGAAAATCCTCAACCCCAAAAGGCACTCCACTGGGACAATATCTACCTAATAAAACAAACCCCAAGTCTCAATTGTTCCTCTACCCCGAGTTATGCCTTCCCAAAAAAACCCTCATAGACTAACATGGGTGACAAAGTGTCATTTCTGAAATGTCAGAAAAAAACTGGCAGTTGGAAGTTTAGATCGCTCCCAATTGGTCATTTTTTAATATTTCGCCCTGAAATTTGGTACGCAGCACCGGTTGACGATTCTACGCGTACATGCCAAATTTCAGCTCAGTACGCCCAGTCACTTTTGAGGTGCAGTCCCTCAAACACCATGCCCCCATCCGAAAAGTTCCCTATGGGAAAAATCCGTTCGTTGGATTCAGCCTTAATATAAGGGCACTACCGTGCCCTTATAATATATATACACACAGGGGCGAATTTAGGGTCAGGCCACCACTAGGCTCAACATTTTTGGCTGCCCCTTAGCCACATCGTACCAGCTAGATCCCCTTAATCACACTGCACCATTACACATTGTGCCATACACTGAAATGCCCATTACACATTGTGCCATAAACTGTAATGCCCATTACACATTGTGCCACACACCATAATGGCCATTACACATTGTGCCACTCACCATAATGGCCATTACATATTGTGCCACACACACCGTAATGCCCGCTACACAATGTGACACACACTGTAATGCCCATTACATATTATATCACATACCTGCCCCTGGATTAAAAATCTGGGGGGCCCAGGGTACTAAAAACAAGGGGTCCCTGCTAGGTTTAGGCTAAAGGGGTAGCTTTAAGCACTCAGAAGGGTGGTTTAGATTTAGAATGTGGGGCAGGGGTGTTAGGTCTAGGTGGTGTGGTGTTGGTAGGGATGGTTAGGCTGCGGATGGAGATAGAGTTGGGGGCTGCGTCCTTCAGGATTCTGGCATCGGTATTTTGAGGGGCAATACATAGGCATTTAAGACAGCAATATTGTGATATATTTTCATGAGTGCTATCAATTCCCTGCCATTATGTATGTAAATGTATGTGTATGCATATATCTGTGTATAAATGACCCAGAGCCTGCCAAAAATTATAATATATTTAAGGGCTGGCTTGCCTTACTCATTTTGAAGTTGCTGTCAGCCTAGCAGCAGAACTACAGTGTGGAGTCTATGTGCCTCTCTCCTCTGAGTCTCTGCTCCTCCACAGTTTACATAGCAGAAAGCACACGGTGCCCGGATCCTGCCTCCTTGAACACTATTGGACAGCTGAGCCGTTGCTCTGTTGCCCTGTACTGCTGTACTGCGGCTGCTCAGCTGTCAATCAGCACAGTGGGAGGGAGTAGATTGCGGAGGGCTCAGCTGCAGATTGGATCCATAAGAGAGATCCGATCTGTGGCGCGGTGGTCAGTGGACCGGCTTTGAAATCTGATCTGTGACGCATGGGGTCCGCAAACCTGCTGTGAGGACAGCTGGGCTCTCTTCCTGGCTGTCACTTCTCCCTGTATGGCTGGTGGTGGCTGTCTGGTCACAGCCTGCCGCCCGTGAAAGGTGTCACCCCTAGGCCCGTGCCTCATGGGCCTAGTGACAAATCCGGCCCAGTAAACATATATATATATATGCAAAAGAATGGAGAAGCGCACAATGAGCAAGGTAAAATACAGTTCCTTTACTGATAATATATGCTCACATACATGTGGGTTAGGATATAACAGCTTGCCAAGCTTGTGGTGTGATGTCGGAACGGACCAGTTCGCAGGACACGGGCGCAGGGGATACTCGGTCTCAGACAGCCTCTCACGCTGGAATATGCCGGTCTCCACGCTCCGTCTCGATCTCCGTCTCCGACCAAACACACAGGATGACGTTCTAGCGTCCACCGTATAGGCGTGGCCTATACGGTGGACGCTAGAACGTCATCCTGTGTGTTTGGTCGGAGACGGAGATCGAGACGGAGCGTGGAGACCGGCATATTCCAGCGTGAGAGGCTGTCTGAGACCGAGTATCCCCTGCGCCCGTGTCCTGCGAACTGGTCCGTTCCGACATCACACCACAAGCTTGGCAAGCTGTTATATCCTAACCCACATGTATGTGAGCATATATTATCAGTAAAGGAACTGTATTTTACCTTGCTCATTGTGCGCTTCTCCATTCTTTTGCATACTTACCTTCGCTGGACCCTGGTTGAGTCCTGGAGAATAGCTGCACACTACGTGGGAAGCATACATACTCATTCTGAAGTTGTGCGCAGTGGTATTGTTTTTGTATATATATATATATATATATATATATATATATACAGTTTTGCTCCCGGCACTCTGTTGCCCCTGTTGCGGGGTGTCTTGCCCAGGTGCCCTCCGTGGTGAAAATCCCACTAGTATATACTCCTTGTCGGCGGCGGCACTCAGGGACTGTCAACACTGGTACTGTGGTGAAAAAGCCTTTTAATCTACGTTTCGGAGGTCTTGCCCCCTTCCTGACGAAGGGGGCAAGACCTCCGAAACGTAGATTAAAAGGCTTTTTCACCACAGTACCAGTGTTGACAGTCCCTGAGTGCCGCCGCCGACAAGGAATATATATATATATATATATATATATATATATATATATATATATATATATATATATATATAGGGAATAATGATCTGAGTCACTCCAAGGGCTTGGTGAAGAAGAATAAACTGTATTAATTCAGTAAAACAAACGCATATGCATGTACAGTCGACGTTTCAATTCTCACATGGGAATTTTTCTCAAGACTGCATACACTGAAGTAAACTGTCCCGCTCGGCGGCGGGGATACATATAACACGCTCGGCGGCGTGCAGATACTTTTAAACATAACTTACCAGCTCCTGATAGTATCCACGGCCGGGTGCTGCAAGCGAGAGCTCCAGAATGGAGCGGCGCTTACTGCTGACGTCATTCCCTGCTGTGTTGCCAGGCAACTGTGCGGGATGTCGTCCCCGGCCGTGTCAACGAACAGAGCGAGCCGGGTACACAATATTAGGAACACAATAATGGGAACCAGGATATAAAGTACATGTATAGGAAACTTTATCAAAAGTGGAAGTGCCGAAAACATCGTGAAAATCTGTGACACAACGGGCTCCTGATGTTAGAGTGTCAGTGAGACCATAGAACAGATCTCTCTACTGATGTGTGTGTCTGCCCCGTTGCTAAGCAACTAGGCTAGACGCCACCACACTCATAGGGAACATCAAACAGAACCAATAGCAGCATGTAACGTGCAGTTACAGGGGTTAGGGGAATGCAGACATCATCAACTGGCTGGAACATTTATAAAAAGGTATGCCACGAGAATCTCTCGTTCAAGCCCCCAGGCCGCACAGTCTGGAGCTTGAATATCCACCTGGACTCCAATTTTAATAATGTGCCGTCTCTGTCACCTCCTCGTGTCAACAATGGCACGTGATCTATGATGATGAACTTGAGTTCTGTTAAAGAATGTTTCTTATCCAGCCAGTGGCGAGCTGGTAAGTTATGTTTAAAAGTATCTGCACGCCGCCGAGCGTGTTATATGTATCCCCGCCGCCGAGCGGGACAGTTTACTTCAGTGTATGCAGTCTTGAGAAAAATTCCCATGTGAGAATTGAAACGTCGACTGTACATGCATATGCGTTTGTTTTACTGAATTAATACAGTTTATTCTTCTTCACCAAGCCCTTGGAGTGACTCAGATCATTATTCCCTATCTGCATTCCACTGCAGGCACCCAGGGCAGTTGTTCTTTAAATTGAGTGCCGGTTCAAAACCAACGATATATATATATATATATATATATATATATATATATATATATATATATATATATATATATATATATATATATATATATATAGTGGGTCGACGGACTGGCACTCTCCTCTCCTGGGTCAGCCGCCCTGGTGCTCGGCTAAGCAATATTTGGATGGTTGAACAAAAAAGCAGGCACTCCAGGGACTTGATGTAAATATATATGTATTTACATCAAGTCCCTGGAGTGCCTGCTTTTTTGTTCAACCATATATATATATATATATATATATCCAGAGGATCCCTCCCTTGTTTTGGGGGGAAATGAACACTCTCCTTGTAAATAATGATAGTTGAGAAAGTCACTGGTATAGTAAAAATTTCCATAAATAATTTATTTCCAATGAGTCAATTTCCATCATTGCCCCGACGTTTCGGTCCACAAACAGACCTTCCTCAAGGAGCCTATAATACAATATATACACACAATAAATATCACCAAGATGTGATGCTAGGATACCAACATAGCTAAAACATCCAGAGTGCATATAGTCAAAGAAAAAATAAGTAACATACTTTTTAGATGGATCATCAGCGCATAAACAAGCCTATACCTCAGCCCTGGAGGATTAGGAGACAGCCACAACCTAGTGCTGTCAAGGGCAAGCTTATATACCTGAGTAGATGAGGAGATAAGGGGCTGTTTTGGCGCCAATTTGGAAATCAGCGCGATGCGTCCGCGCACTTCCGGTTAGGCCGGAAGTGCGTAACCCGGAAGTGACGCCGGTGGAACGCATCAGTGAGCCGCATGGTTACCGAAGATATCGGTACCATGCGCAGGCTCAGAGACATCAGGATAACTAGTGCCTAGGGACAGCGGGCAGCTAGCAGACGTATTGACGTCTGCTCAAGCGCTATTACAATGGGAGAAAAACGTACATGTGTATATGTGTGATAGAAACTCCGGGGCACAAAATGGCCGCCGTTTGACCCGCATATGGAACGCACATCATGCTGGCGCCATCTAGGTGTCATATAGAGTCAGGAAGTGTAATACAAATATATTGGAAAACGTGATAACGCTGATGTAAAGCCCGCTGTAATTGATGGGTAAAGCTTGTCCTGGTGAAAGATGAAAAAATAGTATAATGCCTCAATGGGTATCTTAATTAATAGAATTAGAAAAAAGTGATATTAATATTATCAACTTTAGATTTATAGTGCATATCACACATATTTTTATTTTTATGTTTATATATTTTTTATTATTTTTTATATATTATATTATATATTATTATATGGATTATTTTAATGTTTTAATATGGGGATTCAAAACCTCGTCACATCCAGAGGTTTTATATATATAAGGGGGTCTAATAGTGACCAATTATATAATGATGATACTGAGGCTATGGCTAGATTCTCATTAACAAAGTGTCCATGAACCAGTCATGTGAGTTAGATATACTGTGAGAAGGTATATATAGCTGAAAGTGAGGTACCAACGATGGATAAAAAATCAGACAATCATTGTGACCACCACATCATATAATGGTGAATGGTTTGCCAGGTGGCTAGATGTTACTGCCTGTAATATAGACAAGAAGTATAGAAAAAGAGAAATAACCAGCAGAAGACAAAATGAAGCAGAAAAACTAAAGAACATAAAAAAACATGAAAAAACATAAAAAAACGCATGAAAAAACAATTTAAAGAATTTAAAGAAGAAAAGTCTCAATTGGCACTTTCAATGGACAGTGATTCTTAGGTCGGCTTGAGAAAGATGGCCAAGGGGTTATTTTCATTGAGCCCCCGCGGGGACAATGTTCCCAATTGGTGAATCCACCTACATTCAGCCTTGCGGAGGAGTAGCCCTCTGTCACCTCCCCTTGTTGGGGGGGGAACCCAGTCAATCAGGCGGCACCTTAGTGTAGCTGTTTGGTGTCCCGCAGCAAGAAAGTGCCGAGGGATTGGAAGTTCGGCCTTTCCTGATTCAATCGCGGCCCGGATGGAGTTCCGATGGTTGGCCATCCTCTCGCGGAATTTTCTAGTCGTCATCCCTACGTACGCTAGCCCGCAGGGGCAATTTAAGAGATAAATAAGGTGGTCCATTTGGCAATGTAACCGGTATCGAATTTTAATGGCTTTCCCTGAATGTGGGTGTGGGAAAGTAGGACCTTGGATCATGCCACTGCATGTCGTGCAACCTGCACATTTGAAACAACCAGGTCGTTTGATGTAAAGCCAGGTAGTTTTTTGATCAGCATTCGGGTTAAGAGTGGGCCGCATCAATAGCTGCTTCAAATTAGGGCCTTTCTTATAAGCCAACATTGGTGCTTTTTGTTTTTGTAATTTTAATGTAGGATCGGAAGAAACTATTGGCCAATGTTTCTTTATACTGTCATGGATGGCAAGTGACGCATGATTATAGGTGTTCACATAAATCATCCTTTGATCAATCTTGGGTTTGGTGACTTGGTTTGCTATTGATTGACTTTTGAGCATGTTTTTTCTAGCTTTGCGGAGACATCGTTTGAGAGTCAGGTTTGTGTATCCTCTCTCTGTGAACCGCGCGGTCATTTCTTCTATTTGTCGCTCCATAACCTCGTTGTTGGAATTATTTCGGATCACTCGCATGTATTGCGATATAGGCAAATTTTCCTTCAAGGCTGGGGGATGCTGACTTGTAGTGACCAATAGCGTGTTCCGGTCAGTTTGTTTGCGGTATAAACAGACTTCAATTTTATTATTGGATATGGACACATTGATGTCAAGGAAGTTAATGGAATGAGAGTCTATTACATGGGTAAATTTGATTGGGCAACCAAGATTGTTGAGGTCAGAGACCATGTGGTTGAAACTTTCAATAGGGCCATCCCAGATCAAGAATACATCGTCTATGTATCGTTTGTAAAAGGTGATGGATTCAGAATAATGTAGCAAGATATGCAACAACTCATAGTGGTACATGAAGAGTCCAGCATAGGATGGGGCCAAATTGGACCCCATCGCGGTCCCATAGATTTGAACATAGTAGCTATTATTGTACATGAAATGGTTACATGTAACCATTTCATGTACAATAATAGCTACTATGTTCAAATCTCTGGGACCGCGATGGGGTCCAATTTGGCCCCATCCTATGCTGGACTCTTCATGTACCACTATGAGTTGTTGCATATCTTGCCACATTATTCTGAATCCATCACCTTTTACAAACGATACATAGACGATGTATTCTTGATCTGGGATGGCACTATTGAAAGTTTCAACCACATGGTCTCTGACCTCAACAATCTTGGTTGCCCAATCAAATTTACCCATGTAATAGACTCTCATTCCATTAACTTCCTTGACATCAATGTGTCCATATCCAATAATAAAATTGAAGTCTGTTTATACCGCAAACAAACTGACCGGAACACGCTATTGGTCACTACAAGTCAGCATCCCCCAGCCTTGAAGGAAAATTTGCCTATATCGCAATACATGCGAGTGATCCGAAATAATTCCAACAACGAGGTTATGGAGCGACAAATAGAAGAAATGACCGCGCGGTTCACAGAGAGAGGATACACAAACCTGACTCTCAAACGATGTCTCCGCAAAGCTAGAAAAAACATGCTCAAAAGTCAATCAATAGCAAACCAAGTCACCAAACCCAAGATTGATCAAAGGATGATTTATGTGAACACCTATAATCATGCGTCACTTGCCATCCATGACAGTATAAAGAAACATTGGCCAATAGTTTCTTCCGATCCTACATTAAAATTACAAAAACAAAAAGCACCAATGTTGGCTTATAAGAAAGGCCCTAATTTGAAGCAGCTATTGATGCGGCCCACTCTTAACCCGAATGCTGATCAAAAAACTACCTGGCTTTACATCAAACGACCTGGTTGTTTCAAATGTGCAGGTTGCACGACATGCAGTGGCATGATCCAAGGTCCTACTTTCCCACACCCACATTCAGGGAAAGCCATTAAAATTCGATACCGGTTACATTGCCAAATGGACCACCTTATTTATCTCTTAAATTGCCCCTGCGGGCTAGCGTACGTAGGGATGACGACTAGAAAATTCCGCGAGAGGATGGCCAACCATCGGAACTCCATCCGGGCCGCGATTGAATCAGGAAAGGCCGAACTTCCAATCCCTCGGCACTTTCTTGCTGCGGGACACCAAACAGCTACACTAAGGTGCCGCCTGATTGACTGGGTTCCCCCCCCAACAAGGGGAGGTGACAGAGGGCTACTCCTCCGCAAGGCTGAATGTAGGTGGATTCACCAATTGGGAACATTGTCCCCGCGGGGGCTCAATGAAAATAACCCCTTGGCCATCTTTCTCAAGCCGACCTAAGAATCACTGTCCATTGGAAGTGCCAATTGAGACTTTTCTTCTTTAAATTCTTTAAATTGTTTTTTCATGCATTTTTTTATGTTTTTTCATGTTTTTTTATGTTCTTTAGTTTTTCTGCTTCATTTTGTCTTCTGCTGGTTATTTCTCTTATTCTATACTTCTTGTCTATATTACAGGCAGTAACATCTAGCCACCTGGCAAACCATTCACCATTATATGATGTGGTGGTCACAATGATTGTCTGATTTTTTATCCATCGTTGGTACCTCACTTTCAGCTATATATACCTTCTCACAGTATATCTAACTCACATGACTGGTTCATGGACACTTTGTTGATGAGAATCTAGCCATAGCCTCAGTATCATCATTATATAATTGGTCACTATTAGACCCCCTTATATATATAAAACCTCTGGATGTGACGAGGTTTTGAATCCCCATATTAAAACATTAAAATAATCCATATAATAATATATAATATAATATATAAAAAATAATAAAAAATATATAAACATAAAAATAAAAATATGTGTGATATGCACTATAAATCTAAAGTTGATAATATTAATATCACTTTTTTCTAATTCTATTAATTAAGATACCCATTGAGGCATTATACTATTTTTTCATCTTTCACCAGGACAAGCTTTACCCATCAATTACAGCGGGCTTTACATCAGCGTTATCACGTTTTCCAATATATTTGTATTACACTTCCTGACTCTATATGACACCTAGATGGCGCCAGCATGATGTGCGTTCCATATGCGGGTCAAACGGCGGCCATTTTGTGCCCCGGAGTTTCTATCACACATATACACATGTACGTTTTTCTCCCATTGTAATAGCGCTTGAGCAGACGTCAATACGTCTGCTAGCTGCCCGCTGTCCCTAGGCACTAGTTATCCTGATGTCTCTGAGCCTGCGCATGGTACCGATATCTTCGGTAACCATGCGGCTCACTGATGCGTTCCACCGGCGTCACTTCCGGGTTACGCACTTCCGGCCTAACCGGAAGTGCGCGGACGCATCGCGCTGATTTCCAAATTGGCGCCAAAACAGCCCCTTATCTCCTCATCTACTCAGGTATATAAGCTTGCCCTTGACAGCACTAGGTTGTGGCTGTCTCCTAATCCTCCAGGGCTGAGGTATAGGCTTGTTTATGCGCTGATAATCCATCTAAAAAGTATGTTACTTATTTTTTCTTTGACTATATGCACTCTGGATGTTTTAGCTATGTTGGTATCCTAGCATCACATCTTGGTGATATTTATTGTGTGTATATATTGTATTATAGGCTCCTTGAGGAAGGTCTGTTTGTGGACCGAAACGTCGGGGCAATGATGGAAATTGACTCATTGGAAATAAATTATTTATGTGAATTTTTACTATACCAGTGACTTTCTCAACTATCATTATTTACAAGGAGAGTGTTCATTTCCCCCCCCCCAACAAGGGAGGGATCCTCTGGTTATATTTGGGGCACATGGTGACCCATGTCAACCCCCTATGGACACCCCTGATTCTACTTCTTTGCAAAGTGAGAGTGCGGTTTCCCTCGAATATATATATATATATATATATATATATATATATATATATATATATATATATATATATATATATACAGAGAGTCCTGCACTCACATCCAGGAGTGTTTAGATACTTGGGGTGCACCACAAAGGCAATTCAGTCCAAATGGCCAATTCATATCCAAGGTGCTTAATGAAAAGCAGGGGCACTCACCATTTTTCAGTCAGTAGTTTTTAATGAAGTAGGACTATTATGATTGACCTACTTCATTAAAAACTACTGACTGAAAAATGGTGAGTGCCCCTGCTTTTCATTAAGCACATTGGATGGATATATATATATATATATATATATATATATATATATATATATATATATATATATATATATATATATATATATATATATAGAAAGTGGGGGGTGATTGGGGTGCGCTACCTAGTATAGAAACTGTACCTCCCAATATAACATTACAATTTCAAAACAGAATACACATTTCTGAAATAGTCTTCTTGTATTTGAGGATGTTCCCAATGAATATGCTCAGTCCATCTCTGGGTAAATAGTTCTTTTATTGGTGAAGAAACCCGACGCGTTTCGTCTCTAAGACTTCATCAGGGGTAAGAACCAATGGGTGAGTAGATTTTGTATAGCTGGTCCTATTTGAGGTTTCTGCTGATCACAGCTGATGCAAATAAAATAAATATCACCAAGTCCTTCTCGATGGGGCTCGATTAAGTGGAAGTTTCTGAGTTGAGAGTTACTAAAAACAATATCAGGACGCTCTCTCTGCAGTAACCTCCTCGCTCTGCATTCATTTTGAATGCAGAGCGAGGAGGTTACTGCAGAGAGAGCGTCCTGGTATTGTTCTGGGCTGTGTCATAGAATGTAGGATATGTGTAAGCAACTAATAGTGATCACTATTAGTTGCTTACACATACCCTACATTCTATGACACTTTACACTCCATTACACTTCACAGCTATATTTTATTTATGTGATGCCCTGGGGTGTTTTTTTTGGGCTGTCTTGGGGGTGCCCTGCACCCCAGGCATGAACCCCATAGTGCTAGGGACCTGCTCTATTGAGGAGACCTTAACGTGGTGAGCAGGTAGATATATTTGGCCAAATGTATGCTAACATCCTCAGAAATGAATTATAAAAGGAATATATGTTAGCAGTAATGATTGCTTAGTGCACCTGCAAACCCCCTCTCTTTTGCATATAACAAAAAATCTCAGCAAGGTAGCACCTCTCATTACAGGGTGTGCAGTCTAGGGCCCCCCTCTTTCCATTGTTGTAGGAGAGTCAGATTAATGTGAGCATCACATGCAAATGTGCAAATGTGCTCAGTACCCGTGTATTCACGTATCAACGTTACACTCTGGCTTCATATGAAACTTGTTTACTTTATATCAGAGACATATAGTATTAATCTAATGTATGCAAGTCACATGGTGGAAAACATGAAAGACACAGGAGAGGATATAATTATGTTTCAAATTATTTGGAACTTTTTTTTGTATATGAAGTTAAATAAACAACTATAATTACAAATCACCAGCCAGTTTTGCCACTGTTCTGATTTTTAGCCATAATAAAATCCACCACCTTGCCCAGTGTTAGAGAACTCATGGTGTGTCTGTTAATAGACAAGCAAAAAAAGATAACGAGTATCTGATGGGGCGCTGATTGGTGAGCTGCCGTGACAAGCTTCAGTACAATAAATCGGGATGTCACTCCCATACAAAATAATACTAAATAAGGTGTAGATGACTGTGGGGAATGATAGTATATAAAGGTTTCTTTATATGTTTAAGGATGATTCCATGTCATAGTGGACCACTATCACATGGGATCATCCTTAAACATATAAAGAAACCTTTATAGGTTACAGCGGACAGCTGTGAAGCCCGCGAGGGGACGAGTATACCTGTGAAGGTGTCAGCGTCCCCTTGCGGGGCTCGCTGCGCTCGCAACGCTTCGGGCTCGGTGGCTCGCTGCGCTCACCACACTTTCTATTCTCAACTCCACGCCGACGTGGATAGTGGGGGTATGAAAAGGTCGTAGGACGCGTACCGCCGCCCCTCGCCGGCTCGCTGCGCTCGCCACGCTTCGGGTTGACGTTGATCGTGGGGTGGCGTTAACAATTGGGGGGGCCATTTCACACTTCAGGGTGCCTATTTGGCCTCTGTGGGCCATTTAACATTGTTCCCTATGGAAAATCGGGTCAATTGGGACATTGAACAGGAAAATCGGGTCAATTGGGACATTTAACATTGTTCCCTATGGGAAATCGCGGCCATCGCGTCGGTTGCATCGCATGCGATTTTTTAGTACATGCGATGCCCGCGATGGCCGCGATGGGCGCCTTTCTAGGTAAAGATTACCAATAACTTTTTTATCTGCAAAAGTGGTGAGTGCTCTGGACTACTATTTTCTTGATTGTGTACCACGGAGCTATCAGTGGGATATGGGAGCACCCCATGAATGAGATCTACAGAACTGTGAGTGCAAATTGGACTGATTTGTATATATATATATATATATATATATATATATATATATATATATATATATATATATATATATATATATATATATATATATATATATATATATATATAAAACATTGGGGGTTATGGGAGTGCGCTCTATATAGTATCACCCAGCCGATACCTATAATTATTGTTTTAACAAGATACAATGATCACACTTTAAATAGACGTTTTCTTGTCAGATTCCAGAAAATGAGATGAGATGTAGACCTTTTTCAATTAATAATCCTTTATTAAAAACAACCCATCGTGTTTCATCAAAACGACTTCATCAGGGGCGTGACACAACAAGAAGAGACTTCACAACAAGGTCTATACAGCGATGCACTTTCTTAGTGTGTTAAAAAAAATCAATAAGAACCTATTAATAGATGGTCATGGTGTCAAATACACCATAAACCAGGATCTTGAGGATAATAAAAGCTCTTCGGCCAAAGGAAGGGACGTATTCCATATATCAAGAGAGATGATAATACTTGATTCTGAAATTTTCAAAACAAAGGTTGAAGTAACCTCCTGAATAATTTTTGCACCAGACAAAGATTATAGGGTACTTGTTTCCTAGAATGGCCACAATCGTCAGTGATCGTGGCTCTTAATTAAGGGACACGATCCTCACGATGTGGCCGATTTTTTACAATTTTTTCACTTTGAATGACAGAAATCGGGTCAATCGGTCGGTCGCGACCAATTAAAATCGGCCGCGATGCGACCGACCGATTGACCCGATTTTTCCATAGGCTTCAATGTTAAAAAATCTTTTAACATTGAAATCGGGAGGATCGCGTCGGTCTTGTGCCATTATAATGGCACAAGATGAGATGGACTTGATTAAGTCCATCTCACATAGGGTAAAATGATAAAAAAGGTGAAATGGCCCAATATGACCCATTTCACATTTTTTATGTGCCCGCCATGACCCCACGATAGATGTGAACCCGAAGCGTGGCGAGCGCAGCGAGCCCGCGAGGGGCGGCGGTGCGCGTCCTCCGACCTTTTCATTCCCCTACTATCCACTAGGGCGTGGAGTGAGAATAGAATAGTGTGGCGAGCGCAGCGAGCCACCGAGCCCGAAGCGTGGCGAGCGCAGCGAGCCCCGCGAGGGGACGCGTATACCTGTGAAGTTAGACGCGTCCCCTCGCGGGGCTCGCTGCGCTCGCCACGCTTCGGGCTCGGTGGCTCGCTGCGCTCGCCACACTATTCTATTCTCACTCCACGCCCTAGTGGATAGTAGGGGAATGAAAAGGTCGGAGGACGCGCACCGCCGCCCCTCGCGGGCTCGCTGCGCTCGCCACGCTTCGGGTTGACGTCTATCGTGGGGTCTAGCCCACTTAGTAACATTTGGGGGGGCAATTGAAACAAATCTGGTAAAAAAAAAAAAAAATCGGGTGAAAAATCGGTCGGTCGGATCGGTCGCATCGTATGCGACCAAATCGCATGCGATGCGATCGATCCGATTTTTTATCTTACGACCACAACGATCTAAATCGTTGTGGCCGTGCTAGGAAACAAGTACCGATTATAGTATTCTCACTCCTCAACAGGCTGATAGAGCTCTATCAGCCTGTTGAGAATTACGGCCCTACCTTTGGCCGAAGAGCTTTTATTATCCTCAAGATCCTGGTCTTTGTCCTATGATGGAGATGCTTGGCCTTATCCTATCAATTAAATGGCAACACACTTACATTTTTCAAAATTGAAATGTCACCGCCCCTACTGCATGCATGTCAACCCTTTTCATGTGTCGATCCACTGCCTGTCAACCAGAAGTGGCCAACCCAATGATTGTCGATCAATCGATCCATACCCCAGAATAACCCCCTATATCAATACAACGTACATATAAATAATTATAATAAAATGTTTCTAAAAGTATATTTATATTTGATTATGTAAATACAGTACATTTATTACATTTACTTTTTTTAAGACATGTTTAAGATTTAATAAAAATAAAATCGAAAGGATTTTATGTTTGTATTTCCCCTTATGGAAGCCAATCATTTTAGATTGCATTCTGAAATTATACTGATATCTAGATTACATATGATAGGGAGAGGGATTCTGACATATTCCAAGATTTCAGAGATTTAAGCTGCGTACACATTAGACCACATTTTGAATGCTTTGGACAATTCTGATGAATTGTAATAACAAACCGTTCAATCCCTTGCGAGGCGTTACTTCTTTTGCTGTCCCTACATGCAGGACAACAGAAGATATCTCTAGCGAGTCCAAGCATGGTCACTGCCAGTACTTTTTCACTACCAGCAGCGGCAAGTTTGTAAGCACTTGACTATGCCATCTCCCCCTCCGGGTCCCATCACCCATGATGTCTGTGGATATACACATATTCTAGTGTCTACCAAGCTTTCAAATAGATAGTGTTTAGTAAGGCAAAATCCATCTGTTTCTGCCTGACTACACATTCCTGCTTTACATTTATTTTCTAACTCACCAAAATCTCAGGACTTTCAGAACTGGCGCCCATATACATTTGACCCAAAGACTTACCAACTACAAAAAATCCAAACAAATGTCATTGTTAATTTATATATTAACTTAAGTGCTATTGCTGTGACCCCATATTCTATTTTTTAACCTGGGATTTCCATGGATTATAACAAGAGTTTGAGAAGATGGATAAAAAAACTTTATCATCCACAATATGGCCATTAAGTCATCACCAAACTGTAACAATGGTCCTACAAATATCAGTGTTATTATCAAAGAGAAAGAACAGTCCAGGATAACACGTGCAGTCAGGGAACAGACAGCTCGGACGTGGCCCTGGAGCTGGGCGGATGTCACATGAGAGTCTCCCTGCTTCATCCTCCAGATGTGTCTCAGTAGCACAGTGACACTCAGCCCGATACACAGAAACGTCATAGATAACGGCAGACAGAATCCAGTGAACGAGGCTAAAATGATATGCGGGTAATTCCAATCTATTTCATCAAAAAACAGAATCAGTGAGTCATTGATATTTCTGGGAAAGTCTCCGCTTGTTGTCCATGCAAGAGGAACATTAATAACTATGGAACATAGCAGCGATCCCAGAATGAGGTAAGAAACATATGACGGGAACGTTGCTTTGACCCGCAGGAATAGCCAGTGAGGCACATTCACTAGTCGGACAGAGTAGAAGACGGAGAGCCAGGCGGTGTTCCAAGCATTGAAACTAAACAGTGCAATTTCTAATGTTAATGGTAATAATATATTGTTGCCGTAAATTTGATATGTCCCCAAAAAGTAAGAAGCAGTGTAAGCAGACATGAAGCCCTGTAACAGGAGATTTGTCAGAACTGTCGCAAGCTGGATTTTTTCACAAGACCCCGGATTACTGATCTCTTTCCAGTGTCTGATATACACATTGAAAACGGCAGAGTATATGATGGTGCCAGATATCCCAGTAATCAGCATAATTATTAAGTGGGATAATTCCTGAACTGACCACATTATTAATCAGATTATATATATTTCTGAATCCTCTGTAGCAGTGATTATCCTGTTGATGAGACGTCTGTAGCAGAATGATGAGACTGTTGTAGGAGAGTCAGATTAATACAAGCATCACATGCAAATATCCTCAGTACCTGGATCACAGGTGTGTAATGGACGGTCCGCGTGTAATCAGGTATCAGCGTTACACTCCGCCTCATATGATACTTGTTTACTTTATATCAGAGACATCTTCATCTAATGTATGTAAATCACATGATGGAAAAGATGAAAGACACAGGAGAGGATATAATTATGTTGCAAATTATTTGGAACTTTTATTTGTATATGACGTTAAATAAACCACTGTAATTACAAATCACCAGCCAGTTTTACCACTGTTCTGATTTTTAGCCATATTTATCGAACCTTTACAACAGGATCCCTAAAAGTTCATGTTTTCCCTAACATTTGTGAAAAAGATGAAGTCCTGGGGCAATCAGCAAAAACGTCAGGTGCTATCAGCCAGGTATACCGCACTCCTGAAATGGGGCAATACCAAATATAGTCCGTACGGCCAAGCACACTAGTAAATTTCAAAAGCTGTCCCGGTGCTCACCAAAGACCATTAACGGTCATATCCAGATACTCTATCTCACAGCGGAGAAGGCGGCACACGGTAGGTAAATCATAGTAGAGTCAGGAACGTCATGCAACGTTTCGATTTTATTATTTCAAAATCGTCATCAGGCACAAAAATAAACAATCAACAGCTTACCTTATATCCCCACTTCACCAAGCACGCTACAGCACGTTTCCCGCGGCAATCGCACTACGTCATCAAGCAGGCGCCACCGCACGTCACGCAACCATGGAAACCGGCATCAATAAACAATACCAGTCACCCGGCAACGATCGACGCGCAATGACGTCCCGTCTGTCAGACAAAGTTACGATCCAGCGGGAGACAGTACTGCTAAGAGTGATTAAAACAGCTGAAGGACGAGGACAGGTAAGGATACCACATCAGCAATTACATCAACATGTAATATACAGTAAAAGGAAAAGACAGTAACATGCACATAAAAATTTACATAGATACAAAAATACAAAAATACAAAAAATCACACAGATACATGAATCAGTGGCGGAAGTCATACATAGACCCCAAACGAAGAAACGTCAATATAATAATCTTCACTGCCTATTAAGGCAAATCTAGTACTTGAATTGAATACAGATCCTACATGCTCTAATAAATTGGGAATAGGGTAGCCCGAACTTTAGGGGTTTAGGGTGATGACTGGCTGCATGTAGTATGGTGTTACGATCAGTGTCCTTTTTGTACAATGAAGTACGGTACTCTTTACCTAGCACGGCGCCCACGATCTTGATCGTGGGCATCGTGAGGTAAAAAATCGTGTCGGTCGCGTCGTATGCTGGCTAAACATGCCCGCACGCGACGCGATGCTCACGATTTCCCATTGAAACCCATTAACCATTGTTAAACATGGACATCGTGTCGGTCGCGTCGCGGCCGGCTATAAATGTGCACACGATGGCCGCGACGCGATGCCCACGATTTGCCATAGGAATTAATGTTAAAAGACCCAATGGACACGATTTTAATGTTAAATGGCTCAATGGACCCGATTTTAGCATAGGAAACAATGTTAAATGGGCCTTAGAGCCCAAATAATTACCCTGAACTCTGAAATGGCCCCCCCAATTTTGTACGCCACCCCACGCTCAACGTGAACCCGAAGCGTGGCGAGCGCAGCGAGCCCACGAGGGGCGGCGGTACGCGTCCTCCGACCTTTTCATACCCCCACTATCCACGTCGGCGTGGAGTTGAGAATAGAATAGTGTGGCGAGCGCAGCGAGCCACCGAGCCCGAAGCGTGGCGAGCGCAGCGAGCCCCGCGAGGGGACGCGGATACCTTCACAGGTAAACGCGTCCCCTCGCGGGCTTCACAGGTGTCCGCGTCGCCACGGACACCTGTGAAGCCCGCGAGGGGACGCGTCTAGCTGTGAAGGTATCCGCGTCCCCTCGCGGGGCTCGCTGCGCTCGCCACGCTTCGGGCTCGGTGGCTCGCTACGCTCGCCACACTATTCTATTCTCAACTCCACGCCGACGTGGATAGTGGGGGTATGAAAAGGTCGGAGGACGCGTACCGCCGCCCCTCGCGGGCTCGCTGCGCTCGCCACGCTTCGGGTTCACGTTGATCGTGGGGTGGCGTAAAAAATTGGGGGGGCCATTTCTGAGTTCAGGGTAAGTATTTGGGCTCTAAGGCCCATTTAACATTGTTTCCTATGCTAAAATCGGGTCCATTGAGCCATTTAACATTAAAATCGTGTCCATCGGGTCTTTTAACATTAATTCCTATGGCAAATCGTGGGCATCGCGTCGCGGCCATCGTGTGCACATTTATGGCCGGCCGCGACGCGACCGACGCGATTTCCATGTTTAACATGGGTTTCAATGGGAAATCGTGAGCATCGCGTCGGTCACGTCGCTGGCACACATAAATGTACCCGCGATGCCCGCGATGGGCGCCGTGCTAGGTAAAGAGTACCTGAAGTACTGATACAGCCAGCATCTAATCGGACAGCTACATCCAAAAAATTAACAGCATAAGGGTGGATGGAAAAAGTCAACTTAAGAGGTGATGCCGACTGATTGTGTCGACCAATCATGTCAACAAATGCAGTTTCACTACCTGTCCATATAAGAAAGATATCATCAATGTATCTAGCATAAAAAAAGATCATGCTAGATACATATGGGTCAGAAAAAAATATTTCATCCTCGGCTATAAACATGTACGCGTTGGCGTACGATGGGGCCACATTGGATCCCATCGCAAAGCCAGAGCTGTGCAATTCGTGCTGCCTTATCCTCCGGCACCAGTGACCAGCCAGTAGCAAGGCATTTTGCACTGGCTGGCCACAGTATGGCTAATTTAAGGTATATTATAATTGACCATGTTCCCCATAAATTACGCTGTGGTAACAGGCCCCTGGCCCTCTTACAGTGTGAATCCCGTTGGATTCACCGTTTGAGAACTATGGTACCCCATGGTCTTAATGATCATTTGGGACTCCATGCATTTGTGTAAATTGACCTGTACTAGATTTGCCTTAATATTCGCAGGTCAGTGAAGATTATTATATTGACGTTTCTTCATTTGGGGTCTATGTATGACTTCCGCCACTGAATTATATATCTGTGTGATTTTTTGTATTTTTGTATTTTTGTATCTATGTAAATTTTTATGTGCATGTTACTGTCTTTTCCTTTTACTGTATATTACATGTTGATGTAATTGCTGATGTGGTATCCTTACCTGTCCTCGTCCTTCAGCTGTTTTAATCACTCTTAGCAGTACTGTCTCCTGCTGAATCGTAAATTTGTCTGACTGACGGGATGTTATTACGCGTCGATCGTTGCCTGGTGACTGGTATTGTTTATTGATGCCGGTTTCCATGGTTGCGTGACGTGCGGTGGCGCCTGCTTGATGACCTAGTGCGGTTGCCGCGGGAAACGTGCTGTAGCGTGCACGGTGAAGTGGGGATATAAGGTAAGCTGTTGATTGTTTATTTTGTGCCTGATTACGATTTTGAAATAATAAAATCGAACCGTTGCATGACGTTCCTGACTCTACTATGATTTACCTACCGTGTGCCGCCTTCTCCGCTGTGAGATAGAGTACCTGGATATGACCGTTGATGGTCTTTGGTGAGCACTGGGACAGCTTTTGAAATTTACTAGTGTGCTTGGCCGTACGGACTATATATATATATATATATATATATATATATATATATATATATATATATATATATATATATATGTATGTATGTATATATATATATATGTGTGTGTGTGCATATATATATATATATATATATATTTTTTTTTTATTATTATTATTATTATTTATATACATTTGGTCTATCTATAATACTTTCACTGACCTGGCATATACTGGGTCACCTAAGTGTCCATCTCCGTTCTTTGCTCCGCCCCTCTGGAAACCCCCTTCTGAAAATCCTGCGTTTGCCACTGCTATCATTGTATATTTTACATATTTCACTGCTGGAGCATAGGTGTACGCATTACTGGGTTACAAATGCGGTAGTTGAAGTGCCACAGCTAATACTAAACAGTGGCGGATTTGGCCCCCCTAATAAAATCCACCACCTTGCCCAATGTTAGAGAAGTCATGGTCTGTCTGTGATGTGGTCATGAGTAAGGCCACGTTCTGTGGCCGAAACGTCGACCTGATATGTATGTATTTGTGTGTATCCTGCTGATGAATTAAATACAGCAGAACAAAATTCGGTACTTATGTAGTATCTGGACGCCCGATTAAAAAATCGGGTCCATCGCATCACATCGCATGCGACCATGCGATGCGATGCGATGGACCCGATTTTCCATAGGATTCTATGGGAAAAAGGGTCCTTTTCATTTCCCCACTATCCAACTACGCATGGAGTTGGATATAAACCTGTGGCGAGCGTAGCGAGCCCCGCGAGGGGATGCAGAATGTTTTTTAATGAATCCGCGTCCCCTCATGGGGCTCGCTGCGCTCGCCAAGCTTCGGGCTCGGTGGCTCGCTACGCTCGCCACAGGTTTATATCCAACTCCATGCGTAGTTGGATAGTGGGGAAATGAAAAGGACCCTTTTTCCCATAGAATCCTATGGAAAATCGGGTCCATCGCATCGCATCGCATCGCATGCGATTTGGTCGGATGCGATGCGATAATCGGGCGTCCAGATACTACATAAGTACCCAAAATTCAAGCTGACAAGCCCTGGTGAGTGCTATCTTTATTTGTGGAGATCCACTGTGGATGGTGAAATCTCACAGGGAAAAGATGCTTGTTTCAGAGTCTGGTCCGGTCACTGTGAGTGGTAAGATGTCCCAAGGGGATAGTTTGCAGATTGTAAAAAGTGACCTAAACTGAGACTGGCAGTAACGTCTTATTGGATGATCTACCTGCCAGTCATGCGGAGTAAAGGCAGTGCCATTGGGAGGGATTCCAACCTCCAGGACTGCCAATCTGGACTACAGGGGGCAGCGGCAGGGGGGACTTGGCTATGTAGTCAGTGGCAGCCCCCTACGGTAAAATATGAGGCACCCGCTGGTACTAAATATTGGTCTGTTATAGCAGTTTGACACTGTCTAGGTCAGGCATGCCCAAAGTCAGGCCCGGGGGAAAATTGCGGCCCGTGCTGTCATTTCAAGCGGCCCGCAGCCTCTAGCTGGAAGCGGGCAGAGCATCAGATGTGGGAAGCACAGCACAGGACACTAACAGTCACAGTCAGATGTGTTTGGCGTCCTACCCCTGCTGCTGCAATCGTATATCACCGTACTCCACAATCACAGTGACAGCAGTGTTTGGGGAGGGGGGCAGCTTGCTCCCGTAACATGCAGAGCAAAGGAGGGCAGCAGTGGGAGCCCAAGCATCTCCTGTCCTTGCAGTGCCTGCTTTGCCTCTACTTCCTCTGGCTCACACAAGGGGCTGGGAAACATACAGAGAAGGGAGGGTGCAGAGTAGGGGACATACAGTGAAGGAGGGTCAGGCTGGGGGACATACAGTGAATTGAGGCAGTGATGGCCATTCAGAGAAGGGGGAGCAGGGGCAGGCTGGGTTACATACAGTGAATGGGGGTAGAGTGGGGTACATAGTGAATGGGGGTCATACAGTGAAGGAGGGTCAGGCTTGGGGACATACAATGAATGGAGGCACTGATGGACATTAAGAGAAGGGGGGCAGGCTGTGGGACAGAGTGAATGGGTGCAGAGTGGGGACCATACAGTGAATGGGGGACATACAGTGAAGGAGGGGCAGGCTGGGGGACATACAGTGAATGGGGGCAGACTGGGGGAAATACAGTGAAGGGGCAGGCTGGGGGACATAGTGTGAATAGGGGCAGAGTGGGGGACCATTCTGATGTGATTAATGATTCAAAGAATGTCAGGCTGAATGGTTGGCCCCCCGCCTTTTCACCTCACCAAATCTGGCCCTAGTCATAAAAAGTTTGGACACCCCTGGTCTAGGTCAACCTCTAAAGATAGAGATGCACAAGGTCGACACTGGAAAAAGGATGACACAATGAAAATGTACACAGAATAAGTCTTTCAAACAGGTTTCCAAAGCTTACTCAAAGTAACTGGACTTAATTTAAAAGTCAACCTATTACTCAGACACCATTTTTTTCCCTAGATTTTTGGGGTGTCCATTTTTTTGTAGCACTTGGACCCCCAATAAATGTATCCACACATTCCATTTTACATGTCACCGCAGCTAACGGAGAGAGCGGCATGTGAGATACGGAGCGCTACAGCACTCGTACATCACTGTCACAATCCCGTACAGCAGCGAGCCTGACACCGGCACCCTAAGCTGCACCGGTTCCCCCCCCCCCTCCGAAAACCCATTTGAGAAAATCAACACGTAAAAGGGGTACCCGAAGACTTGTGCTAACTTGCAAACTAGACCACTGTTTGATAGGACGCCTCAGACAAAGTCTAGCAAAAAACTGAGATCCATTATCCTGCAGTTTATGCAGTTTGTTTTGAAATAAGTGCAAATTGGGACATTGAGACTTTCTAACGGACATACAGACTGGGAGATAATACTGCAGATCTTGCACAGTGGTTTACAACTAGTGCATCTTTTTGAAGTGTTAAGACCACAGTACTGTAAGCTTGTCAATTTCAATACCTGACAATATTTTAAGTAAAATTTGTTACAATAAACACTGTGTCAGATATAATTAAATTACAAATCAGAGCAAAGTGTATCACATAGAGTTTACCCATAGATTGAGCGCAGCACTACCCCCCACTCTATAGAATTTAACCCTTGGGATACAGTCAGATCCCAAAGTGCTCTCGCAGCTCATCACCCCCAACCCTTTCAGTGCGCAGGTATTACCAAAAATTGTATATTCCATTTTACATAACTGTGAAACAAAGAATGCAGATTTCCGTTGAGCCCAGCATGTGACTGTCCAATCATGACACTTGGATACATTGTTTGGTTAGAGATTGAATCAACGCTGCTACCAAAGGTATAGTGAAATGTCAAACTTTGATCCCATGAAAATATACATAATGGAGAAAAAGATGTTGTTATAAAGCATACATATTCCACACACAGATGCCCATTATACTTATGCCCCACTCCGTGATGCCCATTAAACATATGCCCCACTCCGTGAAGCCCATTATACATATGCCCCACTCCGTGATGCCCATTATACATATGCCCCACTCCGTGAAGCACATTATACATATGCCATACAACGTGATCCCCATTATACATATGCCCCACACAGAGATGCCCATTATACATATGCCCCACTCCGTGATGCCCATTATACATATGCCATACAACGTGATCCCCATTATACATATGCCCCACACAGAGATGCCCATTATACATATGCCCCACTCCGTGATGCCCATTATACATATGCCATACAACGTGATCCCCATTATACATATGCCCCACACAGAGATGCCCATTATACATATGCCCCACTCCGTGATGCCCATTATACATATGCCATACAACGTGATCCCCATTATACATATGCCCCACACAGAGATGCCCATTATACATATGCCCCACTCCGTGATGCCCATTATACATATGCCATACAACGTGATCCCCATTATACATATGCCCCACACAGAGATGCCCATTATACATATGCCCCACTCCATGATGCCCACTATACATATGCCCCACTCCGTGATGCCCATTATACATATGCCCCACTCCGTGATGCCCATTATACATATGCCCCACTCCGTGATGCCCATTATACATATGCCCCACTCCGTGACGCCCATTATACATATGCCCCACTCCGTGATGCCCATTATACATATGCCACACACAGGGATGCCCATTATACATATGCCCCACACAGAGATGCCCATTATACATATGCCCCACTCCTTGATGCCCATTATACATATGCCCCTCTCCGTGATGCCTATTATACATATGCCCCACTCCGTGATGCCCATTATACATATGCCCTACTCCGTGATGCCCATTATACATATGCCCCACTCCGTGATGCCCATTATACATATGCCCCACTCCGTGATGCCCATTATACATAAGGCCCACACAGAGATGCCCATTATACATAAGGCCCACACAGAGATGCCCATTATACATAAGGCCCACACAGAGATGCCCATTATACATAAGGCCCACACAGAGATGCCCATTATACATAAGGCCCACACAGAGATGCCCATTATACATAAGGCCCACACAGAGATGCCCATTATACATAAAGCCCACACAGAGATGCCCATTATACATAAGGCCCACACAGAGATGCCCATTATACCTAACTCCCACACAGTGACACTGCCCATTACACATAACAACAAGATGCCCATTATACAACTTTATTTCTCCATACCAGACAATTGCAGATGGAGGCAGATGGAGGTCAGGGCAGGCAGCAGGTGGGGGAGCGTCCTCTGTTAGGCAGGCTGGTGGGAGAATGCGTCGCAGGTCTGCGGAGCTGGAGAGCATGCGTCCCTGCAGAGGTCACACAGGCGGACGGGCTGGTGGACAGGCGGACGGACGGGCGGGTGTCCTGGCGTCCGCGGGAGAGTTGTTGCACTGCAGGCGGGAGTCACCATGGATGCGCACCATGGACGTCATGTGCATGCATCCATGGTGTCGGAGGGCAGGGGGTGGGTCGCAGGAAGCCGCAGTGCATCCACCCGGCCACCGCGGGGATGCATAGATTTGTGCTGGGCAGCCGGGCCTAATCGAACTTCTGGAACGCCGTTCCTGCTGAGGACATATTTGAACAGAACTGCAGGAACGGCGTTCATGAGCGTTCCGGACGAAAAATACCCTTGCATATATGTATTGGATGCACTAAATAGGAAAAGAAACCTTTTTGTGTGTGCCTCCCCCTTGTTACAAGTGAGTGAGGTGCGCCTATAGGATTCCTTTCCCATGATATATCACAAAGAGTTCACAGTATAAGTGAACGGAGTCACACATTGTTGTTCACTTTTTATTTTGTATGGCATACACATCACTGGGAGTCAAGAAGGAGGCCATAGAGAAATAACTAACGGAACAAGTACCCGCTACGTGCACATACAGTGCCATTCACGCTGTGAGTAGGGTACGCCCGTCTATGCTCTCCTACTTCGCTCTAGTAGCAGAATCTTGTTTGAATTATTTTTGTTTAGTCTATATCTAATTGGTGGCTTCTTCTTTGATTTATTCCCTGAGAACCATCGGAAAAATTAACAGAAAGACTGAATGAAGTATTGACAGCCAGAAAAACATCTGGACTGGTTGCGCCTCAGGAAGTTTGGAAAGTCCACTCTTGTATTTTCTGAGTTACTGTTTTGGTTATTTGGTGATAACTAGGGATAAGTACGAACCAGAGGCAGCATTGCGCCAGGGAAGGGTCATATCCTATATCTGTTTTTTGCAAATCAAGAAAATTAACTGTGTTGTGTTCAAAACAATATGTAAATTTAAGATTATAATCACCAGTGTTTAAACAAGAAACAAAATTGTGCGCTGTGTGCGAATCCCCCTTCCAAATTATAATCAAATCATCTATATAATGGCCATAGAATACCAGATCCGTGCCAAAGGGTCCATTCCATATATACTCCTCCTAAAATTGGCTCATATACAAGTTGGCAAAGCTTGGCATGAATCTGTTACCCATGACAGTTCCTACCACCTGAAGAAAATAGTGCCCATCAAACAAAAAATAATTGTTAGTTAGGATGAAAGAGATGGAATCCAGAGTGAAAGTTTTTAGTTTATCTGGAATGGAGACATCTTTATTCAGATAACTGGACACGTCTACCCCTTTTTTATGGGGGATGTTTGTTTATAAAGCACTCACATTGAGTGACATAAATGAGTAATTTGGTCTCCACTCAATCTCTTCCATGCTATTTAATATGTGCATAGTGTCATATATATGTGATAAAATTCTGGACCGTTCCATCCATTTCAAACCTGTCTGGGATTTAAACCACTGACATCAGCATCCTCAGTGGCACATACCTGCCATCAAGCACTTTTCCTTCTGACTTCCTACATATCCCCCCACCCCTCTGCCCAAGGCCAGGGGACTGGGCACTTGAAGCTGACAAACAGTGAACTCTTGACAAGGCATGAGCATTTAAATGTAGTTTCCCCGATCAGTGTTCTACAACAAAATTATAATCTTGTAAATCCAGGAACCACCTTGTCACCCTTGCATTATTATCCTTATTTCAGCTCATCCACCTCAAGGGAGCATGGTCTCAGTGGCGTTAGTTCATCCATGATGCCCGGAGGCAAGATATAAGCTGGTGCCCCCCCCACACACACCAACATATATACATAGCTATAGAGAGGGAGAATGAGATAGGGGGAGCAATGGAGAGAAAGAGAGGAGAATGATAGATACGGAATAATGGAGAGAGAGAGAGAGAGAGAGAAACAAGTGTCAGAGATGGGTGAGAGGGGTGTCAGGCAGAGACAGAGGGGGGTTAGGTAGAGAAAGGGGAGTCAGGCAGAGAGAGAGGGGGCTAAGGCAGAGATAGAGGGATGATGGTTTAGGCATATAGAGAGGAGGGTGAGGCAAAGAATGAAGGGGTTCAGGCAGAGAGAGATAGGGGGTAAGGTAGAGAGAGGGGTGTCAGGCAAAGAGAGAGACAGAGAGGGGCTAAGGCAGAGAGAGAGGAATGAGGGATCAGGCATATAGAGAGGGGGTGAGACAGAGAACGAGTGGGGGTCAGGAGAGAGGGTTGAGAGAGAAGGGTCAGTTAGGTAACATGTAACGCATGTATAGCTCCCAGCAACCTGTAGCCCCCTGACCTTAGCCACACCGCTGGAGCCGAGGTGCCGGGAGCTGCAGGACCAACCATGCCTCTGCTAGCCGCCATCTCGTCATGGAGCCCGGGGCTGCAGGTTTGAAGTTTCACTAGACAGACGCTAACTCTGCAGCGCCGGTGGCTGTCTATCACCGCCTGCTTAGCCGTGATAGACAGCCGCCGGCGCTGCAGAGCTAGTGGCTGTCAGGAGGCTGTCGCAGACGGGGAGGGGGGGGCAGTGATCGAGGGATGTGCCGGGTGAAAGAGCGATGTGCCCCTTCAGTGCTTAGCGCCCGGCGGCTGGAGCCTCCGTTGTCTCCCGGAGTTCCGCCACTGCATGGTCTGACACCAAGCAAAATCTTCTGCCCAGTAGATAGTACCTCAGAGTATCTAGTGTCCATTTTAGGGCCAGACACTCCCGTACCACAATGATGTAATTTCTTTCAGAAGAGGTGAATTTTCTACTCAAGTACAGTAAATTACTGGGTACTCTTCCCCATTTACGCCCTGTGACATTACTGCCCCTAAACCAACATTGGAGGCATCTGTCTGGACAATAAACTCTTTGGAGAAATCTGGTGCTATCAATACTGGCTGACTACATAAGGCTTTTATAAGGGTCTGAAATGCCTTTTCTGCTTCCTCAGACCACTTGACCATAATGGATTTTTTTTTCCATTTTGTGAGTTCAGTCAGTGGTGCCGCAATGGAGGCAAAGTTTGGTACAAACCTGTAGTAATTACAAACAATCCTCAGGAATGCCCTTACTTGTTTCTTAGTGAGGGGTTGTGGCCAACTCTGTATCGCCTCAACTATGTTCACCTGGGGTCTGCCCATACCTTTACCTACAATGTACTCCAAATATCATGCCTCCTCTAGTCCAATAGCACATTTTTCAGGACCTAAGAGAATAAAGAATGGCCTGGATCTTACTCAGATGGCTCTCCTAGTCAGAGCTTAAGACCACAATATCATCTACGCAACCAGCTGCATACTTTTTTTGAGACGTCAAAATATTGTCTATTGCCCTCTTAAATGGTGCTGGTGCACCTTGTCACCCAAACGGCATCCTTTTTATAATGAAAGAGGCCATCTGGAGTGGAGAAGGCAGTTTTCTCCTTTGTCTTCCCTGACAAGGGAATTTGCCAGTAGCCTTTGGTGAGGACTAGAGTGGTAATGAACCTTGCTGGCCCTAACCTTTCATTTAACTCTAGGCATTGGGTAGGAATCACATTTGGAGCATTCATTCAGCCTGCGGAAGTCATTACAGAACTGCCAGGTCCCCTTTGGCTTTGGGACTAACACTATGGGGCTGGACCACCCACTCTTAGATTCCTCAATAACCCCCAAAGCTAACATTCTTTTAATCTCTTCAGAGACAACTTGTCTCCAGGCCTCAGGTATTCTGTATGGCTTAACATTTACCTTGACATTGTGTTCAGTGACTATGTCCTGCTGAATTACATCAGTAGTTCCTGGAAGGTCAGAGAACATATCCCTATTATGCTGTAAAAACTCCCTGGACTCCGGTTTTTGGGTCTTTGAGAGGGTTTCACCTATGGTAACTTCAAAATCTGAGTGGGACTCCACATGTGGGTCTGGGGTAGCTACCAGTGATGCTCTATCTTGCCAAGCTGTGACTAAGATTTATATAGTACAGCTGTATTGGTTTTCTTTTACCAGGTTGATGTATCTTATAATTGACCTCACTTTTTCCACCACTTCAAAAGGGCCTTGCCACTTGGCCAAGAACTTGCTTTCAACTGTGGGCACCAAAGTAGCACTTGATCGCCAGGGTTGAATAATCTAAGCTTGGATGTCTCATGACTCTGGGCCTCTTGTGCCCTTTTAAGGTGTCCTCTCACAATTGGTATGACCCTGCTCATACGGTCCTGCATTTGTTCAAGAACACTTCTTTGTGGTGTAGATTTATTTTCCCATGTCTCTTTAGCAATATCAAGCAGTCCTCGGGGGTGTCTCCAATACAGTAATTCAAATGGGAAAACAAAGTGGATGACTGAGGGACTTCTCGGATGGAAAACAAAAAATAGGGCAACAAACAATCCCAGTCCCGACCATCTTTTTTTACCGCATTCCTCAACATCCCCTTTAATGTTTTATTGGTACTTGTGTATTAGCAGGGCGCCCAATTAGCATACGTATGCTAGCGTAGGGAAATCGCATCGCATGGGCCATTTTAGTTCCGTGCGATGCAATGCGATTTTCCTATGTAATTTATTCACTGCTGTCTTGGCCCCGTCGGATTGCATCGCATCGCAGCTCCCGCAAAATCGCATGCGATTTTATAGTGTGCAATGCCATTACATTAGCTATACACTTGTATGACATGCAATGAGGTATTAGGCCAGTGGTGGCCAACCCGTGGCTCTTGAGCCTCATGCGGCTCTCCCCCTTGTAAAGTGCGGCTCCTGCTCCCACTGCTGCCCGCCGCCCACCGTCCGTCCCAGTCCCCCCTGCTGCCGGTTCCCTGAATCCCTTCTCCTTCTGAGGGGAGGAGAGCGCGCATTGCGCATCTCTCCTACCCCTTACTGTGCATCCTTGTGACTGGGCCGTCTGCAAATCAGGAGCCGGCCAGCGAGCTTCGATTGGTGGGCGGCCCAGTCACAGGGAATTGAGGGGGAAGGAGATGTGCGGTGTGCTGTGCTGTGCTCTCCTCCCATCGGTGACATGACAGGAGGACTGCAGGGGGACACCAGACTGTCCTCTCCCCGCCTGGCAGCAGCAGCAACAACGGTGAGTGCTGCTGCTGGAAAATTTGCACTGTGGGGGCATACCAGCTTTTTGGCACTGTGGGGGCATACCAGCTTTTTGGCACTGTGGGGGCATACCAGCTTTCTGGCACCGTAGGGACATACCCGGCACCGTGTGGTGCATACCTGGCACCGTGGGGGGCATATGTGTATCTGGCACTATTGGGGGCATATGTATTTATGGCACTGCACTATTGGAGGCATATTTGTATCACACCCACCCAAGGGGTCAAAAAAAACTATGCCCCTTTTTTTGGCGCATGCGCCTTAGGCGCGCGCATGATGTCGGCTCTTTAGCTTGACTACCAATACTTTTCGTCTCTTTTCCTCTGACCGGTTGGCCACCCCTGTATTAGGCAAACTCCCCCCCCCCCCACACTATCCACTCTACCCCAAAATGTGGCGAGCGGCGGCAGAACGCGTCCTCCCGTCCTTTTCATACCCCCACTATCCACGTCGGCGTGGAGTTGATTGTACATAGTGTGGCGAGCGCAGCGAGCCACCGAGCCCGAAGAGTGGGAGTGGACGTGGAATACATGTAAAGTAATCCACGTCCGCTCGTACGCTTCGGGCTCGGTGGCTCGCTATGCTTGCCACACTATATAAAATCAACGCCACGTCGACGTGGATAGTGGGGGTATGAAAAGGTCGGGAGGACATGTTCCGCCCCAGCTCGTCACGCTTCGGGATGCGTGGATAGTGGAGGGGTGCCTAAAACTGCATTGCATGTCATACAAGTGTATAGCTAATGTAATGGCATCGCACCCTATAAAATCGCATGAGATCGCATGCGATTTTGTGGCAGGTGCAATGCGATGCGATCCGTCGGGGCCAAGAGAGCTGTGAATAAATTACATAGGAAAATCGAATCGCGCTGTACTAAAACGTCCCATGCGATGTGATGCGATGCAATTTTCTTACGCAGAAACGCCCACTAAGCAATTTGCTTAGTGGGCACCCTGCTAATTCACAAGTACCATTTTATTAAACCTCTCCACAAGGCCATCTGTTTGGGGATGATACACAGAGGTTCTCAACTGTATCAATTTTAGGCATTTTGCATAACTCTTTCATAACTTTAGACATAGTAAGGAAAGAAAAAGGGGTTTGCTCGGGGGATGCACACCTTAGAGAAAATGATGAATTATTTCTTAGTTAAAACATAACTTTTATTTATTTTCTTTTAAAAAGAATGTTGAGGGAACTCAGTTCTCTGCATTCTTTATAATTTGGAATCGTAGGTCTGAGTCCACTCCGCTTAAGTGAAATGATAAGGGGTTAAAATGGACGTACATAACACACAGACATGTAACGTGAAGTGCTAGTGCACTTAATAGTAGGAAAGTGTGTAAATAGAGATTAAAAGGTGTTCACTGGACGTGTTACTTGTACCTTGTGTATAGCTGTATTAGCTGTATGGGTGTGTTGAACCACTAACAGATTCTCATTCCTAGGAGTGGGAGATGGTATACCCTTACTCCGTAGGATGGTATCTGGGTGGTAGGCTGCCTTATTGGACTTATGTACAATAATCAGTACTGTATTACTCTTTGGATACCCTTGAATTAATACTCTTCAATATAGTGATAGATGTTTTATATTCTGCTTTTTTGCAGTTAACTCACTATATTTGTGAGTGTTCAAGTGGCAGGGTGATTATTTATACAGTGCTGACTGAGATTGTATTAACTGATATTTGGCGGCTAGCCTTTATTTATTGCCTAATTGGCTTCATATATTTGTGCATTTGGGGTAGTAACTATTTTTAACACTCTACTGCCATCTAGCGGATATCAGTGTTAGCTACTACTAAGCTTTCTTTATTTTTCTATTGGTGTGGTATATGGCTCAGTTCATTCATTATACTTGATCCCCATCTAGTGGTTAGTGATATAAATTACATGGGTTATATTCCCTATGTTCTATCACTGTGATGTGATAGAACATAGGGAATATAACCCATGTAATTTATATCACTAACCACTAGATGGGGATCAAGTATAGTGAATGAACTGAGCCATATACCACACCAATAGAAAAATAAAGAAAGCTTAGTAGTAGCTAACACTGATATCCGCTAGATGGCAGTAGAGTGTTAAAAATAGTTACTACCCCAAATGCACAAATATATGAAGCCAATTAGGCAATAAATAAAGGCTAGCCGCCAAATATCAGTTAATACAATCTCAGTCAGCACTGTATAAATAATCACCCTGCCACTTGAACACTCACAAATATAGTGAGTTAACTGCAAAAAAGCAGAATATAAAACATCTATCACTATATTGAAGAGTATTAATTCAAGGGTATCAAAAGAGTAATACAGTACTGATTATTGTACATAAGTCCAATAAGGCAGCCTACCACCCAGATACCATTCTACGGAGTAAGGGTATACCATCTCCCACTCCTAGGAATGAGAATCTGTTAGTGGTTCAACACACCCATACAGCTAATACAGCTATACACAAGGTACAAGTAACACGTCCAGTGAACACCTTTTAATCTCTATTTACACACTTTCCTACTATTAAGTGCACTAGCACTTCACGTTACATGTCTGTGTGTTATGTACGTCCATTTTAACCCCTTATCATTTCACTTAAGCGGAGTGGACTCAGACCTACGATTCCAAATTATGAAGAACGCAGAGAACCGAGTTCCCTCAACATTCTTTTTAAAAGAAAATAAATAAAAGCTATGTTTTAACTAAGAAATAATTCATCATTTTCTCTAAGGTGTGCATCCCCCGAGCAAACCCCTTTTTCTTCCTTACTGGCTCTACACCAATTGCTTAGATAGCACCCCCGCCATACTACTCTAATTAAGTGGCGGCTTCTCATCCTAATAAGGAACCCTAGAGATAACTTAATATCAGGGTACTACCCACCTGTGTGCGGAACCGAAACTCCTCTCCCCCCATTCCCCCTCAAAAAGATAACTTTAGACATGAAAGGTGTTCATTGATCAGTTAGGATTTCTTTTGGAAGGCCAGTTCTAGAGAATATATGAAATAATTCCTGGGAAATTCATTTGGAGGAGGTTTTTCGTAGTGGAATGGGCTCTGGATATCGTGTGGCATTATCTAGCACTACCAAAATGTATTGGTGGCCAAAGGCAGATTTGACTATTGGGCCCACTAAATCCATGGCTATCCTATCAAATTGTACCACAATTATTGGCAGGGGAACCAAAGGGCTCCGGAAATGACATAGGAGCATTTACTTGGCAGGTGGGCCAGGACTTGCAATAATTCTCAATTTCTTTATAACAGCCTGGCCAAAAAAATCTTTGTAAAACTCACTTTTGAGTTTTTTCACCACCCAAATGACACCCTAACACATGAGAGTGAGCCATGTTAAGAACCATACATCTATAGGGCTCTGGCACCAATAATTGTTCCACTAATTCATCTCGTACCTTTGTGACATGAAAGAGCAAAATAAGGAAAACGATGGTCAGCATTTGTCTCTTGAGGAACCTCATTAAGAACACTTACATTTTTAAATGCACCTTTCAGGGTGAGGTCTCGCAACTGAGCATTTCTAAAATTATCCCGTGATACTTCCGAGTCAGGGACATTCTGCTCAGGGGTAGACAGATCATCTTTATCTTCTGCCAAAACTGCTAAGGGAAAACTGTCATTTACCTCTGTTGTCACCCATACAACATCAGAAGACTCATTCTCATGTAAGGGAACTGGACTAAGGATACGAAACATCATCATGAACATTACCATTGGCATGAGTCCATATCTCCCAGAATAATGGAAAATCACGTCCAACAATTAACAAATGTAACAAAAAAATAACAAATGTACCAACCTTATGTGTCTGAGTTCCACAGCCAGTCTCTATAGTCACCTTGGCAATTGAATAAACTGTGGAGTGCTCATGTACACATATCACCCTCACCTGCTTTTCTGATGTTATCAGCATATGTCCACCATACTGTAAGTCCAACAATGCTATGACCATGGCACCATTTACACTGAGATGTTGCTACTGGGGACCCTGTCCCTATAGAGCAGGACTGGGGAACCTTCGGCCCTCCAGCTGTTGTTGAACTACACATCCCAGCATGCCCTGCTACATTTTTGCTATTTGGAAATGCTAAAAGAGTTGCAGGGCATGCTGGGATGTGTAGTTCAAAAACAGCTGGAGGGCCGAAGGTTCCCCATCCCTGCTGTAGAGGAACACAGCACTGTAGGCAGGATGGGTGAACATTGAGAGTCGCCGGGTAGCACCACACTCCATTGGTTCCTCTCTCTAGGGACAGTGAGCTGCAATATGCCCCAGCTGCTGACATCTTCTGCAAAGTATCACATCCCTTCCTTCATTCATGGGTTTAGATGGGGAGGGTATCTTTGTTGGGTGGTTGAACCTCTTCAGTTGGGGTAGATCACACAAACCTGGTCTGTTGTCTTTGCTCTCCCTGTTAGCTGGGGAACAAGCTTTGGCACTCTGTCCTTGTGGCTGGTTACTGGAGGACCTCAAGAACTGCAGTGTTTGTGTTTCAGGGCCCAGATAGGCCTCAGAAGTAGTATAGCGCTCCACAATAGACACCAACTGGTCCAGTGTTTTGGGTTCTCCCTAGGCCACCCAGCGATGTATGTCCCATGGAAGTCCACTTATGTAACAGTCCAGTACTATTCTGTCCACAATGTAAGCAGGACTAAGAGTCTCTGGTTGGAGCCACTTGCTCACTAGATGCAGGAGATCAAACATCTGGGAGCGGGGCAGCTTATTTTTTTCAAACCGTCAATCATGGCCTCTGCGAGCACGCACTGCTGAGGGACTCCCATTCGGGCTATTATCTCTGCTCAAAGTCTCTGGCTTGTTCTGTGGTCAGGTCAATGTATTCTTTTTGTGTCTCTCCAGTTGCCATGACCTCTGCCCATTCACCAACTAAAAGTTTTTCTCTCTGAGCAATCCTTTCAAAGACTGTTAGATAGGCCTCTATGTCATCATCAGACAATTTTTATTTTTTTATATATATATGATTTTTATTTGGTTATAATTCACAGAATACATATACCACAACTGTATTTGGTCATTATTATTTAACATTTCCATATCACATAATACAGTTCATAAATCCACAAATAATTAGACTAAGACAATAAAAGACATACAAAACAATAACTTCGATAGGGAAGCTCGATAAGCTCGGTTTCACACATACAGTAAGAAAAATAGATACAACCAACTGTTACACTATAAAAACACACTGATACCAAGGGAAAAAGCAAAAGGAAAGGGGAAGGGGGGGGGGGGGTGTTCTGGGCTCGAGTTTCTAATAAAAAAGAGGGGGGGGGGGGAGAGAAAAGAGTAGGGAAAAAACCTTCCATAAGCTACCTCCCTATCCCAAGTCTTTCTCTACCCTTAAGGCCACAGTTCAAAAGGTAAGATTATGATACGCTAACCATGGGGACCAGATATCTTTGAAGATGTCTACTTTCTCCTCCACAATACTCGAAAGGTATTCCATATGATAAAGATGCCAAATCATCTCTTTTATGGCTACTATTGATGGCATTGCATTTGTTTTCCAATTGGTAGCTATTTTTATTTTTACCGCACTCAACAGAAACCATATACATTTTTGCAAGGAGGATTTCACCCCTGGGATATTTAAAGGAAACAATATGAATTCGGGAGACCAGGGAACCTCAATCCTTGTTGTTTGTTGGATTAGGTCAAATACAAATTTCCAGATCTCTCGAATCCGAGGGCATGTCCAAAATATATGCAATAAATTACTTTTACCCCCACACTCTCGCCAGCATCGATCTGTTGCCCCGGGGAATATATGTTTTAGTCTGTTTGGAGTCAGGTACCAACGAGAATAGATCTTAAAGGCATTTTCTCTGACGCGTACTGACTGAGAGACCGTAATCAAGTTTTTTTTAATTCTAGTCCATGCCTCTGGCTCTAATTGTTTCCCCAATTCGGACTCCCATGCAATTTCATGTGGAGAGCGGCTCTGTTTCCCATAGTTTATAAATAGTTGGTAAACAATCGAAATGAAACCTTCAGAGATTGATCTCTTCAGGCATAGCCCTTCAATTACTGTCTTCGATTGGGCTCTTTGTGCTCGTTGGGAACATAGAAAATAGCTAATTATCTGCAGATATTGAAAAAGGCCATGAGTTGGCACATGAAATTTTGATTGTAAGTCTGCAAAAGAGGGAAGTTTACCAGATACAGGTCGAGTATCCCGTATCCGAATATCCGTTATCCGAATTATTCCGAAATACGGACATTCCAGAAAGTGAAAAAAAATTTTTTTTTTGCTAAAAACTCACTGGAGACATTTGTAACAGCATCACTTGGGACATGATATGTAACTGGCACTATATATGTGCAAGACAATGATTGCTTGGCATTCAAATTCAGTGCTGAGATAGTACACACATTTTGTTTCACGTTTTGAAACCTTGTTTTTTGAACAATTAAAATATATTTGTGTGTATTTTATGTGGTAATAAAATATATTTGTGTGTATATTATGTGTTTATACAGCATAAATGCAAGATACTTCAAAATACATCATTGAAATATTAAAATATTCCGAAATACGGAATAATCCGTTATCCAAAATTCTCCTGGTCCCGAGCATTTTGGATAAGGGATACTCAACCTGTATTTCCAATTCATTAACAAATAGGATGTTCGTTTTTAACCAATTCTTTTTAAAATTTGTTTCTTTACTCACTGGGAACTGAGGGTTATCCCACATTGGAAGCAATATAATATGGGAGGTAATAAGCTTGTAATATTTAATTAATTTATCCCATAAAGAGAGAGAGAACTCGATAACAGAAAAATTCTTAACCATACCGGGTCTATGATTTTTTGGTAACCATAGTAACGTTGATACAGAGTGTACATTTAGTAATTCTGATTCTAGTTGGACCCATCTATGTGCCTCTTTAATAGAATGCCACAGTATCAATTGTGCTATTTGTGCTGCATAATAATAATATTTCAAATTTGGGACTCCCAGTCCACCCTCCCTGGTTCCACTTTGTAGAGTTTTAAAACGAACCCGAGGTCTCTTTCCCAGCCAAAGAAAATGGGAGTGTAAGTTATGCAGGTTTTTGAAATTGCCGGCTGGGATTTTCATAGCTAAAGATTGAAATAAGTACAGCAACTGGGGTAACACATTCATTTTTAAAACGTTAGCTCTTCCCGTCCACGAGATTAGGATATTAGACCATCCCTTTAAATCATTGGCAATCTCATTTATTAATCTGGGAAAATTTGCCTCGTATAGTTGATAAGTTTTTGTAATATTTATTCCCAGATATTTCAAGTGAGACTTTTTCCAATTGAATGTATAAGTGGACGATATACTCTCTTTTATAGCAGTCGGGATATGAAGATCCAAGACTTCTGTTTTAGCTGTATTTATCTTAAAATTTGATATAATACCAAATTCATCAATAATCTGAAATAATTTATTTAATGAATGTTGTGGATCTGTTAAAGTCAAGAGGACATCGTCCGCATATAATACTGTTTTATATTCCTCCGAGCCTATTTTAATACCTTTTATGTCATTTTCCTTTCTTATTTTGGCTGCCAAGGGTTCGAACATGAGGGCAAAGATCATGGGCGACAGAGGGCAACCTTGTCTGGTGCCGTTATTTATTTTAAAGAGGGGGGATTTAACACCATTTATCGTGACTGCTGCTGAAGGGTTCCTATATAATGCTTGGACACCACTCATAAAGCGGCCACTAATTCCATATCTCGGGAGTAAACGATTCATATACAGCCAGGACACCCTATCAAAGGCTTTTTCCGCGTCCAGGCTCATAACTAGAGCCAGCGTACTAGAGCCATTGATAAATAAGATTGTATCGATTACTCTCCTAATGTTTTCGAAAGCCTGTCTAGTTGGAATAAAGCCAACCTGGTCTGGGTGTACTAAAGAGGTTATTACTCTTGAGAGACGATTCGCTAATAATTTGGCAAATAACTATTATTTCTGCTGTAGTTGTGGCGGGATTCGCTAATAATTTGGCAAATAACTATTATTTCTGCTGTAGTTGTGGCGGGATCCAGTGCCTTACCGTCTAGTGCTGAGTCAAAAAGAGTTTTTAGATGCGGCGCCAGAATTTTACAGAATTTTTTATAATAAATAGCTGAAAACCCATCTGGCCCAGGTGCGGACGCATTTTTAAGGGATTTAATAGTGGATTCAATTTCTTCCACGGAAATTGGGGCTTCTAGTATTGAAATTTAGGACTCAGTCAGAGTCGGTAAGTCACATAATAACATGAACCCCTCAAATCGGGACTCGAGTTCTGCAGTGGTGGTTATGTTCGGTATATTATATAATTCATAGTAATAGTCCCTGAATCTCTGCAACATGACCTGAGGATCACAGTTGAGATTATTTTTTGCATCTCTTATTGCATATATACGGTCAAAGAGTCTTCGTTTCCGAATTCGGTGGGCTAGTAAGGAATCTGCTTTGTCTCCTTTAGAGTAAAATTTGTATTGCAACCATTTCATTGTCTTTGCTGTTTTTTTTCTGAATATAATTGATATAACTGGCTTTTTAATGTTAATATTTTGCTTAATATACTACGCTTGGGGTTCTTTTGATGAATGAACGTTAACTCACTAATTTGTTGTTCAGGATCTTTCGCTAATTGATCATCTCTTTTTTTTGCACTTTAGTTAGTTTAATTAGTTGGCCTCTAATTACTGCTTTATGAGCCTCCCATTTTATTGCTGGTGATAGATCGGCTGTGTTATTGAGTCGAAAATATTCCATTAGGGATTTTTCTATTTCCCTTTGATGATCATGTTTCGATAACATTAGCGAATTAAGTCTCCACTTATAGCCTGACCTATCTATACTATCCATTTGAATGGATATTGAAACCTCCAGGTGGTCTGTCCAAACCACTGGGGTAACCCATGCCTTAGAAAGATCCACCGACAGCCTCACATCCAGAAAAAACATATCCAATCTAGAATACACTCTATGGGGGATTGAATAATGGGTATAAGTGCGTTCTTTGGGATATAAGACCCTCCAAGCGTCGTATAGATTATTTGATGTAATAATTTCATTTAATCTTTTGGATTCACTAATTACTACAGAGCTCGGTGAATTTGTAGCTTCTCTGTCCCACTTGGGATCCATAATTGCATTGAAATCCCCAGCAATAATTCTGTTTCCCTTTGCCAATTTATTAAACTGTTTAAAAAAGTCTGAATAAAAGCTCTTTTGTTCTGCATTCGGTACGTAAACTGATGCAATTGTTATTAACTTGTAAGCAATAGAGAGTACCAAGATGTAATACCGCCCTCTAGGATCTGAGTAAGTCTGTTCTATTTTATAAGATAAAGACTTATGCAGCAAGATTGCTGTGCCCCTTTTTTTTTCTTCGAACGTGGCATAATACGCCACTGGAAATGCCCGGGATAACAACAAGGGGTGATCTTTTTTAAAATGGGTTTCTTGTAGCAGAAGAATCTTTATATTCTGTTTTCTAAAAAATTGCACCGCCATCGCTCTTTTTCGTGGAGAGTTAAGACCATTAACATTCAAAGACATTATATTCAACGTCATGGAGGGTACCAACGTTGGTTTCTAAATGAAGTCTGGGGACCTTTTTCTATAGTCTCAGCCTGAGAACACCCAAGGGAGAGGAGAGTTACATTAGGAATACTATGGGAAACATATGGAATAACACATGACATTTAACACACACAAATAGATGCGTCTCTGCGCATCCTTATAGCCATTAAATTGACCTAAACGGCAGTCCAAACTGTACTTATTAGGGGTCTACCCTTTTTGGGTAGATCTCCGCACAGCTGGGAATATCACAGGGGGGAGGGAAGGAAAAATAGAGAATATTGAAACGACCCTCCATTACTAATACTTTTTACAAAAACGACACAATAAGTCTAGATTTATCTAGACTAAATGAAAGAGCAAGAGGGGGAGAAGGAGAAAAAGAAAAAAATATATATTTTTTTTTTTTTGAGAGAGCAAAGATCTATATATTCATTTATCATTTTGACCTTGTAGGCCTAGTAAGGGTCAGTCCATGGAGCTAGGGAATAAATCTTTCCTTATATACTGCATTCAGCCCCATTACTATAGGTTCCTTTAGCCTAAGCCCATCGTTAATTGTTAACCATACTGCATAGGTGTAAGCATAATAGTTGAGCCTTAACACTATTTAATCACCCTTTTGAGAGAGTCTATGCAAGCGGCCTTATATGATAAAGTTATCCTTATGACAAATAAAAAGAGGAAGATAGAAAAAAAAAAAAAGGCGCTTATATAATGGTTAACCCTTATATACCTGATTATCCTAGTAAAATGTTTATCTAGGGGTAGATCTTTTGGAACATGAGGATATACATATACCCTAAGAGATCATTTCGGGAACCTTAACCCAATGTTAACATACATGTAGAGCTCAGAAAACCTCAAGCCCGCTATGGTGCAAACCGTTCCATCGTGTAAATGTTTCTATCTCCAGCCGGACACTCGTTGTTTAACTGAGCCAAAGACACCGTAAATTATCCTTTACACTATTATTTGTGTCCATTGTCTGCTAAGAACTGCAGTGTTTTAGCAACAAATAATCTACATATTGGATCAATGTAGATCCACCCGTAAAGGTGAGCACCTGCAGGTCCTCAGCTAGGATCTGGCTAGGAGAATTCAGGTATCCATGGGGGATATGTGTCTAGTTGTATTGAGTACCTCTGTAGGTAAAAGCAATGAGGTACAGTATTGGCTATCTGGGTGAATTGGTATTGAGAACTGTGTGTTTTCTGCAGGGATCTGCATTAAGCTTGTGGCAGGGTTTGGGACCACAGGGTGCAAGGGCTCAACAATGGCATTTATTGACTTTATACCCTACAATGTCTATAGCTCCTCCTACTATGTTATGAAACCAGAAAGATGGCTGAGTTCGCTGGGCTCTGGGTTTATACCAACACCCATTGGCCTAGCAACTCTTTGATTACTGGAAATTATCCCTGTTCAGCTTCAGGTTTTATGGGATATTGCGGCCTGGTCAGTATGACTGCTCCAGGTTTGAGCTTAACTCTGATCATGGGAGCATTCAAAATTGTTCCCACATCAGTGGACCCAGTAGTCCACAGTTTGTTTAGGATTGTTGACACTATATCAGCAACTTCCTTAGGGAATACATTCAGGAGAGGAAAGCCCAACACCTGTGTGACCATAGGTTCACTGAATAAAACATCATTAACAAGGTCCTTCTTTTGTCTGGATCACAGCATATGAAAGGCATAATGGTATTCACTAACAAACTCGAGCGCTAAACTTTTCTTTTTTTTGGATCTCCAAAATGATAGTTCAACTTTAAATGATCAAGAACACAAACTATTCAAAAAAGTATGGGAATACACCAAAGTGCTGGAATTTTAGGCCAAAGTATACTTCAATGTTATCAATTTTTTAGCAAGATCCCTTATGATCTTCAGAAAAAATACAGAAGGACAAATTATTTTATTCAACAGTTTACATACAGTCTTTTATTAAATCCAAGGAAAAATATTCATAAAAATGATATATAAAAAAAGAAGACAAACACCTTTATGGACAAGAAATTCAAGAGTGTTTTTTTTTTTCTATGAACATTGTTCTACATAGTTATAAATATTTTTTTCTCTGTTTTTATGATTTTCCAACAATGTTTTCCTATTAATCTTATAGACATCTATTAGCACAGTTTCCAAAAATTCATTATCATACCCCTTATCTAAAAAATTGTCTAAATTGTCTAAATGAATTGTCATCACTTGATCTTTATAGATATCTTCCTCATTGCAATTGCGTTTGATTATTATTATTTATTAACAGTTTCTTTTATAGCGCATACATATTACGCAGCGCTTTACAGAGAATATTTGAACATTGACATCAGTCTCTGCCCCTGTGGAGCTTACAATCTATATTCCTTGCCACATGTACACGCACACAGTCATTCTAGGGTTAATTTTGTTGGGAGCCAAGTAACCTACCAGTATATTTTTGGATTGTGGGAGGAAACTGGAGTACCCGGAGAAAACCCATGCAAGTACGGTTAGAATATACAAACTCCACACAGTTAGGGCCATGGTGGGAATCGAACCTAAGAGGAAAGCTTTTCAAAATCAGCTTTATTGGCCAGGTAAACTTGCGTATACTAGGGAATTGTTTTTGGTTTGCTGTGCAGCAGCCAGTAGGGTAACAAGTAAACAGTATAAACAATAAACAATAGAAACAGTTGGGGGAACATGTACAGTCATACAGAAAAGTATTTCAAGGGGATGCAGTGTTAGATTATGTGTAGAGGGTTATGGCACGACTAGACAGTGAGATGTTCAGGAGTTCACATATTAGCAGGTGAAATGCTTGAGGGAAGAAACTTTTTAGGCTTCTGGTGGAGCTGGTGGGGATGGCCCTGTAGTGTCTGCCTGATGGCAGCAGGTTAAACAAGCCATGGTCAGCATGTCCTTGACTATCTTTGATGCCCACTTGTTTGCTTTGGTCAAGTAGAGGTCCTGGACAGAGGGAAGGTCTGCTCCAATGACCTTCTCCACAGTTTTGACTACCTTTTGGAGTTTGAATTTGTCTCTCGCTGGCCGAGCCGTACCAGACCAGTGTCGAGGAGCACAGTACAGACTCCAAAATCGTGGAATTGAATTGGAGTAAAAGCTTCTGTGGGATGATGAATTTCCTCAGTTACCTAAGGAAGAACAGCCTCTGCTGCACTTTTCCAACAGTAGTATCAGAGTTGTTCACCTATTTCAAGATTGTGGTTCCTAGGAACTTGAAGGAGTCCACTAGTGATAGCACAGTCATTAATTGTTAGTTGAAGAACACCAATAGACTTCAATACCATCTTGACCGTTTTGAGTAGGTTGCGCTCTAGAAGGTTGCTGATGCACCACCAGGCCAATCGGTCCACTTTGTGTCTGTAGGCCAATTTATCCCTGTCCTTGATGAGGCCAATGATGGTAGTGTCATCTGCAATTTTGATTATCTTTACTGATTACATCTCTGAGGTCAGGGAGTACAGGGAGAAGAGCAGGGATGAAAGTACACAGCCCTGGGGGGCTCCTGTGCTGATGGACCCCACTTGAGAGGTGAATATCCCTGCTTTCACAACTTGTTTTCTATCAGTCAGGAAGTCCACATTCCATGAACAGGTAGCTTCAGGGACTCCTGGCGGGAATAGTTTGGGGTGGAAGATGTTTGGGATGGGGTTCGGCTACTATTGTTAAGCTAATCTATTAAGGTTTGATCCATACTGGATAATTATTTTGCAAAAGTTACCTTTAGGGGCACAACCTATACCTTATTAGGGGTGATCTGGTTACGTTAGCTTCTCCCCCCTTTTATGGTGGCTGGTTCACATCAATGGTCAGAGTGGATGGTACCTTATCCATTCAATCCAATTTGACAGACACATTGGGTGTATAAATTTATCTAAAAAAATATACGAGACATATCTACACATTGGACATTTCATTGTTTAATGCATCATGTCATCAAAACCAATGAGGGTGGCTGAAACCATGAACCACTTCTAAAGGGACCCCTAAAAAGAAACTGCTATATGAAAATATCCCCTACATGGCCTGTGAGTTGGGGTACGCCATCCAATGCTTCACTTATTTTAAAAGATACTTTTATATGCTTTGAACAGATATCTATTTGGTGAGTGAGGTACAATTGTGGATTGAAGTGTCCACCCTCCTTCCCCAGTTCATGACTAATTCACATATCTAGTTTGAAAAACACCCCTACACATTGGTTTCTGTTTTTTCTTCACTTTACATTTCCATATTGGGAGAGCTGTCTCTAGAGGCTGAACCCTACACTTTAAGATGGGACATCTTCTTTGAAGCACAAAGAAACCTTTATGAGCTTCAAGGCCTCTTAAAATACCGTGAGTAAGGGTACGCCGACCAATGCTTCTCTGATTTTAAAGATACCATGATATGTTTTGAACATATATTGTTCAGTCTCTCACTAAGCAGCTTGGCAAATTCGAAACCTACAGCATAACCCTCCTTTACTTTTCAATAATCGATCTTGATACGATGTCTGAAGAATGGTATTTATTATTCAGTAAAGGGATCATGTATATATATGCGATGATTGATTAGATGGTGTATATACAAGTAGGGTGGCCAATCCCGGGATCGGGATCGGCGGGATCCCGGGATTTGGCCCCTAAAACTCCGGGATTTCAATCCCGGGATTGGAGTTTCCAATCCCGGGATTTCAGGATTAGACTGCGCATGCGCAGTCTAATGCCGGGCAGCGTCTGAGCTAGTGCTCAGACGCTGCCCGGCTTCTCCCGTCCCGGGCAGTGCAGCTCTGCGCAGCGTGACGACGTCAGAGGTCACGCTGCGCAGGGCACACAACAGCCGCCGCCTCCTCATCTCACTCCTGCGCTGACCTCCCGCCGCCCGCCGCCTCCTCATCTCACTCCTGCGCTGACCTCCCGCCGCCCGCCCTCCTTCCCACCCAGCCTGCATTCTCATCACCCGCCCGGCCGCACCGCACCTGTAAGTAAATATGCGGGTGGCCGGGGCGGGTTTTTGTATTAGGGAAGCCAATCCTGGGATCCCGGGAATCCCGGGATCGGGCATTTTTCAATCCCGAATTCCGGGATTGAAAAAATGCCCCGGGATTGGCAACCCTATATACAAGTGAATTGGGTAAAACTGTAAATAAAACATAAACATGCAATTACAATCTGCACATAGAAAAATGCAAGGTAAACATGCAGTACACATAACATTGTGCATAGAACCTGACATTATGGATAAAAGGTATATGCTAGAGTATAACTGGTATTGCTAACATACATAACTGCCTAAATGAGTTAGGGGTGACATAGTTTTGAGTGATAAACTCACCATCGAATGCTGGACCATGTGAGCTGTGTCTGCCTGCATACATGTGAAACTTAATATGGCCCCTGATGATCATCTTTGTCCCAGAATGCATTGCTAGCTAGCTACAGAAGGCTAAGGGGGACAAACTACCTAGCACACAGTAGCTCTGTGCTGACCACAGGAAGGGGTGGATTATGCAAAGCAGAATCAATAGAACACAACAAAAACTTATGCTGAAGGCATGACATATATAAATTTGGTGAGTGAGGTATGCTATGGATTGAAATATTCACTTTCTCACTTCAACTCACGATTAATTCACTTTTGAAAAACACCCCTACACATTGGATTTTGTTTTCTCTTCACTCCACGTTCCCACATGTCTTCAGGTTTCGGTGTAATCTGTACGGAATCATTTTGGACACTAACACTAGTTTGTACTCATTATTTCATTCTTTGTTTCATCACAATAGAACACCAATGCACACTGAAATATTTTCCACTAAAGAAATGTCTGATATAAGAGTCTATATACATTTTATGCACCTTTCAGTAGTATTCTCCACCTGTATTTGTGTTTTCTATATTGATACAAAATAATCAAGTATTAGATGAAGCCAGAGTCTTATGCTGAAACCTGATACCGATGCCCTGTCCAATATACACAGCCCACACCTGTGATCCAGGTGCTCCGCCGATTTGCATCTGATGCTTACTGTATATTACTCTGCTCTTTGCCTCAGTGTAATCATCGCTCTACAGCAGTGTTTTTCAACCACTGTGCCGTGGCACACTAGTGTGCCTTGAGCTGTTCTCAAGTGTGCCCCCAGATCTAGAGATGCCCAAACTAGTTTACAGCCACCACCAGTGCAACTGTCTCTTCTTTTCATTTAAAGAGCCAATGTATTTTATTTGTGTTACCTGTGGGGACCAGTGTGATTGTATTTTATATGGGGGCAATAGGTTTGTTTTTTTCCTATGGGGGGCAATGTGTTTTGAACTGTGGGGATCTCATGGTGTGCCTTGGCAATTTTTAAATCTTATTTAGTGTGCCGCAAGGTAAAAAGGTTGAAAATCACAGCTCTACAGACTTCTCGCCCATAAAGTAATCATTGCTAAATAGAAGTCAGACATAACACCTGACAGACAATCTGGTCTGCTCTGGAGATGTGCACTTTTGTTATTGCACTGATCAATGGAACAGCTGGGACCATCCTCTCCTGTACAATCTGCGCTGTGTACGTCAGGGACTGGAAGGAGACCGGTAATCTGGGTGTCTGTGATAAGATCCAGTGTGCGACTGTGCTGACAAATCTCCTCCTACTGGGATAATTTACAGTCTATATTGCATTTGAGTTCTTTGGGCTATTTATGATGCTAGACAAAAACACTATTATATACATGATAATGCTGTATAGTGCACTTATTCACGTTAGCTTCTGGAACACCACCTGGCTCTGCATCTTCTACTGTGTTCGCCTGGTGAATGTTTACCATAACTTTTTCCTTCGTGTCAAAACAATATTCCAGCCTTTTATTCTTCACCTCATAATGGGAATGCTGGACAGCTAGTATTGACATTGCTGAAGATAACACTGACAAACAAATTCCATCTTTAATGCAGTAACTTGGAGGGTTGATTACATCTATTGCTCATCATTCTTTGGACAGTATATTGTGTTTTCTATGACTGCTCTGTATTGGGCTCAGTGTCACGAGTCTCCTGAGACACATCTAGAGGATGAGATGGGGAGAATCTAATCTTTCATCTGCTTCGTTACAGGGACACGTCCAAGCTGTCAGGACAGAGCTGTCTTGCTCCATGTCGCTTTCTATGTGATAAGCATCATAGTTGTTTTTTCACAATCAATCAACATCCTTGATAGCAATTTACAGTCCGCCTTCTGGTTACTTATCAAGTTTCATTTCACTCCTCAATCTCTCAATATAATCCATGGTAATCCCAAATTGAAGAGTAGATTATGTTGCCTCTTTATCACCACCTGAATATAAAATATGTACACTTACAGTACTGTATAATGAGATATATGAGTTGTCTTGTTTCTTATAACTAAATCTGTAATTATTATCAGAACTGTAGAAACATTGGGTACCTTGGGGAATTTATATTTCCTTTAGACCAGGGGTGTCCAAACTTTTTGAGACGAGGGCCAGATTTGGTGAGGTGAAAAGGTGGGGGGCCGACCATTCAGCCTGACATTCTTTGAATCATTAATCACATCAGAATGGTCCCCCACTCTGCCTCCATTCACACTATGTCTCCCAGCCTGCCCCTTCACTGTATTTCCCCCAGTCTGCCCCCATTCACTGTATGTCCCCAAGCCTGCCCCTCCTTCACTGTATGTCCCCAATTCACTGTATGTTCGCCACTCTGCACCCATTAACTCTGTCCCACAGCCTGCCCCCCTTCTCTTAATGTCCATCAGTGCCTCCATTCATTAAGAGGCACTGATGGTATGTCCCCAAGCCTGACCCTCCTTCACTGTATGACCCCCATTAACTATGTACCCCACTCTACCCCCATTCACTGTATGTCCCCCAAATACGAATGAGTGGGGTCCCCAGGGGCTCACTCGTCTCACCTGCTCGGCTGAGGACTATAAATGTGGAGGGTGAGCCAAGCGTCTTATGCAGATGCTGTGGGACCCTCCACTACAAGGACACCAGGGGCACCAGACTGCTGTGTAAATTAAGGCAACCCGGCATATGAACAGCATGCAGAACATGGACCCTGGCGCTCCGCAAGGTAGGTCTGGTATACTACAAGTGGCAAGAGCAGTATGGACGGTGTAATGGTTCTTTGTACAGCGGTAGAATGTCGACATGATAAAAGTAGACACATTTTGGGGTTTCATGGTTGACAACTGTTGACACGGACCCCCAATTAGTGTAAGGCCTACCCTTGCGCATAGCTCTCTTTGTTCGCCATGCTTCGGGCTGGGCACATGACTATATTGTTCACCTATGCTGACATGGATGGTAAAGAAAGAACAATCCGGTGATAAAAATTTTTGAAAAATCCATATCGACCTTGTCATGTGTTGACCTTTTTTATGTTGATGTTTTGACCCTGTCGAATTATTGTATGTTGAAATTTTTGTGTCAACCTTTTGACACAATCAACCATTTGACCCCTTTGAACTATTGCATGTCAACTGTTTGGTGTAGACCTCTTGAGAGTCTTTGTAGACAAAGTACTGTAGAACAATAATCCGGAACCAGCTGGGGGTGCATCAGTGATGCAATCTATCTGTTTGGCTCAGGTGATTGGCAGGGGGATTTGGTTTGCAGTTTGGTGCAGTTGTGTCTAATGAAACAGGGTGGAGACTGTTGTGTCTCCTTAGTAAATTGCCGTCCAGTCTTCAACATCTCCCTTCTTCCCCGAATCCAGCTCTTTTACACTGCCTCATAAGGCCCTGAGAGTGTAGAAGGGAGTGAGAAGGGTGGAGAGAGTGAGAGGTACAGGGGCTGACTCAGGAAAGCAAGCTGTGAAAAATGCAAGGGGTGTAAGAAGGATGGAAAAAATGGGAGGTACAGGGGATAAATTAAAGAGTTATTAGAGAGTAGCTTGTGATAAAACACAAAGGAGTGCGACAGAGAGAGTTACCTGTGATGAAGACAATGGAACCTAAAGAGTATGAAAGACAAAAGATACAGGTGAGGGAAAAACAGATACCTGGAAAACGGAGAGAGGTGAACAGACATAAAAAAATCAGCGCTCTGAAAATCTTCTGCAAAAATACTATTCAGGTAATCTCTAAAAGAAATAGAGTGGGAAGCGATATTTGAGGGGAAGAATGCAGAGGAAATGTGGGAAACACTAAAATATGTGCTAGAATCCTTAACTATTAAATACATCCCAAAAGTCAATAAGGGTAAATTCAATAAAAAAATCATGGTTGGACAAAAAAGTAAGGACAGTAATCAACAATAAAACAATAGCATTTAAATTTTATAAGGATAATGTGAATGAGCAGGCGGTCAGCAAATACAAATAATGTAACACAATTTGTAAATGGGTAATCAAAGTAGCTAAAAGGGAAAATGAAGAGCGCATTGCCACTGAGAGCAAAACCAATCCCAATAAATTTTTCAAGTACATCAATAGTAAACGAATAATTAAAGAGAAGATAGGCCCATTAACCAATATCCATGGTAAAAGTTTTACAGAGGATAATGGAAAAGCAGAACTATTAAATGAGTTCTTCTCATCAGTGTTTACTAGAGAAGAGCAGACGGTGGAGAATTCAGGTACCACAAATGGGATGAACAGGCCAGATCTTAATATTGCTTTCACGACCGATGAGATAATATTGCAGCTCAGCAAAATCGAAACAAACAAATCACCAGGTCCAGATGGGATTCACCCTAGGGTACTAATGGAATTAAGGGAGAAATTAACAATCCCTCTGTATTATGTTTTTGAGAACTCTTTTTCATCTGGTTAGATTCCAAAAGACGAGAATAGCAGAGGTAGTACCAATATTAAAAAAAGGGATGACCCAGCAAATTAGTACCTGTGAGCTTAACATCAATAGTGGGTAAATTATTTAAAGGATTTTAAGGGATGGTATCCAGAAATATTTATAATTTCATAGTTTACTTAGCATTTACCAGCATGGGTTCATGAAAAATCGGTTATGCCAAATAAACTTACTAGGCTTCTATGAGGATATCAGCAAAAACCTTGATAATGGAAATGCTGTAGACGTGGTCTTCCTAGATTTTGCTAATGCTTTGGATACAGTGCCACACAAGAGGTTGATAAATAAAATGGAGGACCTGGGATTAGGGGTAAACATCTGTAGATGGGTAGGTAACTGGCTGTGTAATAAAGAACAAAGAGTGGTTGTGAACAGTGCCGTATCAAATATGATACCAGTACTAAGTGGAGTGCCACAGAGGTCAGTACTAGGGACCACTTTATTTAACATATTTCTTAACAATATTGGGCTGGGATAACTCTGCAACGTTTCCATCTTTGATGATGACACAAAACTGAGTAGATAATAAGATCAACCAAGGATGTCTCCGCACTTCAGAATGATCTTAATAAACTAGATGAGTGGGCAAAAAAGTGGAAGATGAGGTTCAATGTGGATAAATGCAAGGTCATGCACCTAGGGAGACATAACCAGTGTGCTAGTTATAACCTAAGTGGGGAGGCATTGGGTAATTCAGTACTGGAAAAGGATCTAGGAGTCCAAACAGATAACAAACTGGGGTGTAGTGCTCAATGTCACATAGCAACAAAAAAGGCCAACAGAAATCTAGCATGTATAAAAAGGGGAATGGAAACTAGGGACTCAAAAGTAATTATGCCACTGTACAAAGCATTGGTTAGACCGCACCTCGAATATGAAGTACAATTCTGGGCCATGCACTATAAAAAGGACATCATAAAATTTAAAAACAAAAAACAAAGAAGAGAAACAAAGCTAATTAAAGGAATGGAGAATTTAAGCTACGAGGACAGATTGAACAAATTGGGACTGTTTACACTAGAGAAGAGACGTTTAAGGAGGGACATGCTCAACATGTACAAATATATCAGGGGTCAATATAAGGAACTGTCAAGCACCCTTTTCACTGCAAGGAAGGACTCTAGGACACATGGGCAAGAGTTTAGAGTGGATGAAAGAAGATTTTTTTTCCCTTATAAGGAAAAATTTCTTTACAGTCAGGGCAGCCAAACTATGGAACTCTCTTCCTGGAGAGCTGGTGTCGGCAGACACAATAAATACATTTAAAATAGGGTTGGACAAACATTTATTGGTTAAAAACATCCAGAAGTCCAAATAAGAATCATAATCTGTCTTTAAAAAAATATCTGAATACACTACATATAACAAGGGATGAGCTATTAAAACCTAGGTTGAATTCGATGGACGCAAGATTTTATTCAGCCTTATCTACTATGTAACTATGTAACTATATGTAACTATAAACTAATTAGAGCTGCTCTACCCTTTTACCAGCACAAGTGAACAAATCTTGTAAACTTTGCAAAAATCTGACATTTTCACATTAAAAAATAATGATTTATACAACCTGTTAAGCCATCGGGATTTCTCTGAACATGGGCTTCAGCATGGGCTGGTAAATTCATTGGGGGGGTCCCCACTTCCCCAGGATTTCTGCCCATGGTGAACGGTCAGGGGGTGGATGATTTGGCCTGAGGGACTTGTATAAAAAGTCTCCCCATGGCTGTGGCATTACCCTGATGGCTGGGTATGAAATATGGGGGACCCCTACTCCTTTTGTCCCCAGTATTTTGGGAACCAGGACCGTCCCTTGATTGCCCCATGATTTTATGAAATCAGGATTGGCTCTTTGAGCCCGGGGCTGGTTATGCTCAGGAGGGGGGACCCAATGCCGTTTTTTTTTTATACAAGTATGCACCTTACCATATCTCCCAAATTGCACATGTCCACAAAATCGCACATCTTCATGACTAAAAATCGCACCATATCGCACATATGAAAAAATGCGATAGGGTGCGATTTCAGAAAATGCAATCCTATAAAATGTCACCCCCAGGCTTAGCAAAAGCCCACTATTGTCTCTTAGCTGCAGTGTATATCACCTTCATTTCTGGGTGTAAGAACATTTGGGCATTCTGTTGGAAAAATATATTTGCAAGCTTGTTTAGCTTCAAAAATAGCTAATTTAATTGTGAAATAAAAAAAATAAGTAAAAAATGCACAGGTTATAAAAAAAATCCTATAAAAATAAAAACATATTCCTCCCTGTTAGCACTCTGTGAAGAGTGCTAACCAGCGGGTAGGTGTGTGATACCCAAATCCCCTGTTCAGGTGTGGGAATGAAAGTGGGTGGCCCTCCCAATGTTTATGATGTAGAATAACATACATTTTTAATGAGCGATAAAATGTAACTTCTCTGCTGGGGTGGCACTTGCCCCTATGACTCGGCTGTGCAGGTCTGCGCAGTGTGACGTAGTCATAGGTCATGATGCATACTAGCCATACTCTCAGCCACACCACACTGCTCCCGCACCGCCACACTCCTAGGCCGCACCTCTCAACACGTGAGTAAATGTGCAGAGCTTCCGGTTTGGGGGGGATCTACAGCTTTTTTATTATAGAGACCGATCCTGGTATCCCGACAATTCCAGGATTGAGTATTTTTCAATCCTGAATTGGCATCCCTACTCATAAGGCTGCATCCTGCAGTATCTCTTGTTTTCTGTTGCTAAATTAGATTAGATTTTTTTACATAAAATAAACAAGTATCAGATGAAGCCAGAATGTCACAGTGAGACCTTATTATAAATGCCCCATCCAATATACACAACCCTCACCTGTGACCCAGGTAATCAGCATACAGTATTCGGATCTTATGCTCATATTACCCAGACCTTTCCCTTAGTGTAATCATTGCCCTACAGATTTCTCACCCATAAAGTAATCATTGCTAAATAGAAGTCAGACATAACACCTGAGAGACAATGTGGTCTGCTCTGGAGATGTGCACATTTATTATTGCACTGATCAATGGAACAGCTGGGACCATCCTCTCCTGTACGATCTGCGCTGTGTATGTCAGGGACTGGAAGGAGACCGGTAATCTGGGTGTCTGCGATAAGATCCAGTGTGCGACTGCGCTGACAAATCTCCTCTTACTGGGATACTTTACAGCCCATAGTGTCATTATGTTCTTTGGGCTATATATGATGCTAGACAAATACACTATTTTATACATGATAATGTTGTTAAGTGCCATTATGCATAATAATTTTTGGAACGCCGCCTGGCTCTCCATCTTCCACTGTGTCCGCCTGGTGCATATTTCCCATAAGCTTTTTCTTCGTGTTAAAACACTATTCCTGTCTTCTGTTCTTCACCTCATATTTGGAACGCTGATATGTTCCTTTGTCATTAATGTGACAATATTATGGACAACTAGTATTGACATTGCTGAAAATAAAACTGACAAACAGAATCCACTTCTAAATGCAGTAACTTGGAACATTGCTTACACCTATTGCTCATCATTCCTGGCACAGTATCTTCCATTTTCCATGACTTCTCTCTGTATTGGGCTCAGTGTGACCGCTCTCCTCAGACACATCTGGAGGATGAGATGGGGAGAATCTAATATATTTCATCTGCTCAGCTCCAGGGACACGTCCGGGCTGTCAGGACGATGATTGTGTGTCTCTAGCTCGATGTCGCTTTCTATGTAATAAACATAATAATTTCTATTTTGTTAGCAATGAACAAGTTTGATGACAATTTATATTTAACCCTCTGGTTACTTATTGCATTTTATCCCACTGCTCAAACTCTCATTACAATCCATGGTAATCCAAAATTGAAGAGCAGATTATGTTGCCACGTCATCACCTCCTGAATAGAAAATATTTACTCCTCCTGTACAATTAGAGATATGTGTTGTCTTGTTTCTAACATATAAATCTGTAGATACTATCAGGGCTGTAGGACCATTGGGTTCCTTGGGGAATTCAAATTCCCTTTAGAATTTGTTAATTCAGCCAGGGGTGTAACTAGAACTTTGTGGGCCCCATAGCAAAATTTAGAATGGGGCCCCCCTAAGTCAGGTCTCTACCAGTGCGCATCGCACATGTGTCACCACCATTAGTGCGAACAGTAAAAATGTGTCCTGCTAATAGATATTTTAAAAATAAAGAATGCATACATAAAAAAAAGGTGTGAGGCCTCGCTTCAAAGGGTATTGCACCTTCCACATCTTTCGATGGTCAGCGACCATCGGAAGATGTGGGAGGGTCCCAGTGGCATGCAAATGGGTTTTTATGTAAAACATCCATTCGAATGCTGTGCGAAGGGACATGCCAGGGGCGTAACTATAGCACCGCAGCCCCCGCCACCGCGGGGGGGGGGGCGCTGTGCATGTGGGGGTGCCGGGGGCTGCGGTGCTATAGTTACCCCCCCCAATCCCCCACAGACTTACGTATCTCGCTGGTCCCAGCGGCTCCGTTCTTCTGATGAGGACCACCACAAAATGGCCGCCCCCATATAGCACACTGTTCTCTGAAACTGTCTGCTGTATGGGGGCGTCCATTTTGTGGTGGTCCTCAGCAGAAGAACGGAGCCGCCAAGACCAGCGCAGCGCGATAGGTAAGACTGCGGGGGAGGGGGTTAGCATAGGCGGCGGGGCGACGAGGCGGCCGGGGGGGTGCTTGACGGGGCGGCGGGGGGTGGGTATGGGCGCCCCCCCCTAACGGCGGGGGGGGGGGCGCCAAAAACGTAGCTACGCCACTGGGACACGCCGTGTGAATGCTGGGCCGGCGTACCACCATTCACAAGACGGGGTTAGGTGGACATGCAAGGCTGCAAACACGCACTGCGAATCAACCAGAATAGCCTCTAAAGGGTAGACATTACAGACGTACACTTGCAGGAACAATTTTGTGTAATACTGTATGAGGACATTTTTATTTAGCTCCATAAATGTTATATACTGTAATAATAGGTAAAATTAAGCTAATTGCAGAATTCCAAATGTCTACCTAGTCTTATGCAAGTCAATCATTTTCTATTAAAAAAAAAAAAAATTCCTACGTTATCACAACATTAGATTGGTTTGTAACTGCAGTTCGCAGTGCAGATTTATTGTAAAGAAAGCTTTCACAAAGCAACTTGCACCTACAGTAATTGGGTTGACTCCTGAGTATGTAGCATTTTTGGTGAACTTGCATACTCATGTGTTCTATGCGTGTTCCAGCATATAATATGCTGCAGTGGTTGTTTTTTGCTCAATGCTCTTGATTGTAAGGTGCTGTAGATGTTGGTATACAGTCGAGATCACAGCTAAGGAACAAAAAAAAGCTAATTTAATTGTTAATTTTCTAAATATACAGCTACAAATTAGAATATAACTTAGTGAAAACATAAACACTATTAGAAAAAAAAAATGGGTATACTGTATGTGGTTTAAATAACATCAATAAAATAAAACCATTACTTTTTTTTGTCAAATTTAAATAAAAAAAAACAAGATGATGTGTATATCGCATTAAGGCAACAGGAGCCATGAGAGTGGCTTAGACCAATATTGCATGTAACCAAAAAGTATAAAAAAAATTTCCCTTAAAAAATAAAAATAATTCACCCCTGTCGGCACTCCGTGAAGATATCAGCGGGGGTGTGTGTGATACCCCAATCACCCAGTGTGGTGTGCACCTTAAATAAGATGGCCCAACAACTGCTTGTGATGATCTTAAAATATGTAGAATAACATCCATTTTTGATCAGTGATAAAATGTAACTTCTCTGCAGGGGCATCTGGTGAAACAAGTCACAGTATGAAGGTGTGGCTTCACAGGAGGGCTTGGTCTCACAGACGGGGGCATGTTGTAGCTGCAGTGGCAGCTTTAAAAAAGTGACAGTAGCCAATGCTGCACAAAATGTTAAAATTTAGCACTCGGATCCCTCCACGAGCATTAGATGGCACTTTGGTGTCATCCCTCGGTGGGTGAGACCCGATGTGCGGCCCACTTCCCCCTTATGACTACACTGCTTCTCTGATACTGGCAATGTTAAAGTCAGTGCATCATTATAGGATCTCGCAAGGGTTTAATGCTTAGCATCCTGCAGTATGTCTCGTCTTCTATTGCTAAAAAAGTTTAGATTTTATCGACAAACAATAAACAAGTTTCAGATGAAGTCAGAGTCTCATGCTGAAGCCTAATTACAGATGCACCATCCAATATACACAACCCTCACCTGTGACCCAGGTGCTCAGCATACAGTATTTGCATCTTGTGCTCATATTACTCAGCTCTTTGCCTCAGTGTAATCATCGCTCTACAGATGTCTCACCCATAAAGTAATCATTGCTAAATATAAATCAGACATAACACCTGACAGACAATGTGGTCTGCTCTGGAGATGTGCACATTTATTATTGCACTGATCAATGGAACAGCTGGGACCATCCTCTCCTGTACAATCTGTGCTGTGTACATCAGCGATTGGAAGGAGACCAGTAATCTGGGGGTCTGTGATAAGATCCAGTTTGTGACTGTGCTGACAAATCTCTTCTTACTTGGTTACTTTACAATCCATAGCATCTTTGAGTTCTTTGGTCTATTTTTGATGCTAGACAAATACACTATTATATACATGTTGATATTGGAAAGTTCCATTACTCATATTAACTTTTGGAACAACACCTGGCTCTCCATCTTCTACTGTGTCCGCCTGGTGAACAATTCCCATAGGTTTATCCTTCATGTCAAAACAATGTTTCCATCTTCTATTTTTTACCTCATAATGGGAACACTGGTATGTTCCTTTGTCATTAATGTATCAATGTTATGGCCAACTAGTATTGACATTGCTGAAAATAACACTGAAAAACAAAGTCCACTTCTGAATGCAGTAACATGGAACATTGCTTACACCTATTGCTCATCATTCTTTGGACAGTATCTTCCATTTTCCATGACTTCTCTCTGTATTGGACTCAGTGTGACAACTCTCCTGAGACACATCTGGAGGATGAGATGGGGAGAATCTAAAATATCATCTGCTCAGCTCCAGGGACACATCCGGGCTGTCAGAACAATGATTGTGCGTCTCTTGCTCGATGTCGCTTTCTATGTGCTAAACATATTAATGGCTATTTCGGTAGCAATGAACAATCTTCATAACAATTTATATTCAACCTTCTGGTTACTTATTCTGTTTTATCCCACTGCTCAAATTCTCATTTTAATCCATGGTAATCCCAAATTGAAGAGCAGATTATGGGGGCACATTATAACCACCTGAATACAAAAAAATAATACCTATTTTTTAAAGAGAGTTATATATTATGTTGTTTTATTTCTTATAACTAAATCTGTAGATTTTAGTTTTATCAGGGCTGTAGGACCTTTGGGTACCTTGGGAAATTTAAATTCCATTTAGAATATGTCAATTCAGCTACAATATATTTCAGAAATAGTAAACAAGGCATTATGTTTCAAACAGTTATCTGGTTAATGCATTTATTATATATTATTATTTTCATCTGGTACTATTTATCATTCTATGTTTATTGCAATTATGTTATTGTTATACCATCTCTACAGTGTCATAATAAATACTGTATAACATTATCAAAGGTCCAAATCAAAATCTATACGCTTCCCCAAAGAGCGCATAGCGATACACTGATCCTCAATCAAAAATGCTAACTTTACCATCGTTTCCAAAACTCCTCCGCTTGCGAGACACATTCCCACTTGTAAGCACAATTTATGTGACTTTTGATTTATGCCAGTGGACCATATCCCTCCCTTAAGATGTAGAGGATACCGCAATAGGTTATGTACTGTATATTTATATGTATCTGTGTGTGTGTGTGTGTGTGTGGGGGGGGTTTAGTTCCTACTGCCTGGCTGCCTCCTCCCAGATGTATTACCTAGGTGTGAGGTGCAGGTCAGCAAGTAAAGGGCCACAATGAAGCAATTCAGCACAAATATTGGTATGAAGTCACCTAGATAATCTGTTTAACTTCTTTAGACTTGTGGGAGTATTGGTATGTACAGTATGGTTTACTTCATCCAGTTGTCAATCTAAGGTGGAATGTTGTGGAGCGAGACCATCAATGATTCCAAATCATCCATGGTTTATGGCTGATGTAGAATAATTTTGCCATCAATAGGGGGAGAACTGGATGCTTTTGTTCTATCGATGGCACAGCAGAACCGCACCGATGGCCAGACCTATTTGGGGGATCCACATATTTACAGCTATGGCTTTGACGCTGAGTGAAAATGAGCTGAGAATGGGAGGAGGTTAAAGAGGTGCCTGAGATGTTCTGTCTTATGCAGGTATTATGGTGATGAACCAGATATTTCTCTGAAATGTTTGGATACCCAGAGGCACAATTGTACCCCTAGAAGGCCATACTGATGGAATACCTTGCACTGTTATGGGACTTTCACAAATTTGGATCTGCATTCAATGGTTGTGTGTAAACATGCACCATTGATATCACAGCATCTCCAGATGCTCCTAATTGGTCAGGCAGGGGATATTACTGCCACTTCCCTGAATGTAGAAGTGATGTTGCTGAATGGAGATGCAGTAAGAAGAGTTTATTACAAGCAGATGCCTCATGCTACAGGAGTGATTGGAGCTGCATCCTACGACTCTATCCCAGCCTTCGGGGGGCCCAGGGCACTTTAGACAGGGGGGCCCCTCCCACTTTTCATTACTGGGTGCAAGCTGCACGGGAGTATATTACACTGTCAAAACACAGAGTAAAGGCAGTATAAACTTGGTCAATGGGTAACTGCAGAGTGGGGGATTAATAAAAACACATATATATATATATATATATATATATATATATATATATATATATATATATATATATATATATATATATATTCATACAATATCTCTAGAATTTGCACTATATTAGGTTGGTCGCTTGACAACACTAGATCCCTTACTAGAAAGATCCCAATACCCAAAACAATACTGTTATATAGCGCCCATATGCAATTTACTAGGTAATTCCTTTCTTTCCTTTACTTCATAATACCATAATCAACATAAACGTTTTTTTTTTTTTCAAATATAAAACTTTTATTTAAAACAAATCAAACTTTTTTTTTGGAATCAGATCTTGTATCAAAGGTATATTCCTTAGATTATGGATGACAACGGATACCCGACGCTTTTCGTCTCTTTATGAGACTTCATCAGGGGCAAACAGTTTTTTTTATAAAACAGATCTTTAAGGATCTTTTAGATAAAAAAAAAAAAACACTTTTATCAGATTTCGATAGGTTTCGGTACCAAGTATAGGCCTAAGCCTTTTACTGTAATTGGTACTTGAGGGCTACCTATATCTATTTTTCCTCTGATCTTGTAGGTACCATTAATGGATAAACTGTAATCACGTCTCCTTATGGTATTTTAATTTTTGAGGTGTAGTTACACCTAAAAAACATTAGGGTGTGGGCTCTAAAATGAATATATGGTCCCCTTGTGAAACAAAGGAATGAAGATTTGGTCCAATATATGACCTTGCTGGCTCCTTTATGTGTGTGCTCTCTTGTGTCCTAACACCAAGTGGGTGCACTTGGTGTTTGGACACAGGAGAGCACACACATACAGGATAATTATCAGGAAGTGAGGTAATCCTGCCTTCCTGATAAATAGCAGCTTCTACCAGTTTGTCCCCACCCCCTGATGAAGTCAGTTGTAACGAAACATGTTGGGCAGCTTCTGATACCTACCTCACTTTCTACCCAAAAGCTAAGCGTTTTTCTTCTATTTCTCCTTTTTTCATCTTTTATTGTCTGTATGAAATTGAGTCATATACATTTTTATCGTCATTTTTCAGAGAACACATTCAGTACCCCCTTCTTTGTAAAACCCTCATTGGATGTATTAAATATTCACTTTTATATATTTATACTCATAGTTTTATTATTCGTGAAACATCTAACACAAGGCGCCGAGGTCCAAAATATATTCTTTACCATTTATCCCCCTGTGCACAGACTTCCACCACTGTTTAATTGGACTCGTGCTCACACCCTATAATTAAGGGAGTGTTTATTCTAATACCATGCAGGCTTAAATGCATTGATCAATCCATGAACCAAATCTCCACTATTTATTATGAGTTAATTTAGTGTGTGCAGAGCCCCAACAATTTCTGTATAAACAATGTGGTCACAAGCCATAGGGCACCTCAAAACTAGGAAAGGTGAGTGCCGATGTTTAGTGTTTATTAGTTTTTTTTTATTATTATTAGTCTTATTGTGGTCACATCCTCTCATGCACCCTGTTTTCCCCTATACTTTATAGCTTATGTTAACCATTTCCCTAGATGATTAGTGACAGGTGTGTTGGTAACTGCTCACCTATAAAAGCAAAGTCTGCTGTGAGCTTTATACCAGATAGCATGCCTGGAATCAAACATTGATGTGATAGCTATGTGTATTGTAGCCATTTTGAGCAACAGTGTTAGGACCTGCAGAAAAGTGGGGTCCCGTGAGGGGGGCTGCAGGCTTAAATGCATTGATCAGTTCATGAACTAAATCTCCACTATTTAATAATATCAGTTAATTTAGTGAGTGCAGAACCCCTACAATATATATATATATATATATATATATATATATATATATATATATATATATATATATATATATATATATATATACAATATATAATTGTAATTCCAATGTACTCACGGTTAAAGTGACATCTTGTGTGGTGCTTCCATCAGTCACATATGCAGCATATGTTCCAAATCCACAGTCCAGTAAGAATAGGGCACTCAACAATCAGCAGTAAATAATTTCCTTTTTTATTGCTTCATATCACAAAGCATGAATAAGCCGACGTTTCGGATCCTACTAGGCCCTTAATCATGGCGTCTGAATCCCACAAAAAGTACAACTGACCTCATGCCACATGTCAAGAACTCTTATAAGGCCATAATTAGATCAATTCCACAAATTTGGTTGCATGCGATGCGATCAACCCGATTTTTCCGACCCGATCAAAAAATTGGGCGCCCAGATAATACACAAGTACCCCCTTCTGTCTGGTCTCAATAATTTTTGGTGTTAGGGTATAAATTGATACCTAATATTTTTATTATTCAAAATTCCTGCATTGGAACAGAGCGGAGTATAGTAAAATAAAATATAGAAAGAATATGTGAATAGGAAAAAGAATTATGTATAAAGAATAAGGATTTAATAAAAAAATCAGCCTCTGCTGGCCACTTGTTTGTGTCTCCACATGTGATGTTCTTATTTCTTAAGACACTTCTACAGTAGGTCACGTTTTTATTGGGATGCAGTCAAAATCCAGACGGTCAAAATACCGACGGTCAAAATCCCAACAGGGTCAAAATCCTGACTGGGTCAAAATACCGACAAGGACAAAATCCCGACATTTAAAATCCCGGCAAGGACAAAATCCCGACATTTAAAATCCCGACAAGGTCAAAATACCGACTTATAGAATGTACAGGTAAAACAGTCAACATGACTTTCGGTCGACATGGGTTTTTTCACTGTTTCTTGACTCCACATGTGCCGACAGGCGGTATTTCATGCCCTACCATCCACTAGGGCGTGGTGGGAGAATAAAATAGTATGCCAAGCGCAGCGATGCACCGTGCACGAAGCATTGCGAGCGAAGCGATCGATGCGTGGGGCTGCGGTTCACTTCCAACTGTGTCCATATCGACCTAAAGTCATGTTGACTTTTTCACCTGTACATTTTATTTGTCAGTATTTTGACCTTGTCGGGATTTAAAATGTCAGGATTTTGTCCTTGTCGGGATTTTAAATGTCGGGATTTTGACCATGTTGGGATTTTGTCCTTGTCGGTATTTTGATCCATTCAAGATTTTGACCCTGTCGGGATTTCATACCGGATCCGTTTTTATTATACAGTATGTTCTTTTAATAGGTGTTGCATTTTTAATCATCATTTTTCAAATGTGTGTGCAACATTGTGGTAGTAATTGATCTTGCCTTTGTATAGGTATGCTAATAACAGTGTAACAGAAACAAATGTGTCTCTTAGTTTTAAAGTTTGTCAGACTTATGGCAACTATTGTATCTGCTTGTATCCAGTTCTATGGATTTTTGACAGAATAGTTTCTGTGAATTTGCTCTTATATTCACACCTGTGTGTACTTATAGATTGGGCAGATGCAGTTATCTCCTGCAATTTACTGTATGCCTACATTGGCAATGATGCCTGTATAAATGCATTAGTCAGATCTCATAGGTCTATGCCCATGAGTGATACTGTATATACCTGCAGGGTGCTTTTCTCTTATGTACTGAGACATATATGGTGTGTATCTTATCACTGCCCTGCACAGACAGTTAGTTAAATATTTTTACAGATTCATCATCCCATATGGGTATATATTATCTATACATATGTCAGAGATGTTGTTTTGCTATACACCAATATGTGTGCAATGTGGGCAGTGTATCTTTTGGCTTTAGGAACTTTTGTTTCTGTCTATGATCAGTGCATTCACAGGTTAAAGCCCATCTCTGGGTTTGTGCTAACTGCACAGTTTCAGTGTGTTGCTCATGGGCTGATGTCTGTGACTGGTGAATTCACATTAAGTTGTTTAGAAAACCCTAAGACATGTATACTATACTAGGTGATTCATCGCGCCCTACAGGCGCTCTTCACACCGTCGTAAGGGGCTGCGCCCCCTTAATTTGTGAACGTTTGTATTGTGAGAAATATGGTTAGAATTGTATGAAAGATGCCTGTATTGCAACTTGAGTTATAGGTGAAATGTGTTAAATAGAGAGCATATGATGTGGAAGGGGGTGTGTATTGTTTTGTTTAATTAAAAAGCGGTTACAGAGAAAGATGTACATTGATAGTGTGGAGGGTACAGTGACATTTGACATTTGTGGGTGTGGGGGGGGGGGGTGCGCGTGTTGTTGAGGTGTGTGTGTGCAATAGTATAGTAGGGTGTTTTTGAGTCAGTGGCTCCCCACTGGCGGAGGTCGCGACATAGGAAAACAGGAGGCTGGGTAGTGATAGCGGTGTGTGGGAATAAGGGGGACTAAAGAGGAGGGTGGGAGATACTGTGCAGCTTCTGCCAGTGGGTGAGGGTCCAGCGTGGCAGTACAGGATGGTGGCCCTAAGGTCAGTGTCTCCTCCTACTGGGTGGGAGATAGGGTGCATGAGAGCAGGAGGCTGGGCTATGAGGCATGATAGGGGCATGTGGGCAAAACAGCGTCAGCGACTCCCCAGTGATGGAAGTTACAGTTCAGGAGAGCAGGAAGCTGGGTAGTGATAGGGGTGTGTGAGTATACGGGGGACTAAAGAGGGGCTTAGGGGTACCGTGAATTGCGGAGGGGCACGGGGGGGTGCCGTGAATCAACGGAGGGAGGGTGCGCAGGTGTCCGCAAATCGCGGGAGAGGATGGGGGTCCGCAAAGCGTAGGAGGGGGCGTGAATCGCGCAAGGGGGGGTTGCGAATTGTGGGACGGGGGTGCGCGGGGGTGACATGAATCGTGGGAGGGGGGCGTGAATCGCGGGAGGGGGGGTGCGAGGGCGGTCCGCGATTTGCGGGACGGGGGGCATGGGGCGTGATGAATCAACCTAGTTGGTTATATATTCTTATAGAAGGATGGTAGGATGTTGCTGTCATTCAGATGCATTTACATAAACAGTAATAGTAGCAGTAAAAGATCTGACTTAAAGCACCTACAGTAAAACAGAACAGGTGTTATATATTATACAAAGAATTGGTTGGTGATGTCTAGGTTGACGTGCACATAGTTGTCACTGGAAAAAAATTGCCACAAGAAAAAATCAACACAGAAAGGTCAACACATGTAAATGTTGACATAAGTGTGACACCTCATTGGTGTCCATGTCGACACATGAGAATGAATATGAAAACATTCAAAAAAAGAAAAATAAATCTTCAAAAACTCATGTCAACCTTTTTCATTGGGGGGGAGGGAGGAGGTGAGGGGTGTCCGCGAATCACGGGAGGAGGGGTCGTGGGTGGATGCAATGAATTGCGGGAGGGGGGGGTCGCGGGGGGGTGTGGGTACCGCGAATCGTGGGGGGGGACGCGGGGGGTTGCAGTGAATCGTGGGAGGGTGGGTCGCGCGGGCGGGGGGTTGCGACAATGACAGGAGGGGGGTCGGGGGGAAATCGCGATAGGTGGGTACCGCAAACCGCGGGAGGGGGGGCCCGGGGGGTTGGCACGAATCGTGGGGGGGGGTCGCAGGGTGCCGCGAATCGCAGGCGGGGGGGTGTCACGGGGTGGGGCCGAGAATCGCGGGAGTCGCTGGGGGTGCCGCGAATTGTAAGGGGTGTGCAGCGAATTGCGGGATGGTGCCGCAAATCACCACAAGAAAAAATTAACACAGAAAGGTCAACACATGTAAATGTTGACACAAGTGTGGCACTTTATTGGTGTCCATGTCGACACATGAGAATGAATATGAAAACATTAAAAAAGTGAAAAATAAATCTTCAAAAGCTCATGTCAAACTTTTTCATTGTCGACCATAGCCATGTCAGTGTTTTGCATGTGCCATTTAATTGTGGGTTTGCCATGAATGGGGGGGGGAGGGAGGTTGGGGATGTCTGCGAATTGCGTGGGGGGGGGGTCGCGGGGGGTACCGCGAATCACGGGAGGGGGTCGCTGGGGTGCCGCAAATCGCCACAAGAAAAAATCAACACAGAAAGGTCAACACATTAAATGTTGACATAAGTCTGGCACTTCATTGGTGACCATTTCGACACATGAGAATGAATATGAAAACATTCTTAAAATGAAAAATAAATCTTCAAAAACTCATGTCAACCTTTTTCATCGTCGACCATAGCCGTGTCAGTGTTTTGCATGTGCCATTTGATTCTGGGGTTGCTGTGAATCGCGGCGGCTGGGGGGGGGGTGGTGTCCACGTGAGGGAGTGTGGCGGGGGGGGGTGTGCCATGAATTGGGGGAGGGGGGGTCGCGGGGGTGAGTGCTGCGAATTGCGGGAGGGGTGGGCGCGGGGGTTGCAGTGAATCGCGGGAGGGGGGTCGCTGGGCCGGGGGGTTTGCCGCGAATCACGGGAGGGGGGGTTCAGGGTGGGGGGTGCCGCGAATCATTGGAGGGTCGCGGGGGGTTTCAGCGAATCACAGAAGGGGGGGACGCAGGGGGTGGGGTGCCCGAATCGCCGGAGGGGGGGTCGTGTCGGCTGGGGTTGCCGCAAATTGCGGTAGGAGGGGTTCGCGGGGCGGGGGAGCGCGCAAATCATGGGAGGGGTGGCGGGGGGCGCTCACCTCTTGTGTCTGGTGAGTACAGTAGCTGTGTCTTTGCTGGGTAACATGGGGAGGCAGAGGGTGTCTGGCACTGTGCATACCTCCCAACATGACCCATGCCAGGAGGGACACAATGCTCTGCCGCTGGACTTTCTTCCTAATGTATGATTACCTCCATCTGTGTTGAACAGGTTAATTGATAGGAAAGGTGCTTCAACACAGGTGATGGCAATCATACATTAAAAGGAAAGTGCAGGAGCAGAGCAATGTGTCCCTCCTATGACTGTGGGCTCACTGGGCTGGTTCTCTGTCATGTGAGAGGCTCCACCCAGCGTTAGAGGGTCAGACACACTTTGAGTGACAGATGTAGCCAAATATATAAGAGATGCATTTTATTTCTGTGCTATGTGCAGTAACGGAATGTCCGGTGTATGTGTAAATAGCCCCTACACAGTTGTCTGTGCTACTTAAATGGTAACAGTTATATGCTGCGTTTTGACATTTTTATGTCTAGTTTTACAAGGGTTCACGACACATCAGTTCTCCCGGATACATTGACCCAGCCTTTATGAGTGATAGCACTTTACTGTAATCCTCATATATTATCAGTGCTGTTATATAAATGCACACAGGAACATGTGCGGCATGGGGTTGGGATCATTCAGGTGACCCCACTTAGGTCGATAGTCATTAGGTCGACACCACTAGGTCGACAGACAGCTAGGTCGACAGGGTTCTAGGTTGACATAAGTGAAGGTCAGCAGGGGTCTAGGTCGACAGGTGAAAAGGTCGACATGTGTTTTTTTAATGCTTTTTTTTACCCGAATATCGACACGGTTTCAAGTGCACTGTATCCCCTTGCATCGCTCGCTGCACTCGGTAAGCTTTGGGCATGGTGCCTTGCTACGCTCGGCACACTATTTTATTCTCCCACCACGCCCTAGTGGCTGGTAGGGCATGAAATACCGCCTGTTGGCACATGTCGACTCCAAAACAGTCAAAAATCCATGTTGACCTTATGACCAAGTCCCATGTCGACCTAGACCCCTGTCAACCTAGCTGACTGTCGACCTAGTGGTGTCGACCTATTGACTGTCAACCTAAGTGGGGTCGACAATTCAACCATATCCCGTGGCATGTGCCGTGTCTCCCTGCATAGTTCAGGTGTTAATGTCTGCTCTCTAATCACTGCAGCGTCTGGCCACTGATAAATAGAGATACAGTATATATCAGCTGTATGGTAATAGTTTTTAAATATATGGTGGCCGTCCGTTAGGATGCAGTGTATGTCTGTATTAATCAGACTGTAGGAGTCACAGGCTGGGATCTGACACGTATAAGTGCCGGCATCCGCCTGATATTGATTATACAGTAGTCATTTAACACAATCACATATGCTCGTATACATCTAGCTATTTGCTGCACACACATATACAATTCATATAGATACAATTGGACATTATCAACGTAACATGCGGCGGCAGCAGAGACCACCGCCGATGTGCATTTTGCTTGTGAGCTTTCTTAAGGCTGCTGAATTCATTGCTATGCACCCCGATATATCCGTAATATGCGTAGGAGACTACTACAATGTTTTGGATCCAGTGCTAGACAGGCATTCTGGGCCTCAGTCAGGGGTTAGATATGGGCACAGGCAATTTCACTGCGGGACTCCCAGCTTTTTCAAAGGTTTTGAAACCTTTGAAAAAGCTGGGCATCCAACAGTGAAATGAGTCAGGCTGTTTACCCCAATACCTGTGGCAATTTATGATACCATCCAATGGACCCTTCTTACCTAGGGGGTTATTCTAGTTCACTCGCAAAGGCAGAATCACTCTCTTATGGGCAAAACCATGTGCACTGCAGGTGGGGCTGATGTAACATGTGCAGAGAGAGTTAGATTTGGGTGTTTTTTTTTTTGTTTCTGTGCAGGGTAAATACTGGCCGCTTTATTTTTACACTGCAATATAGATATCAGTTTGAAGTACAAACCCCGCCCAAACCTAACTCTCTCTGCACATGTTACATCAGCCCCACCTGCAGTGCACATGGTTTTGTCCATAAGAGAGTGATTGTGCCTTTGCGAGTGAACTAGAATAACCCCCCTGAACCAGGACATTTAGTTTAATATATCAGAGGACTTTCAAGGATGCTATTCAGCTGACATCACTCCAAAGGGCTATTTACAGTCACATTTAAGCTGGACTCCCATCAATCGTGAGTGGGTGTCAAAGATCATCCTGTGAATTTTACTTCCAAGTCCAATTTTCGGAACAGGTCCCATATGATGGAGAGAGCAATGAAGGATTGACTATTCCCATACCCATGATTAAGCGACACTAATTAATTTATTTTCAAATGTTATTATCAATTAATCTTGATTGTAATTTTCTTGCTTAATCATTATATAAAAAAATTGTATACATGAATGTGCTGTGTGATAATTGATTGGTTCTCAGCAGAGCAGTATATTTTCTCGTATTGTATTTTGTTTTTGAGGGATTGACTAACCCTCTCTCCATACTACTGCTAATTATGGAGTGTGTCCACTACAGCGCCTGTGGAATATCTGATTGTAATGAGTTTGACGTGGTTTTGGTATAAGGCATGAGCCCACAGTCGGGATCGCTGTTTAGAATGGCCACAGCACACCCTGCACTACGTCTGTTGACCCCCTCAAACAGGTGGCCGCACCTGCAAATGCTAGGCTTCACCTTTATTTGCCACGTTTGGAGGGGAAAATTAAGTCCACCCCAACTCCAGTGCAACCAGGTCTTATGCAGTGACAAGGTAGCGGCGATCGTCTGAGGAATGTCAAGAGGAGATCTAACTACAGGAGCCTGACTGGGTAAAATAAACTAAAGGCACCTGGCCAATACATGGGAACCTGCGACCCAGACGCAGCACCAACAATTAGAGGAAGCCTGCACAATAAGGATTCCAAAAAATGGAGGTCCAGGGGTCTCCCAGCCTGGGAAAGAACCCTGCTCCAACAAAGGAAAACAACAATAATGATGAGAAAAAGAACCAGCTCCAAAGGAGCACTTACTGTATGTGACCCAGAGAGATTGGGAAAAACAAGCTCTGGAAGATCCCCGGCAGCTGCAGAGAGGGAATGGCAGCCAAGGATGGGATAGGACCGATGCACCCAATTGTTTTGCAATTTAGAAACAAAACATTACAGATATTGGTTCAAAGACTGATTAAGTCGCTCCATCTGCCCGTTAGACTGAGGGTGGAAGGCCGAGGTGAGACTGAGACTGATCTTAAGCGAGGGACAGAATAATTTCCAAAACTGTGCCACATACTGTGGCCCTCGATCCAAGAAAATATCCGAGGGTAATCCATGGCGCCTAAAAATATGCTGAAGAAACAGACAAACCAACTCTTTAGCTGACTGTAGTTGTTTCAAGGCCACAAAGTGTGCCATCTTGGAAAACCTGTCCATCACCACCCATACAGTCTGAAAACCAGAAGAGACCGGAAGCCCCACCACGAAATCCATCGCAATATGAGACCATGGTCTGAAAGGAATGTCTAGAGGCATAAGTTCCCCAAAAGGTTGAGACTGAGGCACCTTGTGTCTGGCACATACTGGACAAGAAAGAACAAACTCTTTGGTATCTAGGGAAATACCAGGCCACCAGACCACCCAAGACAACAGAATCAAGGTCTTATAAACGCCTGGATGACCAGCGATCTTACTATCATGTAACTCCACCAAGACTCTACGTCTCAGGAACTCCGGGACAAACAAAAGACATGATGGAGTTTGGGTAGGAACCTGACTTTGCCCCTGCCGGATAAGGTTCTCCAACATTTGATTAAGACCAACCTGGATGCAAGAGGTAGGAAGAATAGGAGAAGTAACTACCCGACAATCATGTTGAGGCAAAAAAGCATTGAGAAAGTGCATCTGTCCTGACATTTTTTGACCCCGGCCTGTAAGTAATGGGAAAATTGAACCGGCTAAAGAAAAAGGCCCAGCGGGCTTGTCTGGTATTAAGCCACTTGGCCGCCTCAATGTATTGCAGATTTTTGTGATCAGTTAAGACTAGGATCTGATGACTGGCCCCTTCCAGCCAATGTCTCCACTCATCAAACTCCCATTTTATGGTCAGCAACTCCCTATTACCAACGTCATTATTGACTTCTGCAGTGGAAAATTTCCTAGACAAATATGCACAAGGATGGAGAACAAGAGAATTTGGATCTCTTTGCGAAAGCACAGCCCCTACCCCAACCTCAGATGCATCCACCTCAACAATGAAAGTAAGATCAGGATTAGGATGCCTAAGGATGGGGGCAGAAACAAAGGCCCTTTTGAGGGCTTGGAAGGCTTGTTCCACCTGAGGAGACCATTTTGAAGGATCCGCCCCTTTCTTAGTCAAGGCCACCAAGGGAGCAACCAGCAACGAAAAAGAGTGAATTTAGCATCTGTAATAGTTGGCAAATCCCAAAAACCTCTGAAGGGCTTTAAGATTGGTGGGCTGCATCCAATCAATTACAGCTTGAAGTTTCTTGGGATCCATAGTGAAACCTTTAGATAAAATAATGTACAGTATCCCAAAAAAGAAACTTGAGACATCTCAAACTCACATTTGTCTATCTGAGCAAACAGGTGATTCTCCCGCAATTTCTGCAACACCCGTCTAACTTGGGATCTATGAGAATCCAGATCTTTAGAAACAATCAAAATGTAATCCAAATAAACTACAACAAACTTGCCCAAGAAATCACGCAAAACATTATTGATTAAATCTTGGAAAACAGCCAGGGCATTAGACAGGCCAAAGGGCATGACTAAATACTCGTAGTGCCCGGACTGGGTACTGAAAGCTGTCTTCCACTCATCTCCTGCTTTAATCCTAATAAGATTATAAGCAACTCTGAGATCGATCTTGGAAAAGATAGTGGTGGACCTTAGTTGATCGAACAAGACAGAGATAAGAGGAAGCGGGTAGGTGTTCTTGAACGTGATTTTATTAAAGGCTCTGAAATCAATGCAGGGGCGGAGAGAACTATCTTTTTTTGACACAAAAAAAAAAAATCTGCACTTAAGGGAGACTTCAAAGGTCTAATACTGTATATCCTTTCTTGAGACTTTCTTGAATATACTCGTCCATAGCTTTCGTATCGGGGATGGACAAAGAATAAAGTCTACCCTTAGGTAACTGAACATCAGGCAGAAGCTTAATGGCACAATCATATGACCCATGCAGAGCAAGTACATTGGCTTGTCCCTTAGAAAACACATCAGCAAAATCTGTGTAGGCAGGAGGAATCTTGGGTAAAGCAATGGATGCCTGCAAAATGGATGTACTCATACATTGTCCAAAACAAGTGGCACCCCAACGAACAATATACCCTGAATTCCAGTCAATCCATGGGTTATGCTGGACCGACCAGGGATGGATCAACACTAGAGAAACAGCAAGACACGTAACTAAGAAAAAATAAATATCCTCTGAATGAAGCAAACCCACGGTTAAGTGGAGCAAGAGTGTTTGAAAAGAAATGATACCATTGGGAAGCATACTCCCATCAAGAACTCGCATGATGATACTTTGCTCAAGTCTGAGATGGGAAATACCCAGCCTTTCATCAAGAGAGACATCCAGGAAGTTACCAGCTGCCCCACTGCCAACAAAAGCGGTACAAGAATACCCATTATAGGAAATGCTTCTGGAAACTAGAAAAGAGTTTTAAGAGGAAAAAAGCTTTAGGCCTAAGTGAACCGTCTCTTCGTTCACTTGGCCTGAGATTTTTCTGGCCTATTGGGGCAGTTACGGAGTACATGACCTCTAGCCCCGCAATACAAACAAAGACTGGAACTAATCCTACGGGCTCTTTCTTCTGAGGAAATCCATACCATTCCCAATAGCATGGGTTCCTCAGTTTCTTCAGGAGAGTCCAGAACGACAGGAATAGGATGAGAAAGTGACCCCCATTCTGACCGGCGTTCTTGAAACCGCCTGTCAATCTTAATAGCCAGCTCCATGAGTTTATCTAAGGATCCGGGGACTGGATATTGAATGAGGCTATGTTTGATGGCATCAGACAAGACACATTGAAATTGACTCTGAAGAGCAGGGTCATTCCAACCAAAGTCGTTCGACCACCGCCGAAATTCAGTGCAATACACCTCCACCGGATCTCTACACTGTCTCAAGGCTCATAAATGGGTCTCAGCAGAAACTTCCCTATCGAGATCATCATATAATAGCCCCAGGGAACTGAAAAAATTGTCCACAGATAACAAAGCCGGATTATCTGAAGGGAGCCCGAATGCCCAGGTCTGCGGATCCCCCTGTAATAGTGAGATAACCAATCCCACTCGTTGGGACTCATACCCAGAAGACTTACCAAAGTACAGTTTACAACTTTCACGGAAGTTAAAGAAATCCCTCCTATTTCCTGAAAATTAGTCGGGAAAGTTCATTTTTGGTTCAGTAACCACCAGTGCTGGGGATTGAACCCCCTTTTCCTGGGCGGTTAGCCGGATGTACAAATCCTGAACCATCTGCTTTAAGCCCTGAAGCTGATTAGCAAAAGATGACGCTGAAGGATTCATGGTGGGAGGCTCAGATACAACACCAAAACAACAACAAAATATATAAAGATAATTTTATATAAACCATTTGGGCTGGTGATAATATAATGACTTTGACGTGGTTTTGGTATCAGGCGTGAGCCCACAGCCGGGACTGCTCTTTAGAATCGCCATGGCACACCCTGCACTACCTCTGTTGACCCCCTGAGACAGGTGGCCGTACCTGTGAATGCTAGGCTTCACCTTTAATTGCCACATTTGGAGGAATGTCAAGAGGAGATCTAACTAAAGGGGCCTGACTGGGTAAAATAAACTAATTAACGGTACCTGGCCAATACACGGGAACCTGCGACCCAGACGCAGCACAAACAAACAGAGGAAGCCCACACAATAAGGATTCCAAAACAAGGAGGTCCAGGGGTCTCCCAGGCTGGGAAAGAACCCTGCTCCAACAAAGTAAAACAACAATAATGATGAGAGAAATAACTATCTTCAAAGGAGACATTATATGACCCAGAGAGATTGGGGAAAACAGGTTCTGGAAGATCCCCAGAAGCTGCAGAGCGGGAATGGCAGCCAAGGATGGGAAAGGATCGATGGACAAGCCCAGCAAAAGACCTGAGCTGTCAGGGAACTGACAGGGGCAGGTGAACATCGAGAAAAGGGTAAGATATCCAAGAGAGGATATCTAAGAAGTCTCCCGGGTGGGGCACAGCCTTCTAAGTAGTAGTAACTGTTAAGACTAAATTTTATTGGTTAAAACATGACCCTCAAATTGGGTCAGGTAAGGACAAAAAGGACAAAGACAAACAAATAACACCTATAACAATTTCTATATAAGAGAAAGTAGTGAAATATAATAATATTCTCTGTCTATAGGTTGAAAGAGGAAAAAGGAAAAATGCCTCTAACTATAGGTAGCAGTATATAATATACTTCTTGAGTAGTCCTATCAGACAAGAGAACGCCTCTTGTCTGATAGGACTACTCAAGAAGTATATTATATACTGCTACCTATAGTTAGAGGCATTTTTCCTTTTTCCTCTTTCAACCTATAGACAGAGAATATTATTATATTTCACTACTTTCTCTTATATAGAAATTGTTATAGGTGTTATTTGTTTGTCTTTGTCCTTTTTGTCCTTACCTGACCCAATTTGAGGGTCATGTTTTAACCAATAAAATTTAGTCTTAACAGTTACTACTACTTAGAAGGCTGTGCCCCACCCGGGAGACTTCTTAGATATCCTCTCTTGGATATCTTACCCTTTTCTCGATACTTACCCTTCTCCCCGGGAGCACCTCCACAACTTTATAATGTTATATATTTGATTTGATTGTGTTGATTGGAGTATGCCTTCTTATCTGCTGTCATATGTAGCCCAGTGCACCTCGGCCCTCCCCTCCCCCCTTTCCCTTTGTTTTAGGGGCAGGTGAACACCAGAAGTGGAAAGTATCACTGGCGGGACAGTGTTCAGCTGTGTCCCTTAAAAGGGATACCCCAGCCAATACACCGCCGCCCTGCAGACCTTCCCCTAATACTGCTAATCTGGCTCAAGTGGCCGGTCGTGCACTCTCCGGTGTCCCCTGTAGCTAGGCAACCGCCGGGTGGCTGCAGGCGGATGATGGGAGACAGTATTGCGGGGCCCAGCCGGAAGTGCCGTGTCCGCCGGCCTTCTGCTGCGGCCAACACCTAGGATATTCAATCTCTTTATTAATTTTTTTAGACTCTTTTAAATACTTAGGTATAAATATATTGAATTAACTGAATAATTATAGATCACAAAATGTACAACCCCAACTAAATTATTTGAAATCTAGAATATTGCTGTGGGGCAAACTCCCTCTTACTGTAACGGGAGAATCAACTTACTGTAAATAAAATGACAGCCCAGCCCAAACTGCTCTATGTTTTGCAACATGCTCCATTATACCTCCCTCTTAAAATATGTATGTGTATTGATGGTCTTGTCTATTGTGTGGTCTAGCAAAAGAGTTTGTATAAAGCTACTTACCATGACAGTGGAGGCATGGCATTACCATCCTTCGGATTATACTGTTAGGCGACTCAGTTGGCCCATCTGCTGGATTGGGTGAAGGAAAACGCACTTTCTAAGATGCCTTCTTTCCTAGCAACCCAAAAACTGGCAGGTCTGTCACCACTAAATATTATATTAAGCGACAATGTCAAATTTATTAACATGCCACTCTTTAAGTAGGCTATACCAGTTTGGAGACAGGTGGGACTTATTCTACATTATGTGGTTTAAACAGCGCTTTTGGATCAACCATATAATAATTTTACTCCTTTCTCTTAAATCAATTAAAACATTTATTCATATTAAAATCAAAATCCACCGGCCGGCAGAGACATATAATAAATAAAATTTACAATCAATAAAACATGTACGTCTAACAATTTTGCTGGTTTTTAAATTAATCAGCTATATATACAAAAATACTGTATATGCAAAATTGGTCAGCTAGATTGATGGAACGTATCCAAACTTTAGCAAGCATAAATCAATTCACTGTTAATAATCAAATTTGGTTGGGGCGTGGCCTAGCGGTGCATGGAGTAGGACGCGTGCCGGCAGAGCTCCTGACCGCATGATCCTGTGATTATCCTTAAACGGAGGGAGAGTGCCTCTATTACAGCAGATTTCACCAACCTGCATCCCCCTGACGGTGCTGAGCTGGTGGAAGGGTACCTGCGCTCCCTGGACCGCCCGGTGACGATCCCCGCTGTGTCCCCGTCCCCTGTGACACGCTGCCGGGCGCCATCTTGGGAGGAGAGACGGAGAGAGACGCGGAGGTGCTGGCTGGGGGACGACGCGTCGGAGGACCTGCAGCTGCTAAAGGGGTAACTGTACTCCCAAGACCCCACCCGCTGAGACGCAGCACCCCCCGCAGTCCTGTGACAGGACGGTCGGAGCCAGCGACACCAGACTGCGCCTGCCAGCCGGCTGAGAGACGCGGTGACGGAGGAATCCTCCTCCGCTAGAACCCCCTCCTGCCTTCCCATCGTCGACGGAGGGTAGCTGAATAGCCTGGAGGGTGACATCCCCGCCGGCTGTGGAGCACCAGAGAGGATCTCCTGAGCGGCCTGACCTCAGGCAAGGTGGTGAGTGGCGTGCTGCCATTTTGTAGAGGGGAACCCCTAAACAGAGCGACGACTATCCTTTATTTGAAGCACACCTGGGCCCTGTATATAGCTGGGAACCCTGTGCCTTACAGATAGAGGCTGTGGCTGTTATCCTCACTTCTTTTTCTCCTGCACTGGGCTGAGGGCAGGTGGTGAGAGGAGAGACTATATAGGGATCTGCTTCCCCACCATTTTGTATTGGAGGACTGCCTGTGAATGAGGGCCCCCAACGTGACCCCCCTTCCCCATACAAGAAGTCGCTGATCCAGGACTGAATCCTGCTGGTGCCCTCCCTGGAGGCAGGGGGTTTCGACCAGTGTAAATTACTGTGCAAATTCTGTGTAACTACTGCCCTCCTGCTCTCCTACATTGGGCGCACACCTGTTGGCCCTTCCCCTGAAACACCTGTGAAGGCGTGATATCCTGTGCACCCTGCTCTGTATCCTGTACACCTAATATTGTACTTGTGCTGCCGGCAGCCCTGATCTGCTATAGAAAAGGCTGCTGTGACCTCTCCTCTTATTGACGGATCTTATCATACTCTATGTCCCGAAGGAACACCCCAGCTGCTGCGGCAAAGCTGGCAAAATTCGCCAGGCCGGATCCTGCACTGGCCCCCGCACCAACCCCTGCTGAGCCCCTCCCCTCCGAGTCGGACATGGCGGAATCACCAGAGGTAACAATGGCACAGCTTCTGCAAGCCATTACTGATTCGGAGAAGAGACTTGCTGGCAAAGTTGCGGAGGTTAAAATTGATATTTCCTTCATAAGACAAGACATGCAGAAACTAAGGGACCGAGTCGAGGAGACTGAGACCCGGATCTCTACATTAGAGGACACCACTGCACCGATTGCTAACCGCCTCTCCACTTTGGAATCCCAAATGTCGACATGTCAGCAGAAGCTGACAGATATGGAGGGGAGGTTGAGGAGGAATAATGTGAGATTCGTGGGCCTTCCAGAAAAGGCGGAGGGCACGGATCCCGAATCCTTCCTCGAGTCCTGGCTGATATCCCTGTTCGGTAAGGATGCCTTTACCTCACAGTTTGCAGTGGAGAGAGCACACAGAGTACCCACGCGCCCACTGCCCCCTGGCGCACCACCGCGCACATTCATTGCAAAGCTACTTCACTACAAGGATCGAGATGCTGTTCTTCGACTTGCAAGATTAAAAGGTCCCCTTATCTACGAGGGTCAGCGGGTGGCAGCCTTTCAAGACTTTTCTGTAGAAGTCCAAAAATCCCGATCTCAATTCACGGGGTATAACAACGCCTGCGCTCCCTCCAACTGAAATACTCAATGCTTTATCCAGCACGATTGAGAGTGGTGGCTGGAGCCCGTACCCACTTCTTTGATACACCCCAGGCCGCCTCGACATGGATGGACACACAGCCGGCCCCGCGGGAGCTCCCTCCCTGAACTGACCCTCTGCTGCATATGCTAGAGACTATCCGTTATGTGCATAGTCTTTCTAATTCTTTTTCATAGGCACTACGATTGGTAATGTATGAAGCATAAAAGGGATGCGGTCATTTGGTCTACTGCATTATGGTAGAAAGTCATTAGGTCGAATCCATTAGGTCGACATGCTAAAAGGTCGACATGACTCTAGGTCGACATGGGAAAAGGTCGACATGATTCTAGTTCGAAAGGTCATTAGTTCGACAGGTCATTAGTTCGACAAGGTCATTAGTTCGACATTGTCTATGTCGACATTCACAAGGTCGACATGGAGTTTTTCACTGTTTTTTGAGCCAACATGTGCCGACAGGCGGTATTTCATGCCCTACCATCCACTAGGGCGTGGTGGGAGAATAAAATAGTGTGCCGAGCGTAGCGAGGCACCGTGCCCGACGCATAGCGAGCGCAGCGAGCGATGCGAGGGGATGCAGTGCACTTTAAACTGTGTCCATGTCGACTGTGTTGACATTCAGGTAAAAAAACAGTGAAAAACCCCATGTCGACCTTGTGAATGTCGACATAGACAATGTCGAACTAATGACCTTGTCGAACTAATGACCTGTCGAACTAATGACCTTTCGACCTAGAATCATGTCGACCTTTTCCCATGTCGACCTAGAATCATGTCGACCTTTTAGCATGTCGACCTAATGCATTCGACCTAATGACTTTCTACCATAATGCAATAGACCAAATGATCCCAACCCGCATAAAATTATAGTATTTAGAGTTAATTCTTTAATAAGAGGTATACTCTCCTACCTGACCAAATGAATATATGTTTCGGTCAGGACTGCCATGCACTTTAGGTCATAAATAATAGTTGCCCCCTAAGGGTTATTTTTGATTGTTTTTTTTGGTTGAAACGTCTCCTTAGAGGAGCCGATTCGGGGTTAATGTTAAGGGAACAAATTGTACCTATGTTTGGGTGGGTATGCCGGGTGGGTTGGGTTTCTATTGTGTATGTTAACTTTTTTATTTTTCTTGAAGTGTGTGCATTGCTCCTATATATTTGCTCCTGGATGTTGGATGGGATGAGATGGCCCGATATGGCGCTCCTGCTGTATGCTGCCTCCTCCTACCCATTATCTCCCCCCTATGCTGTGCAATGGTGAATCTTATGGGATGGAATGTTAGGGGTCTTAATGACCGAGTTAAACGCACCCTGGTGCTGAACCAGCTTAGGGCTCGCTCCCCAGGAATCGCATGCCTCTTTGAGACCCACCTGGTGGGTAACCGAGTGCTTGCACTCAAAAAACCCTGGGTGGGGTGGTCCTTTCATTCAGTTTTTCACCCCAACTCTAGAGGAGTCTCGGTATTAATACACAAACGTATGGGGTTTAAATGTCAGAAAGTGCAGATAGACCCTAGGGGCTGCTACGTATTCCTGGCAGGTACTTTGTACGACTCTCCCCTTGTAATACTGGCCATCTATAATCCACCTCCATACCAGCCCACCATAATCAACAAAGCATGTACCTTTATGCAGGATTTCCCATCATACCCAGTTATAAGTGTCGGTGATTTTAATGCAGTGATGGATGAGTCCTTGGATAGATGGAGACCTGTTCCCGGAGGGGGACGGAGTGGGGCTACCTCCTTTGCCCGACTTATTGGGGAGGTGGGCCTGGTAGATGTTTGGAGACTGAGACACCCGACGGCCAGCTGCTTTTCGTGTTTTTCTGGCACTCATGGGGTTTTCTCACGTATAGACGTGGCACTGATTTCTAGACGGCTGATCCCCTCTGTAACTGCTATTGAATACCTGCCCAGGGGTGTCTCTGACCACTCCCCGGTGTGTCTTGAGGTGGAGTTGGAGGGCACCAGGGGCGCAAAATTCTGGCGCTTCAACCCTTTCTGGCTAACGCAGATGGGAGTAGCCTCTGAACTCTTGGTGCTCTGGGAAGAATTTTTTGTAAATAATCCTGTGGAGGAGGATGCTTCCCTGGTATGGGACACATTTAAGGCAGTCTTGCGTGGCTCACTAATTTCCCGGGTCGCACAGCTGAAAGTCTTCAGTCGAAGGGCTGAGACGGAGTTGGAGGGGAAGAGTGCAGAGCTTGAACAAAAATACTTGACAACAGGGCTTGCGGCGGATCGTGTGGAGTGGCTTGTTGTACATAAACAATGGACAGATATGCTGCTGAACAAATCCAAGCGACGTCTCTTGTTCCAGTACCATGACTTTTACACACAGGGTGACAGATCGGGTAAATTTCTGGCTTACTTGGCCAGAGAAAACCTTCCACCTACAATAGTACACAGTATACGGCGGGAAGATGGGGTAATATGTACGGGAACTCTCCCTGTAGCGAATTCTTTTTACAATCACTTTGAAAGGGTATACGAGACCCGAGTAACCTACAGCCCGATAGAACTAACTGATTACCTCAGTGAGATCACGACTCCTAGCTTAAGCACTGACTCCAGGGAATTTCTGGATGCTCCCCTTACATTGGAAGAGGTTGAGGCGGCAATTAAGACCTTCCCTAATTCTAAGTCCCCAGGGGTGGATGGGCTCCCAATTGAGCTATACAAAACTCATATAACATTCTTTGCCCCTAAACTATTAGCCCTGTATAATCACTTGCTGAAACAGGGTTCCCTTCCTGTGTCTATGGCGGAGGCGTTGATTGTCCTTATTCCGAAACCTGGTAAAGACCCGCTATCTCCTGACTCCTACCGGCCCATCTCATTATTATCCACTGACGTCAAAATATTGGCTAAGATACTGGCGATACGTTTAAATGCGGTTGTGCTTCAGGTGGTACACGCTGACCAGACTGGCTTCATGCCCGGTAGATCGACAACCCTAAATTTGCGCCGCCTTTTCACTTATTTGCAATGGGCCCGGGAGGGAATGGAAGAAGCGGTGGTAGTCTCTTTGGACGCAGCCCGCGCATTTGACTCAGTTGAGTGGAGCTACCTGTGGGAGGTCCTGAGTAAATTTGGAATAGGCCCAAATTTTCTCTCATGGGTCAAATTGCTATATACTGGGCCGACTGCTCGTGTGATGGTTAATGGTTACACCACAGAATCCTTTAGCTTGGGCAGGGGAACCAGGCAGGGATGCCCCCTGTCCCCCCTGCTTTTCGCACTTGCGGTGGAGCCGTTGGCCTGTCACATTAGGGTATCCCCCCTAATTAGAGGGTATGAGATAGGAGAAACTGAGGAAAAAATCGGGTTATATGCGGACGATATGATCCTGTATTTGTCTGACATGACCTCTTCCCTCCCAGCATTACTGACCCTGATGACGGAATATGCTCGATTCTCGGGGATAGGAATAAACTGGGATAAGTCGGTGGTATTTCCACTACTTCCTACCATACAGCAACCCCAATCTTACAATTGCCCCCTGCGCTGGTGCACACAATTTAAATACCTGGGTATTCAAATTTCCCATACTCCTGCTGAATTCATATCTCTGAATCTGACCCCACAAATTGACCACTTGCGCCAGTGGGCCCGTACCTGGCACTCACTCCCCTTGTCGGTGACTGGCAGGGTGAACCTTATTAAAATGTCAATCCAGCCCAAATTTCTATATATACTACAGAATTCGCCCACCTACATACCTATTTCCCTCTTCCAGCTTATTACTAGACACATAATTTCTTTTATATGGGGAGATAAGCGTTCTCGGGTGGCAGCTAAAACCCTATGCCGATCAAGATACGACGGAGGCCTAGCACTCCCAGACCTAAGATTATACTATCTGGCGGCACAACTGGCCCAACTTGCTGGATGGGTCATACCGGCAAACCGCGAGAACTTACCTATGGCTCTTCTGAACAGGGCGGGCTTGTCCTTCACACCTCTGCAGTTTCTACTAGCCAAAACTTCGATGGGGACGCTCCCCCCTCTTCTACAGCAGGCCCGTAGGGTGTGGGTGACGGTGGGGAACATACATGGGGACCCGCTAGTAGACTCCTGCTCTCCTATATGGAGAAATAAAGAATTTCCCGAACTACACAAATTAAAGGCGGGCAGGGAGTGGGCGACATTCGGTGTTTCTGAAATAGGCCACCTCTTTCAAGACGGGACGTTCTGTTCCTTTGAACAAATAGTGGATAAATATGCAGTACCGAGACATTTTTTTTATAAGTATCTTCAGCTCAGGCACGCAGTGAATGCGCAGTGGAGGGGGAACACACCCGAATTGGCTACATCCCCGGTCCGTGCATTGGTTAGTAAGCTTCCAGATCGAGGGAGGGTTTCAGCTCTGTACTCTCCCCTGCTCACTTTCTCGGGGGAGGGCCGCCTGGAGGGGTTACGGGCTAGATGGGTGGAGGACTTGGGGTCTATTGAGGATGAAGAGTGGTCATGTATTCTGAGCTCGCCCAGGACTGCCACGGCATTTGCACGATTTCAGCAGATCCAGTTATATCTCCTGCACCGGGTTTACTGGACCCCTCACAGACTTATGAGGATGGGTGGTACTGGGTCCGATGCCTGCCCCAAATGTAGGAGCCCGGATGCAGACTTCTGGCATTTATTGTGGACATGTCCACGGGTATACTCCTTTTGGATGGCTATTTTGGCTAGTATAGGGGATACGGGAATACAGGTCCCCCTGATAGGCCCACGTATCTGTATCTTCGGACTTGAATTGGAGGAACTGCTCCCTAAGTATCATAGAATTTAAGTTAATACCCTTCTCACGTTGGCCCGTGTATGTATTGCAAGGACCTGGATGGGGCCTTCTGCCCCAGCACACGCAGCATGGATAGCCCTGGTTAACACTACTGTATCCCATGAGCGCTTTATGTACACTAAGAGGAACTGCCTGGGGAAGTATAACAAAATATGGAGTTTGTGGCAGTCGTCTCCCTTATACTTGCAGGACCCGTGCCTTTGAGTTACTAAGATCCCGCCTTATACTTATAGAGCCCTTAAATGCTTATTAGAGTTCAGGACCCGGCTGAGGGTCCACTGAGACCCTGTATCCTGTGAAAACCATTGTACCCCCTTCCTGTAACAACCAATGATTAATGTAATATATATATGCACAAGTTGGAGCACGTTATATGTACCCTGTGTATACTGTAACCTGGAATAATGTAACACACAAGTTTCTCTTTTATTGCTTTATGTCTGTTTATTATTTTCTTTATTTTTTGTTAGTTATGTAATTGTTTTACATGCAAATTTCTAAAAACCAATAAAAAAACACTTGATTCAAAAAAAAAATAATCAAATTTGGTTAATAAACGCGCAGAGCCAAAGGTTGTTGTGTGCAATGCTGTTCCTTGGCAATGATTGACTTCATAAATTAAATGTGTCTGGAGCGCTATTATTATATATGGTATTATTCCTATAAATGAAAAGGTGCCTCTTACGTCAGCAGATTCCTCAGACAAGAATGTGGCTGGGTGTGACCCAGATGCCCCTATAGATGGCTCCTGTGCTTTCCCAGAGCTGTCAGGTCTACATTAACATGAGTTTTGGAGTCAGTGGGGAATTACCTCATTAGGCCAATTATACACTGGAACTGTTTTCAAAACATTTCAACAGATACAGATAGACCACTCTATACCTAATGTTAACTTTTTCAGATACCTTCAACTAAGACATGCATGTAAGTCAAAATTCTCAGGTGGCTCCCCAGAGCTTCGAGACTCGCCTGTTAATAAATTACTATTGTCGGGAGGCACACATGGGGCCTTATTTTGGTTCATTCTTTCTGACAAAATCCTTCTTAGATGGGCAAAACCATGTGCACTGCAGGTGGGGCAGGTGTTACTTGTGCAGAGAGAATTAGATTTGGGTGGGGTTTTACTTCAAAGTGAGATCTATATTGCAGTGTAAAAATAAAGCAGTCAGTATTTTCCCTGCACAGAAACAAAATTACTCACCCAAATCTAATTCTCTCTGCACATGTTACATCTGCCCCCCTGCAGTGCACATGGTTTTGTCCATCTAAGAAGGATTTTGTCAGAAAGAATGAACCAAAATAAGGCCCATAGAGCTATCTCCAGATTCTATGGGGGAAATTTACTAAAGAAAATGTGTAAAAAATAGGTGTAAAAATAGGTGTATTTGTATCCAGAAATACACTTATTTTTGACATTTTCTATCCCGAAAATACGGCAATTCGTATTGATGAGCTATCAATACGAATTGCCGTATTTTCGGGATAGAAAATGTCAAAAATAAGTGTATTTCTGGATACAAATACACCTATTTTTACACCTATTTTTTACACATTTCCTTTAGTAAATTTCCCCCTATGCGTCTCTTATCCTCATACCATGAACATGAACTCAAGACAATATGGGAACTAGATGTAGGCCCGTTATCTGATGAGACCTGGGAAATGGCATTGAACAGCCCCGGTATCTCCTCTACGGCCTCTAGATTTCAACAAATTCAATAGTCTCCAAATTTTGGCAGGAGACCACACGCTTTGAGACCTTTACCCCAACAGTATGCATCCTAGTGACTTTTGAGAAGGACACTTTGGATAAACCTACCCAACGTTACGTCCAGGGCTTAAAGTGGTCATGCAGAGGTGGGGGAACTCATTTCTCCATGCCACCTAATTACCCCCCTCCCCCCCCCATTAGGTGGTAGGATTTTTGGCATCCCTTTGCAAACTACAGTAGAATGTTTTTCTGTGAGAATAACTGTACAGGGCCAATGTGGTGGTTAAAATGTTCCACCTCACCATTCCCACCCCATTCCCCCTCACTTTAAACCCATCTACGTCCATAACCTGTGTACTCTGGCAAAGGCTTGCACAGCCAGATCATGGTTAGCCCCGCGTGGGCCTACACTTAATGAAGGGTTATCCCTAACAAATGTTACGGTTGTTCATGAGAAATTTGTTTACCTTTTCTAGAGGCTCCGAAAATAAATATTATAGCTTCTGGACTAGATGGATCGATTCTTCATTCATGCATCACTCCAATGTTCAATAGTGGTCACTGATTATATTCTCCCACTCTCTTCTCTTCTGTAGAATGTCAACCTGGCAAATACTTATGTAATATGAACACCATCCACTTTGGCTCACCTTGTTTATTTCTCTAGACCAGTGATTTTCAACCTTTTTCAGGTCGCGGAACACCGGACAAGACTATAAAATTGCCAAGGCACACCAACAGTTTTTAATCAAATATAAGACAAGTAATAACAAATATTGACATATATGTAATATATGTTGAGATATGTTATTATTTCCTTTAAAATTAGTAGAAACAAATAGGTTTTACTTACATAAAATATATCAGTGGGAAACCTGTGCTTGGTGATGTCTCATAGAATAGAATAGAATAGAATAGAATCAACTTTATTGGCCATGTATGCTTGCGCACACTAGGAATTTTTTGTGGATTTACAGTGCAGCATCAATCAGGGATGAAGGGGGGGGGGGAGGCATTACATACATTTCATTAAGACAATACATGTGGGGAACACATGCCCACCATGTTGCACAGCGCCTAGGCAGCCATCAGCGGAACCACTGGTCACTGCTACAGCCAGGTAGGTAACATTAAGCAGAGACAGTACAGTTATCACACAGGGAACACATACCCACCAAGCTGAACAGTGCCTAGGCAGCCATCAGCGGCGCCACTGGTCGCTGAAACAGCCAGGTAGGTAACAATACAATCAGACAGTACAGTTATCACACAGGGAATATATTTGACTGAGCTGCACAGCTCCTAGGCAGCCATCAGTGGCGCCACTGGTCGCCGAAACAGCCAGGTAGGTAACAATACAAGCAGACAGTACAGTTATCACACAGGGAAAATATTTGGCTGAGCTGCACAGCTCCTAGGCAGCCATCAGCTGCACCATCTTGATCATGCTGCTCAAAGGCAGCAGTAATAATAATATTTGTATTTATGAACCACTTTTCTTCCAAAGCTGACACACCCTGCCAGCTTGTTGCTGGCAGGGTGTGCAATCAGTGAAGGTACAGCATACAGGCTTTGCATACAGTGGGGGTAGAGGTATATGATGAAGATCATGGTAAAGAAACAGTAAAACAAAGAGTAATACATAACTTTCCTCAGCTCAGAGGCGGAGACAGATAGTAATTTGGGAAAAGCAAAATAAAATGTGGCAATGTTTCGGTTTATGTCCAAATCCAGTCCAAACTCCAGTTCTAACTCATTGCTTGCTTTAGATGACTTGCTTCAGATGATGATGCCAGACAAGCCTTGGCCAGGCTTCTCCAAATTTCCCATTTTAAAGGAAAGTTAGGTGAGCTGGTACAGGGGGAGGGGTTGGTGTTTGCACACATTGCTCAGCTTTTCTGATTAAAGGTGGGGGATGTTGTAGGCTCCCAGTAGCAAAACACATTTCAGAGCCTAAATAGGCACAATTAACACTTAAATGTCCCCCCAAATTTGTAACGCCACCCCACGATCCACGCCAACCCGAAGCGTGGCGGCGGTACGCGTCCTCCGACCATTTCATACCCCCACTATCCACGTCGGCGTGGAGTTGAGAATAGAATAGTGTGGCGAGCGCAGCGAGCCACCGAGCCCGAAGCCCGAGCCCGAAGCGTGGCGAGGGGACGCGGATACCTGTGAAGCCCGCGTAGGGCCACGTTTACCTGTGAAGGTATCCGCGTCCCCTCGCGGGGCTCGCTGCGCTCGCCACGCTTCGGGCTCGGTGGCTCGCTGCGCTCGCCACACTATTCTATTCTCAACTCCACGCCGACGTGGATAGTGGGGGTATGAAAAGGTCGGAGGACACGTACCGCCGCCACGCTCCGGGTTGGCGTGGATCGTGGGGTGGCGTTACAAATTTGGGGGGACATTTAAGTGTTAATTGTGCCTATTTAGGCTCTGTGGCCCATTTAACATTGATTCCTATGGCCAAATCGCGGCCATTGAAGCATTGAATCTAAAATCGCGGGCAGCACTAAATTTAACATTGAACCCTATGGGAAATCGTGGGGATCGCGGGCATCGCGTCGCGGCTGTTAATGTACTGGCCACGATGTCCGCGATCCCCACGATTTCTTTACCCACGACGCCCGCGATGGAGATCGTGGGCGCCGTGCTAGGTAAAGAGTACCGAATTAAGTTAATTTAGTTTTTCTCAAGTGAAATGGCTGCCCCCATACAAAAGACAGTTTTTTAAAACTGGTTTTCCTATGCGGAAGCCATTTTAAGAAAGACAATTTTTTTCATAAGTGCCTCCGTCCATACAGTAATGCCGGGATCTGCAACGGAAGGTACCGGCTGCACCGAGGGGGGTGGGGGGGAGTGTGGGTTTCTTAAACACATTGCGGGGGGTCGGGGAAGTTAACCTGCGCGCGCGGGGGCGGCGGGGGTGTCCAGTGCTATGAATATTTAATGAGCGCTCATTAAATATTCACTGCGCTGAATTTAGGACCCAGCTCATTGGCTGGGTCCTAAATACCGTTTCAGACCCGATTTTGATGCCAAAATACCGGTTCTGAAACGGGTAGGACCCTCCATTTGAACCGTTTTACAAAATCGGCTTTTGTAAAACGGTTAAGTGGTCCTGCACCTTTCAGACCGCACAGATTACTGTTTTAAAACGGTTAAAAATCGGCAAAATACCGTTTTTTAAGTGCGGTCTGAAATGGGCATTACTGTCTCTGCAATTGTATGTGATTTCATCTTTTTTGCCACAATTTCAGCAACGGCATAGCTGGCTTCTTGAGCGTTGTCAGAAACCGTTGTGATTTTGGCCCACTGCTTAGCCTGGCGTTTTTGTGCAGCTAGAGGTCTCTGAAAATATTCTAATGGCTTATTGCACACATGTGAGTGCTTTGTATGAAGGTGTCTCTTCAGCTTACTTGGAACCATGGCTTGGTTTGCCAGTTTCTCACCACATACAAGGCATCTAGGACGTGGCTGCTCTTCTCCAGATGTAATGAATCCAAAGGACAAATAATCTTCTTTATACTGGCGCACAATGGCTTTAGCACCAGAACTATGGCCAGCAACACTTGATTCATTGTCATCATCATTTGATGCTAATGCATGTTTCCTAGTTAGAAACTTGTCCAGTTTCATAAACTCTGGAAAAAAATAAAATAAAAAACAAGTTAATTCAGAATTTATATTCCTCAAAAACACACCTACTCTAAAAATAAAAATACTGATCCCTACCTGTCAGTGTCTCAACGATAAAAGATTCTGCAACCTCAGTCATGCTGGAGTGGCTAGAAGAGCCTCGGTCACACACTGGAGTGGGGCAAGAAGAGCCTCGGTCACACGCTGGAGTGGCAGGAAGAGCCTCTGTCACACGTTGGAGTGGCAAGATGAATCTCGGTCACACACTGGAGTGGCAAGAAGAGCCTTGGTCACACACTGGAGTGGCAAAAAGAGCCTCGGTCACACACTGGAGTGGGGCAAGAAGAGCCTCGGTCACACGCTGGAGTAGCAGGAAGAGCCTCTGTCACACGTTGGAGTGGCAAGATGAATCTCGGTCACACACTGGAGTGGCAAGAAGAGCCTTGGTCACACACTGGAGTGGCAAGAAGAGCCTTGGTCACACGCTGGAGTGGCAAGATGAATCTCGGTCACACACTGGAGTGGCAAGAAGAGCCTTGGTCACACACTGGAGTGGCAAAAAGAGCCTCGGTCACACACTGGAGTGGGGCAAGAAGAGCCTCGGTCACACGCTGGAGTAGCAGGAAGAGCCTCTGTCACACGTTGGAGTGGCAAGATGAATCTCGGTCACACACTGGAGTGGCAAGAAGAGCCTTGGTCACACACTGGAGTGGCAAGAAGAGCCTTGGTCACACGCTGGAGTGGCAAGATGAATCTCGGTCACACGCTCCAGTAGCACAGAAAACAACAAAAAAAACCACATATTGACATCCACAGAAAAATAAACAAACACTTGACCCATAGAAAAAAACACTGGTCCCTACCTGTCAGTGTCCCAACGATGAAAGATTCTGCAGCCTCAGTTATGCTGGAGTGGCAAGAAGAGCCTTGGTCACACACTGGAGTGGGGCAAGAAGAGCCTTGGTCACACACTGGAGTGGGGCAAGAAGAGCCTCGGTCAAAAACTGGAGTGGCAAGAAGAGCCTCTGTCACACACTGGAGTGGCAAGAAGAGCCTCGGTTACACACTGGAGTGGCAAGAAGAGCCTCGGTCACACGCTGGAGTGGCAAGAAGAGCCTCGGTCACACGCTGGAGTGGCAAGAAGAGCCTCGGTCACACACTGGAGTGGCAAGAAGAGCCTCGGTCACACGCTGGAGTGGCAATATGAATCTCGGTCACACGCTGCAGTAGCACAGAAAAAAAAAAAAACACATATTGACATCCACAGAAAAATAAACAAACACTTTACCCATAGAAAAAAAACACTGGTCCCTACCTGTCAGTGTCTCAACGATGAAAGATTCTGCAGCCTCAGTCACGCTGGAGTGGCAAGAAGAGCCTTGGTCACACACTGGAGTGGGGCAAGAAGAGCCTTGGTCACATGCTGGAGTGGCAAGAAGAGCCTCGGTCTCACGCTGGAGTGGCAAGAAGAGCCTTAGTCACACACTGGAGTGGCAAGAAGAGCCTCGGTCACACGCTGGAGTGGCAAGAAGAGCCTCGGTCACACGCTGGAGTGGCAAGAAGAGCCTTAGTCACACACTGGAGTGGCAAGAAGAGCCTCTGTCACACGCTGGAGTGGCAAGAAGAGCCTCGGTCACACGCTGGAGTGGCAAGAAGAGCCTCATATAAAACACATTGGCCCCACAGTAATAAAACACATTGGCCCCCACTGTAATTAAACATATGCTGTCACCCCCCCCCCCAGTAATTCCACACACCTGCCCCCACAGCGTAATTATACACAAATGTCCCCCTTATAATTACGCATACCTGCCCCCACAGCGTAATTATACACATATGTCCCATTATAATTACGCATACATGCCCCCACAGCGTAATTATACACACATGTCCCCATTATAATTACGCATACCTGCCCCCACAGCATAATTATACACACATGTCCCATTGTAATTATGCATACCTGCCCCACTTAGTTATTACACACACCTGCCCCCCTTAGTTATTTACACACACTTGCCCCCCCCTTAGTTATTACACACACCTCCCCCCCCTTAGTTATTACACACACCTGCCCCCCTCTTAGTTATCACACACACCTGCCTCCACTTAGTTATTACACACACCTGCCCCCCTTAGTTAATACACTGTAATAACTAAGAGGGGGGGGGGGGGCAGGTGTGTGTAATAACTAAGGGGGGGGGGAGGTGTGTGTAATAATTACACACACCTGCCCCCCCTTAGTTATTACACACACCTGCCCCCCCCCCCCTTAGTTATTACACACACCTGCCAGTCCTTTATTATTGCACAGCACCAGCGCCCGTTGGATGTACATGTAACATCCAAAATAATGACCCTACCTGCAGGAGAATTATACAGTGCACGCAGTGCGCACTTCACTTGATGGCTCCGGTGGCGGCGTTCTGCGCATGCGCCGGGACGTGCCTAGGTCAGATGACCTAATGCGCACAGGCACGTCCCGGCGTCATCTACAGGGTCACACAGACAGCGCCGAGGACGGAGGAGGCTGTCTGATTTGCCGAGCGCCGTGGAGGGAGGAGGACCCTGGTGAGTCGCCGTGACCCACTGTAGCGTGGCACACCTGAGGGCTTGTGCCGCGGCACACTGGTTGAAAAACACTGCTCTAGACCTAGTCTTGATCTCTGTGTTTAGATGGGTTGGCCATTCGTTATATAGTAAAGATATATGAAATAAATGTGAAGCAAAAAGAGAATATAAGGTTATGCATCAAACTGTCCACCATGTAATGTAGGAATTGTTGTAAATTGTATTAAATGATTGCGACATAAGTAGGCATATGTACAATCCTTGTACAGCTGTAAATGCAAGGGTGTTTGAGGTATCACTTTCTGGATGCGCTTTTGTTTTTGTCTTTTTGTTTTTGGTAAATGCAAGGGCAGTATCCATTTGATTTGCATTTCATTTTTTTTATTTACTTTTACTTGTTTAAATGTTTTCTGATTTTGTATATTTGTACTGTTTGTTTGTCATGTAAAAATTTAAAAATCATTGAATTTATACAAAAAATAAACTGAAACAGCTGTGTTGGAGGCTTTAAACTGGGTGAGAAACAGTCAAACTCTGCTATAAAGGTGAGGATGTTTATAAAGTCACATGGCAAGCAACATGGCAAGACAGAGTAACAAGAATCATGGTGGTTATACTGCATCAGCATGGTCTCTCCCAGGCTAAGACTTCAATGCTGACTGGGGTTTGCAAGGTAAAGAGTGGTCACAACAAATATTGATTTGGTACTTATGTAGTATCTGGGCGTCCGATTTAGAAATCGGATCGGATCGCATCGCATCGTATCGCATCGCATGCGACCAAATCGTATGCGATGCGATGCGATGGTCAAGATTTTTCCATAGGATTGAATGTTAAAATGGTCTGAGTCCATTTTAACATAGAATTCAATGGGAAAAAGGGGTCCTTTTCCTTTCCCCACTATCCAAGTGGGCATGGAGTTGGATATAAACCTGTGGCGAGCGTAGCGAGCCACCGAGCCCGAAGCGTGGCGAGCGTAGCGAGCCCCGCGACGGGACACAGAATACTTTTTAAGAAATATGCGTCCCCTCGCGGGGCTCGCTTCGCTCGCCACGCTTCGGGCTCGGTGGCTCGCTGCGCTCGCCCTGCTATATAAAATCAACTCTATGCCCACTTGGATAGTGGGGAAATGAACAGGACCTTCTTAACATTGAATCCTATGCAAAATCGCATCGAATCGCATTGCATCGCATCGCATCTGATTGTATGCCTTAAGGTAAGGCATACAATCACAAAATCGGCAGCCCAGATACTACATAAGTACCATTGATTTCATTGAGATATCTCTTCTATTCATTTACTTTGCATTTCCAAAATTGATAAATATAAACTAATAACACTTCAATTTTTTTAAAAACATTCTTACTTACTACTGCAACGTTTTTTCCACACCTGCCTCAAACTTTTGCTAAGTACTGTATATTTATATTATTTTAATATTCAAAAAGTAACATGACTCAAAAGCTACAATGCACATATTCATAATTATATGGCAACATGTCTGTAAATTGAAATTTGATTATGTTTATACAGTAGACGTAATGATTTGATTGCTTGCTATGTTTAAGAAATTGGTAAGAAACTGTAGAAATGTTTTTATTGTACAGGATTGTAGATTTGTGCAGTATTTCCCATTTCTGACTAAATCTTCCTAGATTTCATTTCGAATATTTACAGATATTAACATTACACATGATACTGAGTGGGATTCTTATAGTCCACGATCTCAGCGAGCTGGGTACACATTACACAATATTTTGAATTATTTGACTGGATCCGATGGTTCAGAATGACAAACCGTTACGATCGTCCAATGTATATGAAGTACATAACTGAACGTGTGTGATTCTGCATGGCACCAACATCATCCTCTGTTGATCCTACATACATTCTGCAACATGGTGACCATCGGTGCTCTATCACTGCCGGCAGTGGTAAGTGTGTATGCCCTTGTCTATGCTAGCTCCCCCACCGGGAGATATCGCCGGGTACACACTATCTAGTGTAAACAAGCATTAGCCAATAAATAAATAAATCAGCTACTGGCTGACTACACATTGTCCTATTTATCTGGTAACTCACTGACAACTCAGAACTTTGAGAATCCCGCACCTTCTACATTTGACCTAAAGTCTAATCAATAACAACTCCCTCCACACACGCACACACACACACACACACACACACACACACACACACACACACACACACACACACACACACACTTCATTGTAGATGTATACAGTATATTTACTTATGAGCTATTGCTGTGACCCCCATTCTACTTTTTATTTTGGGATTACGATGGATAATAATGAGAGTTTGAGAAGGTGGATAAAGCAGGATCATCATCCACAATATAAGCATTAACTCATTAGCAAAATGTAACAATGGTCCTACAAATATCAGTGTTATTATCAAAGAGAAAGCAAAGTCCAGGATAACACGTGCAGTCAGCGACCAGACAGCTCGGACGTGGCCCTGGAGCTGGGCGGATGTCACATGAGAGTCTCCCTGCTTCATCCTCCTGACGTGTCTCAGTAGCACAGTGACACTCCGCCCGATACACAGAAACGTCATAGATAACGGCAGACAAAATCCCACCAATGAGGCTAAAATCAGATGCAGGTAATTCCAACCCAATCCATTAGAAGACATATTCAGTGAGCCAGTGTTATTTATGGGAAGGTCAATGCTTGTTGTCCATACAATAGGCACATTAATGACCATGGAAAATAGCAGCGATCCCATTATGAGATAAGGAACCCCGGAATTGAAGCTTCCTATCCTGGGATTCCGGGATTAGTACCCCCGTGCCAATTTTTTTCTAAAGCCGGGCAGTGCTGATCATATACCTTAGTACCGCCGCTGTTTGGCACAGTGTACTCAGTACTGTGCTGCTGATAGGCATGGCGGCGCCCAGGCTGCACAGCATGACCCCTGACATCACGTCACACTGTGCAGTCAGACCACCGTCATGCCCGTCAGCAGAGCACAATGTCACAAACCCAGACGCCTGGCCTCACGCATGCACGCTGTGCTGCTCCGCTCTCAGCCGCCTGCCCACTTGAGATGGTCGGACATCCTGCTGCCTGTCAGCACCACCAGCCGTAAGTGACAGGAAAGGGCCAGGAGGATTGGCGGCGGCAGCTGGGGGTGTGTGAATAGAGGCCCTTTATAGTGACATTTGGGGGGTGAGGATAGAGGCCCTTTATAGTGACATTTGGGGGGTGAGGACCCTTTATAGTGACATTTGGGGGCAGATCTTTTTTTGTTTAATTACGGAGGCCAATCCCAGGAATCCCGGGATTGAGCATTTTTCAATCCCAAATCCCGGTTTTGAAAAAATGCCCCGGGATTGGCATCCCTAGTTGGTACTGACAACACCAGAACACCAGTTAGGGGATACTGGTTTGAGTTCTGGGAGCTGAATTTGAGAAACATTTATACTTTTTACAGCGTCGGTTTCTAACCCAACTCCTGTCCTTGGGAAATCCAATCACTGTTTGTTTTCCATATTTTCCTGCTGGTGGTGAAAACACCTTCCACTACCTCTCCAAGATCACGTTAAGGTGCACTAAGGCGTAAGAGACTCCAATTAGACTGCTACACTAGACTGCTGGGTCGCAAATGAACCAGTAATTAAAACTACAGTACTGTAGCCATGTATGTACAAGGCACTACTGAATACAATGTACAGGTGCTGTTGTAAGGACTGACAAGTGGCCCTGTGCACAGTACAGTAAATACAGGACCCTTTTTAACATTGGCAGCTCTTAACTCTGTGGAGGAGGGCTGCTGCCGCGATGCTGCCTCCCCTCCCTTCGCTGCCGTCACTGCTGGTCCCCGGAGCCAGTGCCTGCTGGTCCCCATATCCATTTAGTTATTGCAATACTTTTAAGGACACATAAACTTTCAAACTTTTATACTTTTATTATTTTTCAAAGAGAAAGACGATAGCTGTTCGTTATCAATTCTAACGAGCCACTACCTGTATGTTTGAACAGTAACATTTTTCACAAATCCTCAACTACATTTTTTTTATGTTTCAACATTTTATTGGTTTATGAAAATGAATATATGAGTGGAGAACGCAGCTCCAACAGTAGTAATACGCTGATAATAAACAGTGAAATTGTACATAGCCAATAATAATATCCACCGTGTCTTATTTGTATATAGGAAATGAATAACAATTAATCAAAACATGTCCATAGAATACATATTGACCGTTTCTTGTCTGTTATGGGGCATAGTTGAGATCAATATATAGAGTATTCTAGAAAACTCTAAGCTTACTAATAACAATGAACAAGTCAACTAGACTGTATTTACCAAAGGGGGGGGGGGACGAACAAGACACGACACAATAGGACGGATAAGGGAAGGGGTGTAACCTCCTAAATCATCTATAAGCATAAGATACATACAGTTAAAGTCGACAAGAGATAACGGCTGAAATGAAGTGGTGCATGACAAAGCATAGTGAATGGAGTATACATTGAGTAATATATATCTGATGTTTGGAGGACATGTAATTCAGGACTTCAAGCATTTATGACAGAGCATAGTATAAATAATTAGTATTTAAACATGTAAGGTATTATTCAGATAAAAGGACAGTCATTTGTATTATAGTGAAAGATATCTTGCCCTGGGTTTACTAACAGGATTCACTTAAACTATGTCTAAAAGGCGGTATAATAGAGAGTCCAACCTTGTTTAAAGTTGTTAGGAGATGTGGGGTAAGAATTTTCCTCTTATTAATGAGTTGAAGACATACAAGGGGATGAGGAAAGATTGGGTTATCTAGAAGAGGGATCATCTGAGAAAGACGATGAAATTTGTAGCTTTTCGGGGTTATCCAGAGTATCGATAAAGGGTTTTTACTTTTTAAGGAGTGGTTCCGGGTCACTTATCATATTTAGCATTAAAGAGCGTTTTTCAAAGAGCACCAATTGAAATAATTTACTTCGTAATTCAGTTATAGTAGGTGACGAATGGGAAATCCAATGGATTAATATAATTTTCTTTGCCATGGTAAAAATGATCGTAAGTAGAGGTATCATGTGTTTACATCTGAATGTAGATATCCACTTAAGCATAGACAGATTTGAGGGTCTAAAGGGAAGGACATAGCAAGCATCTTATTCACATAATTCATAACTTTGCACCAAAATTTAAGGATCTTTGAGCAAGACCAGAAACAGTGGAAGAAGTTGGCATTTCTCATATTACACTTCGGACAATCGCCAGATGCAGAGGGGGCCATGTGTTTAGTCTGTGCAGGGGCATAATATATTCTATGAATGGATTTAAAGTGTACCTCTTGCAGGTATGCTGATTGAAGTATTTTCAAAGTGGATTGAAAGGAGTTAAATAACATGCCCGAATGAGTGATATCCGGAATATCTGCAGACCATGAAGTGGTCAACAATTCTGGGGGTTGTATTGAGTTAAATTGTAGAAGAAGATCATAAAGTTGCTTTATTTTGAATATATGCATGTCTATGGCCTGAAATACAGTAGATAGAGGATCACTGTCTATATTAGAAAGTATTGAGGGAATTTTGGAGGTCACAAAGTGCCTAGCTTGTAAATACATATAAAAATTACCATTAGGAAGAGAGTACGGCTGTTTCAAATGGTCAAAGGAGAGTATCTGGACGCCAGGGTCAAATAGTTTTGTAGCATGGTCAAGACCTTTACGTTTCCAAGATTTGTATTGAGGGTTGCTTATTGAAGGAGGGAAGACTGGGTTGCCCCAAATCTGTATATACGGAGAGATGGAAGGTTCTCTATGTAGATTTTTATTTATCTGAAGCCATGCCTCATATGTACTTCTGAATAGTAAATGATCTGAGATATGAGAGGGGGTATTTTTGAAGTGCACATGTAACACTAGTAGAATAAGGGGCGAATATGGCCTGATCTAGTTCAATGTCAGTATAGACCGAGGTGTTATAGAGCCAGTCTGTTATCATTTTAAAGTGGCTGGACCCTGAGTATAGCTGAAAATTTGGTATACGTAGGCCTCCTGTCACAACTGAAGGGCTGGATGAAGTCGTGTGGTGTGTAGCAACCGGAGACGGACCAGAGGAGGAAGGATTAAATCGTGCAGGTTTAATAATAGAATTCATAAATAGAACAATACACGCTTGAATACTTTGTCAAGTGGCAGTTTAGCAGTAATAAGAATTGAGCCGGCACGGCACTTTGTAAAGAAGAAAAAGTTCATTTAAACAATGACAGTTCAAGCACTGCGGACTGCAGGCTGGGGTCTTGGGAAATGAAGAAATCCGGAAAGAGAATGTACTTGATGGTAATGAGGGATCCTTGAAGACTGAAAGAAGATGGATGATGACAGAAGAATGGGAAGTTGCTTGGAAGCAGACGACTTGAAGAACTTAGGCCAGGAAGCTCAGGGATGCAGGCAGAGACCAGACTGTGGAGAGATCTGGCAGCGATGGGGTTAAGCTGAATCGAGACCAACACAGAGCACTGAAGCAAGGCACCAAGTCAGGAGAGGTGAGTCAGAGAGCCGGAGTCAGCTGGGAGCTGTGAACGCCTCTGGAGACTCTTTGTACTGACACTGAACAGGCCTAGGCAGATCCCCTATATCCCTAGAGGGCGGCTGCCATTGGCTGTCAGGTCAGTATGGGCGGAAACCTCAGACAAGGACCAATCTGCTATTTGCCCTTAATCAAGATGGCGGCGCCGGCCTCCCGGCGCCCCTACAGCACATACCACTACACTTGCTGGCGTCCCACGCTGCCTGCTGCCCACCAGACTGCCGCTGCCTGCTGCCGCTGACCTGGAGACCACTACACGCTAGCCGACGGCGGGCGCGAACGGGTGAGTAGTAAGCCCGCCGCGCACCGCCGCGGCTGCGTGTGACAGTACCCCTCCCTTTCTGGGTGACCCCAGGGCACCTACGCACCTTGTGTGGATTTCTTTGAAAGAACTGTCTCACCAGACGAGGAGCATGAAGATCTGCAGCATCAACCCAGGAATTCTCTTCAGGACCGAATCCAAGCCACTCTACCAGATACTGAAGATGGGTATTGCGGCAACGTGAGTCGATAATGCGCCTCACCTCGAACTCTGTTTCTCTTTCCGAGCCAATTTTGGGCGGTTTAGGCACCTTCTTCTGATATAAGTTCAAACGCAAAGGTTTCAGAAGAGACACATGGAATGAATTTGATATTCTTAAGGAAGGAGGGAGCTGTAGTCTGTAGGCCACCGGATTAATCACCTGAGTGATCGGGTACGGCCCGATGAACCGAGGAGCCAGCTTCATGGACGGTAACCGAAGGCGTATATGGCGGGTAGACAGCCATACTCGATCTCCAACCTTTAACTTAGGAGCTGCTCTTCTTTTCCTGTCCGCCATCCTTTTATATCGAGCGGATGCTTTGAGGAGAGCTGTATGGACGTCTGACCAGATCTTTGCAAACCGTTGTAGGGAAGAAGCAGCTGCAGGGACTTCGGACAATGATAGATCTGAGAACTCCGGAGATCGGGGATGCTTGCCAAAGACAGTGAAAAATGGAGTGGTGCCGGAGGAAGAATGATAAGAATTGTTGTGCGCAAATTCCGCCCAAGGCAGAAGGTCTACCCAGTCGTCTTGAGAGGAAGAGACGAACAAACGAATGAAGGCCTCCAAGTCTTGGTTGACTCGTTCTGTCTGCCCGTTGGTTTGTGGGTGGAAAGCAGTGGAGAACTTGAGCTTGACTTGTACAGCAGAACAGAGGGCCCTCCAAAACTTTGCGACGAACTGCACGCCACGGTCCGAAATAATCTCTTTGGGCAACCCATGGAGTTTGAAGATGGTGGAAATGAAGAGCTGAGCCAACACTGGAGCAGATGGAAGACCTTTCAATGGGAAGAAGTGCACCATCTTTGAAAAGCGGTCGACCACCACCCAAATTACTGTATGCCCTTTGGAGGGAGGAAGTTCGCAGATAAAGTCCATAGACAGGTGGGACCATGGTTCTGTTGGTATGGCTAGAGGTAGAAGAGGACCGACAGGAGACGTTCTGGAGGACTTATGCTGAGTGCACTTTACACAGGAAGCGACAAAGGAGTTTACATCACGACGGATGGTAGGCCACCAGTATGACCGCAATAGGAACATTAAGGTCTTCTGTGCCCCGGTATGCCCTGCGAAACGGGAAGCGTGTGCCCAGGACAGCACTCTCTTCCGGAGATTGAGAGGAACGAAGGTCTTGCCTGGTGGAGGTGAAGGCTGGACTGTTACTTGAGCAAAGACCAGAGGATCGAGAATGGGTCGAGGAGGAGTCTCAAGATCAGCGGAAGTTTCAAAAGAGCGTGAAAGGGCATCGGCTTTGGCATTCATCGTCCCGGGTCTGAATTTGATTTGAAAATCAAAGCGTTCGAAGAACATGGCCCAGCGGGCTTGACGAGCTGTAAGACATTGGGCCTGTTTGAGGAATGAGAGGTTCTTATGGTCGGAGTACACCGTAATTTTATGTCGTGCCCCCTCCAGGAGGTACCGCCACTCCTCTAACGCTGATTTGACTGCCAGTAACTCCTGCTCTCCAATGGGGTAATTCTTCTCCGCTGGAAGAAACTTCTTGGAAAAGAAGGCACAGGGATGAAGCACCTGGTCCTCCCCTCTCTGTGACAAGATTGCCCCTACCCCCTCTGAGGATGCGTCCACCTCAAGAATAAAGGGTTTGTCGAGGTTTGGCTGGAGAAGGATTGGGGCGGAGACAAAAGCATCCTTTAGTTGTTGGAAGGCTTGAGAGGCTTCAGGTGACCACTGAGTTGGATCAGAGCCCTTACGGGTTAGAGCAGTAAGAGGTGCAGCAAGGGTGGAGAAGTTCCGGATGAAACGACGATAGTAATTTGAAAAGCCCAGGAACCTCTGGATACCTTTGAGCGTGGTGGGCGCTGTCCAGTCTAAGATGGCTCTTACTTTCTCTGGATCCATCTCTATCCCAGTGCTGGAGAGGATGTGGCCAAGGAATGGAATGGAAGTAACCTCAAAGACGCACTTGTCTAGCTTGCAGAATAATTTATTTTGGCGAAGGCGCCGCAAGACCTCAGCTACTGTTTGCCGATGGAGATGGAGGTTCGATGAGAAGATGAGAATGTCATCGAGATACACCACAATGGAATGATACAACAAATCTCGAAATATATCATTTACAAATTGTTGGAAGACGGCTGGAGCGTTGCAAAGGCCAAAGGGCATCACCAGGTATTCATAGTGGCCGTCTCGGGTGTTGAACGCCGTCTTCCACTCATCTCCAGATCGTATACGGATCAAGTTGTACGCCCCTCTTAAATCCAGTTTAGTAAAGATGGAAGCCCCTCGGATTTTATCGAATAATTCGGTGATCAGAGGCAAAGGATAGCGGTTCTTGATCGTGATATCGTTCAGGCCCCTGTAGTCGATACACGGGCGGAGGGTTCCATCTTTTTTTTTCACAAAGAAAAACCCCGCTCCGGCTGGCGAAGTGGACGGGCGAATGAACCCCTTATCCAAGTTCTCTCGAATGTAGTCAGACATGACTTTGGTCTCTGGCAGAGACAAGGGGTAGATGCGGCCCCGCGGTGGGAACTTCCCAGGTATCAACTCTATCGGACAGTCCCAGGAACGATGAGGTGGCAGGGTATCGGCACCTCCTTTGCTGAAGACGTCAGAAAAAGAAAGATATGGTGTGGGTAACGACAAGGGTGGAGCTGGTGAAGATGAAAGACTGGAACCTCCTACCTCTTGAGGATTAGTTTGATGGAGTGGAATGACATGAGGCATGCAAGTAGTTAGGCAGTTCGTACCCCAGGCTGTGATCTCCATACTGGTCCAATCAATATGAGGGTTGTGCTTAGTAAGCCATGGTAGGCCCAGGACTACCTGGTGTGAGGACTGAGGAAGGACAAGAAATTCTAGAGTCTCTTGATGTAAGGCACCGACGAGAACTGTCACTGGATCGGTTTGAAGGGTGATTTGCCCGCTGCTGATGCGACTCCCATCTACTGCAGTGAGAGCCAACGGATGGGCCAAAGGTTGCACCGTCAAGGAATGTTGAAGAACGAAAGAGGAAGAAAGGAAGTTCCCGGCTGCTCCGGAATCTAGTAGAGCCTGGACCTTGATTTTTCCCTGAGGGCACACAAGAGTAACAGGAATGGTGGGCACAGTTGAAGAGGGAGATGAAAGCAGAACTCCTAACCTGGCCTCCCTCGGGGAGGTTAGGAGCGGTCGTTTCCCGGACGCAGTGGGCAGGAAGACAACAGATGAGCGGAAGAACCGCAGTACATGCAAAGATTCTCACGACGTCTACGGGATTTTTCTTCAAAGGAAAGCCGAGAGCGGTTGATCTGCATGGGTTCGTCTGGTGGTGTGTTTGTGGAGGGCCCAGGTCTAGGAACAGGAACAGCGTTGGTGGTGAGACGAGGGCGGAGGCGGTCGGAGCGACTTCTCTCTAGTTGACGCTCCTGCATCCGTAGATCTACTTTGTTGCACAAGGAGATGAGTTCAGCCAAAGTAGCAGGAGAGTCATGGGTAGTTAATTCGTCCTTGATACGACCTGCCAGCCCATTCCAGAAGGCGGAGACGAGAGCCTCTTCGTTCCACTTTAGTTCCGAAGCCAGAGTCTGGAACTGCACAGCATATTGTCCCACTGAGCGACTACCCTGGCGAATTCTCAGGATCTCAGTAGCGGCAGACGACACTCTGCCAGGTTCGTCGAAGATGTGACGGAAAGAGGTAATAAAAGCTTCATAGTCATCGAGCAGGGAATCAGCACGTTCCCAGAGAGGGGACACCCAGTCCAAAGCTGACCCTGCTAGGAGAGACACAATATAAGCCACCTTTGCCTTGGAAGTAGGAAAGTGAGAAGACTGTAAGGTGAAATGCACATCGCATTGGTTCAGAAACCCACGGCATCCTTTCGGAGAACCATCATATTTGCTGGGGGTTGGTAATTGCATGTGATGAGGAACTATTGGTCCAGGTGTGGGAACAGGAACTGGAACCTCTGGAGCTGGAGCCACAGAAACTGAGGGAGCCGCCGGGGGCGAAGCCAAGACCTGAAGGAATTGAGCCACTTGACGTTGGGTAGCCTCCACTTGCTCCAGACGAGCCATGATGCTGTGAAGTGCGTCCGCCATGGAAGCCTGTTCTTCACCCGACTCCATCGGGTCAGTACAAACTGTCACAACTGAGGGGCTGGATGAAGTCGTGTGGTGTGTAGCAACCGGAGACGGACCAGAGGAGGAAGGATTAAATCGTGCAGGTTTAATAATAGAATTCATAAATAGAACAATACACGCTTGAATACTTTGTCAAGTGGCAGTTTAGCAGTAATAAGAATTGAGCCGGCACGGCACTTTGTAAAGAAGAAAAAGTTCATTTAAACAATGACAGTTCAAGCACTGCGGACTGCAGGCTGGGGTCTTGGGAAATGAAGAAATCCGGAAAGAGAATGTACTTGATGGTAATGAGGGATCCTTGAAGACTGAAAGAAGATGGATGATGACAGAAGAATGGGAAGTTGCTTGGAAGCAGACGACTTGAAGAACTTAGGCCAGGAAGCTCAGGGATGCAGGCAGAGACCAGACTGTGGAGAGATCTGGCAGCGATGGGGTTAAGCTGAATCGAGACCAACACAGAGCACTGAAGCAAGGCACCAAGTCAGGAGAGGTGAGTCAGAGAGCCGGAGTCAGCTGGGAGCTGTGAACGCCTCTGGAGACTCTTTGTACTGACACTGAACAGGCCTAGGCAGATCCCCTATATCCCTAGAGGGCGGCTGCCATTGGCTGTCAGGTCAGTATGGGCGGAAACCTCAGACAAGGACCAATCTGCTATTTGCCCTTAATCAAGATGGCGGCGCCGGCCTCCCGGCGCCCCTACAGCACATACCACTACACTTGCTGGCGTCCCACGCTGCCTGCTGCCCACCAGACTGCCGCTGCCTGCTGCCGCTGACCTGGAGACCACTACACGCTAGCCGACGGCGGGCGCGAACGGGTGAGTAGTAAGCCCGCCGCGCACCGCCGCGGCTGCGTGTGACACCTCCATCAGATTTGGATCGCATCAGCTTAGTAAGCGGCATGCGTGGTCTCTTTCTGTTCCAAAGAAATTTGGAAAGAAGTTTATTTAATGATATTATGTCAGGTTTAATGAGTATACATGGGAGTAATTGAAGGTAGTAGTAAATTTTGGGAAAGATGACGCTTTTGAGAACTGCTGCTCTGCCTAGAAGTGAAATAGGAAGATTGGTCCAGCTGTCTAATTGAGTTTTAATTTTAGAAAATAGTGGTTTAAATTTGACTTTATATACATTGTGGGGTTTTTTAGGGATGTTAACGCCTAGGTATTTAATCTGAGAAGGTTGTACTGTAAATTGCGAAAATACTGAGTGGGAGGAGATAGCGGTGGAAGGGGGCATGAGTGGAAGGATTTCAGATTTGGTTACGTTTATTTTGTAGCCTGATATGGTGCTAAATGTGGCAATGATGTTCATAATTACAGGTATAGAGGTGAGGGGGTTTGACACAAAAAGGATCATGTCATCCGTGAATATAGACAGTTTTAGTTCTACGTCATTAATATGAATAACTGTAACTTCTTTAGATGATCTTAGAGCAATAGTCAGGGGTTCTATGGCCATGGCAAAATGAAGAGGGGATAATGTGCAGCCCTGTCTGGTTCCTCTTTGGATTGGGAATGGTGGAGAAAGAAAGCCATTGCAGGCTATCTAGGTGGAGGAGGAAGAGTAAAGGGTTTTGAGAAATGATATGAATGTGGGGGGAATTCCGAAGAGATGCATCGTATCAAACTCAATCTTATTAATTACTTCATCGTGTAAAACCTAATTTGCAAGAGTTAATAGTTCTTTCAAAATCCTATTTGTGGGGTCACTTTTACTGGGCATGATACTGGGGACATGATATGTAACTGACACTACAGGGGACATGATATGTAACTGGTACTTCTGGGGACACTGTCAAAACTGGGGACATCTGTAACTGGCACTACTGGGGACATGATATGTAACTCGCAAAACTGGGGACATTTGTATCTGGGACTACTGGAGACATGATATGTAATTAGCACTATTGTCGGCATGATATGTAACTGGTACTATTGGGGAGATGACATGTAACTGCCACTACTGGTAAAATGATCTGTGACTGGCACTACTGTGTACTTCTGTAACTGGCACTACTGGGGACATGATATGTAACTGGCACTACTGGTGAAATGATACATATGTAACTGGCACTGCTGGGGACATGATATGTAACTGGCACTACTGAGCACATCTGTGACTGGTGCTACTGAGGACATGATATGTAACTGGCACTACTGGGGACATGATATGTAATTGACATTACTGGTGACATGATATGTAACATGCACTACTGGGTACATGATCTGTAACTGGCACTACTGGGTACATCTGTGACTGGCACTACTGGGTACATGATATGTAACTGGCACTACTGGAAACATGATATATAATTGACACTTCTGGGGACATTGGTAACTGGCACTACTGGTGAAATGAAACATATGTAACTGGCACTGCTGGGGACATGATTTGTAACTGGCACTACTGGACACATCTGTGACTGGTGCTACTGAGGACATGATACTGTATGTAACTGGCACTACTGGGGACATGATATGTAATTTACATTACTGGTGACATGATCTGTAACATGCACTACTGGGTACATGATCTGTAACTGGCACTATTGGGTACATCTGTAACTGGCACTACTGGGGACATGATATGTAACTGGCACTACTGGAGACATGATATATAACTGGCACTGCTGGGGACATTGGTGGCACGAATGCTGACATTATGTGTAACTGGTACTATTGAGGACATCTATAACTGGCATTACTGGGGGCATGATATGTAACTGGCACTACTGGGGACAGGATATGTAACTGGCACTACTGGGAACATGATACAGATGGAGTGCCCCTTGTCCTTGCCCAGCGCCCGCCAGAACGTCCCCTCTGGCGAGCACCGGCGGACAGGGACCCCATTAAACTGGGACACGCATGTATCTCACGTGCACGCGCGTCCCAGTCTCTCGGCGGCTGGGCAGTGGGTCCCTGCCCGTCTCTGCTTCGGGGAGACGGGCAGGGTTAGGGGGCGTCTTGTGTGCACGTGCCCCCTGGTGGGAGCTGGCGGCTGGCAAGGGCCGGCAATAGTTTTGCCAGCCCCTGCAAGGAAGAGGCCGGCTATATCTGTATGTAATTGATATTACTGGTGACATAACTGTACAGGCACTACTGGGTACATGATCTGTAAATGGCACCACTGGGTACATCTGTAACTGGCACTACTGGGGACATGATATGTAACTGGCACTTACAGATAGCGCAGGCCTTATGCTTGCTGGCGAATCGCCAGCAGCATGCTGCTGGCGATCCGCCAGCAACACGGCGCGCCATCTGACTGAGACGCGCGTGCGTCCCCCACGCACACGCGTCTCAGTATCCGGGCGGCCGGCCGGCAAGGCGGACGCAATACTGTCCGCCTCCCGCTCGAGGGGGGCTGGGGGGACCCGAAGAGGCTGTGGGGGGGTGCGGGCGCCCGGTGTGGGCACCGGGCGACCGAGGGCAGCACCGTCGGAAGGGGACGCGCGCGCACCTCGTGCGCGCGCGTCCCCTTCCGACACACAGATGGCGCGGGAGCAGGGAATGGCGATGGCGACGCCATCGCCATCCCCTGCAAAGATGAGCCCGGCCCCATCTGTACAGGGATATCTGTAACTGGCACTCCTGGGGACATTTGTAACTAGTACTACTGGGTAAATTATAGGTAACTGGCACTAAATATTCAAAGCAGGATCTTATTGGCTATCAACTTTCAACAACTGTCATGTGATTTGGGATAGCCAATAAGATCCTGCTTTGAAATCAGAGTGAATCAGAGTAAATCAAAATCTGCACATCTCTACTAAATATGTGCAAGAAAATGATTGCTTAGCATTCAAATTCAGTTCCTGAAATAGTACACAAACTTTATATTTTGGGACCTTGTTTCATGTACAAATAAAATATATTTATGTGCATTTCATGTGTTTGATGTGTTTATACAACAAACTGTAAATGCAAGATACCCTATTCACATGTAAAAATATTCCAGAATATGGAATAATCCAATATCCACAATGCTTCTGGTCCCGAGCATTTTGGATAAGGTATACTCAACCTACTGTATGTATGTATGTATGTATGTATGTATGTATGTATGTATATATATATATATATATATATATATATATATATATATATATATATATATATATATATATATATATGAGTTACATGCCATTTTTTTTTCCAATTTTCCTTTTTGTAGAGAGCAGAGTATAATAGATATCAGTGCACACATCTCTCTCTTAGATAATGTAACAGAAACCAGCAGGATCTGAGGTCACCACATGAGATTTACATATTAGGTACCGAGATTTGTTTAGTGAAGCGACCAGAATAGAAATGTTCCCTCAGTGCTTTACATGACTTTCATGTGAGTGGTTAGAGGCTGAGACGTGCTCTGTGCTCAGATATCTTACATGTATATGTAATGTGATGTTTAATTATGCAGAAAGATTTAATTTCTTGTGATTTGGGTGAGAATAATAATATTAACAATTGTATTTTTATACTACATCAATAGACAAGCCACACAGACATACAAATCAAAACCTTGAGTGGATAGTAAGCATACTGCAGGATTGCTGCAAGCATTTGGGTAATTAGTACTAATTAGTACTTCTATGGGTTTTGCATTCCACCCTCACAAGGCATCAGGTAAGGCAGCCATTTTAGGGATGCCAACTGTATGGGATGACCCTGGGTAGAATAGGTCACCCTTAGAAGGGATGAGACAAATTTGTGTTATTGCAGCATTTTAACAATCGCAGTAGGGTCCCAAAAAATGGTCATGATAATGGTTTTTTTTTTATCCCATTCAAAAGTGGACCATGTGAGGCAGTCATGTTGGGTGCGCTATGGTGCTTACACTGTGTGAAGTGAGCCATGAAAAGTTACAATGCAGATATGGGAAAACTGACAAGTGTGTAGTAATAAGATATACCCTCTACGGAAATATCCACGTGAAGCACCCACAAAGGAACCATCTGAGTCAACCACCTGGGGTGCACTGTGTAGGGCAATTGTCAACAGAAGATAAAAGCAACAGAGAATTGAATAGAACAAACTACAGTATAGGCCTTAAAGTGTGACAGTGAGGATCTTCTTAAGCAATGGTCCTACAGTATCTATTGTCCTCAAGGAAGGCACATAGACCTACTGTATCATTAGAAGAAGATGGTAAAATTATGCAAGGTTTGAGAACACATTGGCACCTTTTACTCAAAGTACTGGCATTAGGCCCCCATCTTCCAGAAAGACTTGAAGTTGTATTCGGGAGAACATCCAATCTCAAAAGCATGCTGGCACCAAGCAAACTAAAACAATCTCCAACAATAACGCGAGGCTACTTCCCTGCAACAGATGTATTTGTTGTAGGTTCATAGACTAGACCAGTGGCGGTTTTTACCTATGGGCTGCAAGGCTGCAGCCCCCCCCCCCCCCCCCCAGGTAAAATCCGCCGCTGTAGTGAAGCCAGATGCAGTCTGTGAGACTGCTCTGGCTTCACTGTGACTGGCAGTGACTTCCAATTGGAAGTCCGACCTGCCAGTCACAAAGGTAGTCCCATTGTGAGGTGTTCCCACCCTCCGGGATGCCTTTGTGCGTGCTGCCATGCAAAAATGGCAGATGTACATGCGCAGTACCTATATAGGTACTGTGCACGCGGTGGTCCCGTGCCTTTAACATTGTACAAGCACCGGGACCAAAATTGCTTCTATGGGCTGTTGCCCAAGCAGCCCATAGAAGTTGGCTGCATGCGCGGTACACGTGTGTACTGCGCATGTGCCAGTCCCGGCGCCTTTCACTCGCTCATCACAGCACTGGCACCGGGATGGAAGAGGAGGCAGCAGCAGTGGCGGCGACAGGGGGAGGGGGGTGCCTGAATCCTGGCACCCCCACTGCGGCCAGAGGCAGCCACCCTCCCCCAACAAGGTACGAGCCACCGCTGGACTAGACACGTGTAAACATTGATAAAAAAGCCTGCCTCAATGAGGTTATTACTTGGTTACTAATTATGTAGTATATATATATATATATATATATATATATATATATATGCAACCTGGCCTACATAGGCAAAACAAAAAGGACTACTGTATTACAGTAAGTTGTGTATTCAAGAACACCTGAGAAATAATAAAAAGCAAGGCACATAACCATAGCCCGTGGAACCAAAAATATACTCTAAGGAATATATATGGGCGCCTGAGTATGAGATGTTCCCCCAAAGCTGCTGCTATGATATAGGGTTAGTCACAAAAAAAAAAAAACAGAGTAGCAGTGCTTAAATTACATGAAAGGAAACCAGTTTCAATTAATGATTATTTTATATAAAAATAATAGCAATACATGAACATACAATTGACATATAATAAAATGTATGGTTAAAAGAATCTCACTGACAGGAGGTTGACCAAGCCACTATGATCTCAGTTCTTTGCCCAATTGGGCTATTTCACTTGGGCAGTGGTAATGAGTCCAATAGTTATTGGTTGAAATGGTAAGGGGATATGTGGGAGTCACAGGTCCTCTCTATTCGCACGGAATCCCCGTGGGTGCCGCTGGAGGAATCTGTGTAGGGTGGTGCAAACTGTAGGTCCAAACAGTTCTACAGCAATGGAACCTCTGGATTGGCTCACAGAGGGACACCCCTTCAACAGGTGGCTGGAATGGTGGTACTCACCTGGAGGTGTTGGTGTCTGCTGGTGATCCCAGGTGGAGTTGCACAGGTCCTGTAGGTAAAGTCCCAAATGGGCAGTAGGGCATAAATTGTTGTGTGGCTGGTATTCCAATTTTGTAGATGAGGGAAAAACTACTGATGCGTTTCGCCACTTGCTGTGTTTTTTTTCAAAGGTGGTTTTCAGGGTGGCAGTAGGTGGTTTATATAACCACATCAATAAGCTCCTCAATTGGAGTTCAATCAAACAATAAACACATTTAATAACAATAATATAATAAGAGTGCTGAGTAGGAGACAGACATTGATATAATCTCTACTATGTTCCAAATGTATTATTTTGAACATTAGAATAACAGAAAAAAGCATAAAAATATCACATATTATTTCATTGGTTCCGGGTTAAAGGTCACGTGTCCGGCCCTGTGTATATATACAAAATGTTCCCAGTTTGTGATTTTATATTGAATATCTGCAGAATGCATCTCAATAGACTAGTGGATCTTCTCCTTAGATGCAACACTTTCTGAGGGATATTGCAAATAGCGAAAATAGCAGAACTAGGTCTGCCGCCCGTCTAGTTTAAAGTGGGCGGAAGTGATATATACCCGGGTGATATAAAATCACTTCCAGGGTTGGAGTTGTTATGGATTAGGGGGAGGTAATCTGCTGGTAGTAAATTTCCGGCACAGGTTTTTTTTATATGGATCTTGTCATCACCAAGGAAGAACACAAATTTTTGTTTAACCCTCACCCCACCACACCCATTTATTATCACTTACCCAAAATTCATAAAAATGTCACTTCCCCACCAGGTCGCCCTATTATTTCAGGTGTTCACTCTCTCACCTTCAATTTTTCACAATTTGTTGATTTTCATTTAGAGCCACGAGTTTCCACTTTTGACTTCACACATTAAAGATATGACTCACTTTGAATTTACTTAAATTGGAAAAAAATCATACTCCTTTGTAACTCTGGATGTAGAAAGTCTCTACTCTAATATTCCACATCAGTTGGGTATCCAGAGCATTCAGAAAAGACTATCAAAAGATGGTGATCTCTCTGTGGAAATGCAACAATTTTTGATTAATTCCATCACTTTTATTTTGAAGCACAGTTATATCTTATTTTTGGACACTTTTATTTACAGGTCATGGGGATGGCCATGGGGACCAGGTTAACGCCGAGTTATGCCAGTCTATATATGGGAGACCTTGAAGATCAATTGATATGGAACTCTGACTTTGGCACGAACTTGGTCCTCTATGGGCGTTACATAGACAATTTATTTTTCATTTGGGATGGGGACATTACTTCCATTCAGTCTTTTGTTTCACACCTTAATTCCAACCGATTCAATTTGTCCTTCACTTTCACTCACCATCCACACACCATTGATTTTTTGGATATCACTGTGGAGGTTGTGGGTGACAAGATCCAAACCTCTAATTATCAAAAATCAGTTAACACTAACTCTTACTTAAATTTCAAAAGTTCCCACCATGCGGCATGGATTAGAAACATCCCCAAAGGACAGATGCTCCGATTAAGGCGAAACTGTTCTCGTTTGGAAACATTCGATGAACAAGCTACACAAATGAAGGGTGCATTCCAAAACTGTGGGTATCCCCACCAGCTAATAGAAGGAGCCTATCGGACAACAAGAGAGTGCGATAGAGCTACCCTCCTGGATAATAATACCAAAAATCCTAGACAAACTAGAGAAACACCAAACATTGCATTTATATCCACATTCAACAGTCAATACCAAGAGATACAAAAAATTATCCGCAAAAATCATTGTATTTTAACACAGGGTAAAATTCTTAGAGATGTACTACCTAACGAACCCTGTTTCATTTTTCGCAATAATAAATCCCTAAAAAACATACTGGCTCCCAGTTATCTGAAGACCACAACAAGAGATGGTACTACTGTACATTTGAATTCTCCTCTGGTTGGCTTAATAGGAAACAAGTGGGGTGCTTCAAATGTGGAAACTTCAGGTGTATCACATGTGGCCACATAACTAATAAAACAACTTAAAGGTTTGTTTTTTATGAAAAAGGAGAAAGTCTGGTTAGTGCACTCTTTACTACACTTTGGATATATTTGGCACACTTAGACTTGTGAGGCCTGAGCCTATGCATCCCAGCAGTATCAACAGCAATATTGTGCTATTTTTTATTCGAATATTTATATATATATATAGAAAGAGAGATAGATGTGCGCTCTGTTCACCACTTAATAATCATACATTGGTACATAAAATGTATATTTATTCTGATTTTCTTTACAGTAAGAATAAAACAATTTTTCAATATAAAATCAATGTAGATTCCAAATTCAGATATAATGCTGTTCAAGTGAACGACAGAAAGAAGATCCAACTTCAAGACATGTAGACTTCTTAGAATACGAAACCCTACGCGTTTCATCCCTTAGGACTTCATCAGGGGTAAATGAAGATCTGAATGAGGATCCAATCTGGATTGTACCAAACATAAAGGTTTCTTCCAACGACAAATGCTGGGTATAGAAGCTGGGTATATAAGATTACTGACCACGTCAGCTCTGATAAAACCTCTGTCCTGCAGAGGTATAGGACTTCAAAAAGCCCAATTTCAGCCGAAAGTAGTTTGAAGTAAAACTGCTCAACCACAGAGGTCTCTTCCATGTTAGTGGTTAACAAATACGGTGGAGGTATAATATCCAACTCCTGTGGGTGTGCAGGAATTATCCGTTTAATATAAAATATTCAGCAAAAAAAAACATATCATGGTATGACAAATATACAAATGGTGAACAAGTATAAATAAATGCTGCTCAATTCAGAATCTTGATCAAAAAAGATAGCCCGATAGGATAATTCCTATCTGAACTTGTTGTTTAAAAATAAGCGCCCTCTGAAACCCCCCTCTTTTTCCATTTCTATTGTCTGGGTCTTGCCTAACAGAGGACCCTTCAGAGGTGCTGTTCTCACTACACAAGCGCAGAAAGGGGTCACCCCATTTGTTATATATATATATATATATATATATATATATATATATAAATATATATAATCTTCCAAATATGTCGGCACTCCAATAGTCCTAATCCAACTTGGTCGGTGCACTCCCACGGTGTATATATAGCTCCAATAATGAAGGCACACGACACAGGCAATCCTTTCACAACGTATGTATTAGGCTAGTTAGCATCTAGCGCTTTCGAGGGACACAGCCCCCGTCCTCAGGATGACAGCGTGGAGTTGATTTTATAAAGTGTGGCGAGCGCAGCGAGCCACTGAGCCCGAAGCGTGGCGAGCGCAGCGAGCCCCGCGAAGGGGACGCGGATATCTGTGAAGCCCGCGAGGGGACGCGGATACCTGTGAAGCCCGCGAGGGGACGCGGATACCTGTGAAGGTATCCGCGTCCGCTCGCCACGCTTCGGGCTCGGTGGCTCGCTGCGCTCGCCACACTTTATAAAATCAACTCCACGCCGACGTGGATAGTGGGGGTATGAAAAGGTCGTAGGACGCGTACTGCCGCCCCTCGCGGGCTCGCTTTGCTCGCCACTCTTCGGGTCGGCGTGGATAGTGGAATTAACAAGGTGGACAGCTCTGACGTCGACTAGTGTCATTGTGAACAGGTTTAATAGTGTACCCCTAGACCCTACTAAATTTAGACGCTTTACCGTCTAAATTTAGATGCCCCCATCTTAGCGGTTTGCAGGGAGTCTGGATTTAGACGTCTAAATCTAGACTTCTAAATTTCCGGAGGAGTCTAAATTGCCGGGTTGTCAGCGTTGCGCAGGACTGCAGGGAGTCTGGATTTAGACGTCTAATTCTAGACTTCTAAATTGCCGGAGGAGTCTAAATTGCCGGGTTGTCAGCGGTGCACAGGACTGCCTATTTCACTGTGGAACTACAAGTACCACAGTGACCTGTCAGCGCTGGGTGCACTGCTAATGCCCAGCGCTATGCTGATAACGTAGCTTACATAAGGAAAGCAGCCACGAGCTGTGCTGAGAACAGCTAGAGCGGCACGCGCACAGTAAACACAGAGTCTGGCAGACTGCCAAGTTTAAGAAAGAAGAAAAAAAGGTTTCTTCCAACGACAAATGCTGGGTATAGAAGCTGGGTATATAAGATTACTGACCACGTCAGCTCTGATAAAACCTCTGTCCTGCAGAGGTATAGGACTTCTAAAAGCCCAATTTCAGCCGAAAGTAGTTTGAAGTAAAACTGCTCAACCACAGAGGTCTCTTCCATGTTAGTGGTTAACAAATACGGTGGAGTATGTAGTGAGGAGCGTGGTTACCACTGCTTACCTGTCTGTTGGGGAGGTCCGTGTCCTCCGTGAGCTCCCTGGATGCGAGACCAGATGGCGCAGAGTAAAACGGCGTCAAAGACAGCCGGCGCCGGGTGCAATGTTTGCAGTATGAGCAGACAGCTGTTTCGCTTTGGGGCGAGCTTCGTCAGTGCTGCAAATATACCGACTTTAAATATAGGGATACTCTCATCACCCCATGCAAGATTTGGAGAGACCCTGCTCTGAAAATTATTCAACAGGGCATCCCATGCTTACACAAAAGTGACAGCAGATATCCCCGCTACTTAATGCAATCTTTTGGTGAGTACCGCTCACTACCCACCAATGTACGGACAATGGGTAGCAGCAGCGTACTAACCCACTAGATGTAAGCCATCTCTGCGATCCACCCTACTTTTGCACTCTCTAAATCTATTTCTTTCAAACAGTACTCTCATCTCTACCTAAAGGATTTCGGCTAGACCCTGCACTGATATAATTATCAACAGGGCACATTATCCCGGGGAAAGAGACAGCAGATGCTGAACTGAAAAAATTTCTGCAAAAGATTTTTTTACTCCATTTTTCTCAGGTGGTCGACATAATGCTAACAAGTTGACACAGTGGCATAATGGTGTGTTGATAATGTTTGAGGAGTTTTTTGTCTTGCACTTATCTATATATAAGGCACATTTATATTATAATTAGTGGCTACCACTGCTTTTCCTTCATGTCTGTATATGTTATAAATTTATGCTCACAGAAAAATTAATACTTACTAAAGATTTGTCCTTTTGATTGTATAGAGCAATACACATTATACAATTTATTGGATAGGACCAGATTAAATTATAAGTAACTATATTACTAATTTATTTTATTATATCTTTCCATTCCATTTCGCTATCAGTGTCTAACTAATAAGTGTACCAAACTTATTTTCTGTGGATTTATACCACAAGGATTGAGGAATTGACACAAAACATTTATACCAGCCATTTATTGCTGGAAGAATTCCTTTAAATCCATCCAGTGGAGTTTTTCACTCTTTCATGTTACATGTAGTCTGTCGATGTCTATGTCAACCAATAGCCTTTTAAATTTTGAACATTAAAAGTTACTTTTTAAAATTCAACAATCATTACATATCAAAGTTGTTTTTCTTTTTTTAAAATTTTGATCAAGCGTGCCCCCAAACAAAGGAGAGTACTTTTTTTCTTCTTTCTTGAATTTGTACGTTTTTTACTCTCAGGGGTGCACCTCCACAAGAGCTACCTTAAAAATTTTTTTTTCCAATTTTTCAAATTGTGGACACTATACTGAACACCTATATTTAAAGCTTATTACTGTCTATCTTAGTGGTTAAAACTTGTGCGCGGGTCTCCCTCCATCCCCCTTCCCTCTCTAAAGACTGCCAAGTTTAAAGTTTCCCTGTGCGCGCGGTGGCGCTGTGAAACTACACAAGTACCTTAACCATTAATGTTTCACGTCCGACCTTGGTAGTTTGGTTTAAGCTACTGAAACGCAAATGGCGTACTGGAATTGCGCTGAGGGCGGTCGTAATAACTTAATGGAGTAGAGATGCAATTTTGACTTCCACAGCATGGTGCATCGCTACGCTCGGCACACTATTTTATTTTACCGCCACGCCGTAGTGGATGGTAGTGCATGAAATACCACCTGTTGGCACATGTCGGCTCAAAAAACAGTAAACCCTGACCCTGTCGACCTAATGACCTATGTCAAACTGATGACCCTGTTGACATAACCTATGTTGACCTAATTACCCTGTCGTCCTAACCCATGTTGACCTTATGACACTGTTGACCTAACCCATGTCAACCTAAAGTCTTGTCGACCTTACTGCATGTCGACCTAAACTCATATCGACCTATCTGCATGTCGACCTAGTGGTGTTGACCTAATTCTTGTCGACCTACTTGGTGGTGACCCAATGACCTTATCCCGAAAAAAGAATGTATATTATACAGTACGTAACATTTAATTTATGAACGGGGCTATCTAGTAACCATCATTTAAACCCATTGGTAACAAAGTATTAAGTTTACAATCGAAAATGTTTCATATTTTAAAATAAACTTATCCAAATCACCACCCCTTTTACTTTTGCGAACGAATTCAATCCCTTTAAATGTTAAACTACAGGAAGCACAATTATGGTGTTCTTTAAACTGTTGTGGCACATTGTGATTAGTAAGGCCACGTCGAATATTACTAAGATGTGACATATTTATATGTTTTATATATATTTAATGATGTCTGATAAAAGAAAAGTGAGGAATAGTAATTAATAGAGTCTATGATGACAAGACGGCAAAAGATAATGCACCTGTGTTTGGCATTAAGATGAAACACATAGGAGATAATTAATTAATGCCCTAAAGTGATTGGTGGGGATTGCCTTTTTCTGCATTGTGGCCAGTACCCCTCTGTATGTTGTTACCTTTGGTGGACCTTGAGTGCAGGACAAGCGGTCTCCCCCTCTGCAGGCGTCGTATCGGACGATCATTGCAGCAAATATCCACTGTCAGCGGTAATAAATGCTGGGATTCAACTAGAAAGGACACAGCAAGCACCATTCCATGTGTGGGAACAACTTGCATTATTACCAGTGACAAATGTGCCATTATCATCGTCATACCCCCAAAAGAAGCTCCCCCATCAGCATTGGATAACTACACCTGCCACGGACTGATAGAGGTAAGAGCAAGGGGTATGGCAATCTATGTATAGACTTGACTTACCTTGTTCTGGGCTCCATATTTATTACCAATTGAAAGAACCAGATGAACTTTATGTACAATTATTTTGGGAGACCACAGATAAAAACCATTTGAACTGTATTTGTGGAGGTGGTGTATACTTGAAGTTCACTACTGGACACTACAGTACTGTATGTCGATGTATGAATATAAATTGACAGGATTTTATTTCTTATTTTTATTGTGTAATGAAGTGCATTATTTCATAGCATCGTTACACTATATTGATTAAATACATTATTAATTCATACCAGTGCACTCTCTTAATTAATTGTGTAATATATATAAAACTAAAAGCCTAACTACTCCTCACCTCTATGAGATGAACTACTGCCAGTGACTACACTAGAGGCCACTCAATGGACCAAATACTTCTTACCACAAAGTGAAAAAAAAATGATCTGTTTCGATTTGCTACAGATCCATCCACTTCTGAATCAGGCAAACTGTTACTGAACACCCACTGCCCACATAAAAAATAACAAAACACCCCCTATCCCATTTATTTTACCCACTCAGATAACAATAGTATATCCAATCATGGACTGCAATAATATGACCCCTACATACGGTTACCCCAGCAGAAAGCAGGCTGCCTGGACTTAGCAGTGTCACTGTGGAGCTCCGGAGGAGTTGGAGAGTCAAAGGTAGGACAGTAAAAGAAGAGAAGAAGAGGAAAGGGTGGAGACAAGAGGACGAATAGCACAGACATTCTATAGGGTACAGGAAAGAAAGAGATCAAATCGCCAACCGCCAGCCGCCGGAAGGGGACACATGGGCTTCCCCTTCCAACGGAGCCCACCAGTGCCCTCCTCCACCTCCACGCCATTCCCCTGTTGGAGTCCGCAGCCCCCCTCACCCCCCTTAACCCTTCCCGTCTCCCTGAAGTGGAGATTGGCAGGGTTTTCGCTCCTCACCACCGAAAGACTGGGACACGTGTGAATGAGCGATGCTGGCATGTCCCAGACAGATGGAGTGCCTCCCCACGAGCCTGCGCCAGCTAAGGGAATCTAGCAATCCCCAGTGTTGGACAGAATGAATAATTTTACTGTATCACAGATTCCTGATGCCAAAGCTATAGAGTAACATCCTGGCCATGTCTATGTCATACTTTCCTACTTTTGAAAAATAGTTTCAGAGAGATTTTATAGTTGGTAGTAAAATTTTACACAGCGCACTATTGAGGGAGCTCTGAGCAACCTTACATATGCGTGTACACTGGGGAGGAAATGCATGGGGTTTAAGTGATTAGTGTTTTTATAGGTTTTGCCCTAAGTTATAAAAATATATATTTTTGCGTCTGTTCTGATAAAAAGCAAGTACGTAAAATAGTTTTAAATTTAAATATTAAAGAGACCATGCCATAATGTTACAAGTAGTATCAAGGATCAATTGCAAAACCATGCTGTAGCAAACCAACCAGAATCACCCCCATTATTTCATAAATCTTTCACTAACAGGGTGTTTACTATTATTCTAACACACAAATATGATTTTCTGGCTGGATCATAAAGTGGAGGATCAGTCCGAAACACAAAACATGTCTTACGTACACGTCGCATAGGAATAACATGGTACAGTAAGAATCATTAGGATCATTGTTTCTCATAGTGACACGATGTGCTTGTTATGCCAGGATGCAGTCCAGGTCTGCACTGGTTGGGGAAAAAATGAGCGCTATCAAGTAAAATGAGAGAGGGTTATATAAAATATGAGAAGGGAAAAAGATAAGAGAGATTCAAATGAGCGCTATCAAGTAAAAAGAGAGAGGGTTATATAAAATATGAGAAGGGAAAAAATAATAATAAGGGAAAAAATAAAAGAGATTGAGAACAGAAAGGCACCTGTAAAGGAAACGGTTAATGAAAAAAATGTTTACGCTCCTTTGCAGGAGTGTTTGTATTAGAAGTCCGTGGGGAGCCCTGTTACTAGCCCTACCTCTATTCAGACGCTCGCGTTCAGGCTGCAGCGTGTGTGGAGCGGGCGGCGGTGATGGGAAAAGCCGCGTCTGTCTGTGCTCCGTTGCTGCAGCATGTCAGCGTGTCGCGGCTTGGCTGGATGTAATTCTTCACCGGACTTGGACTGGGAGGCAGGGTGAGAGCGGTCAGCTCTCCTCTTCTCCACGGGCAGCAGGGATCAACGCGTTTCATGCGCCAAGCACACTTTTTCAAGATAACTTCTGCTGGGTTCTGTAGTTTCTTTTATAGGAAAACTTTATTGATAAAAACGGATGTGGTCATTCAAACATTTGGTGGGAACCACCTTGTCAGGCTCAGCTTAGAGCTTGGAGGAGTAAAAAAAGCCAATACTTCTTTTGATGGCTATTTGGGATAAAAAAAAAAATATTTTAACACACAGTAAAAAGCTTGACAAAAAATTATTTCAGGCGGTTCAAAAATTGATTAAAAAACAATTAAATACAGGTGCCATTTCTAAGGAAAAAAATAAAAGGAAGATTTAGGTAAAGGAAAAGAGAAAAAAATGGAATGGGAAATAAGAGAAAAGTTGGAGAGAGAAAAAATGATTTATAAAGAGGGAATGTGTTGGGATTTTTTGTTTATAGAAATGCATTCAATTCGAAATCTATATTCATGCCTTTTGGTTGGAGGCTTTGCATCTCGAAGATCCACTTAGCTTCTATCTGTTTCAGACGTCTAATGTGGTCTCCCCCTCTCCAACTAGGTTGAACTTTTTGGATTCCGACAAAAGATAAGGCTTTTGGATTTTTTTCATGGCAGATTAAAAAATGATTTGAGAGGCTATGTGTCGATAGGCCTCTTTTGATGTTATAAATGTGTTCAGAGATCCTTATTTTCAACTGTCGTTTCGTCTGGCCGATATATTGGTATCCACAGGGGCACTGAAGGAGATAAATGACTCCCTCTGAGTTGCAAGAAATGAATTCTGCACTGGTTATTTGAAGAAGGCAGAAATGTACAATTAATAAGACAATACAGAAACATTTAATTTGACTTTAACAATTATATTATACTAAATGGGTCTGTTGTGTAACATCAGTCTACACAGACACCAGCTTGGAGGTGCTGGGTGGCTTGTGGGCACTGAGGTTACTTTGGTAACAACTGTCCTAGGCCGCCACACCACAGTCAGTGCAGCAGAGAGGAGCCGCCAGCCAGAGGGTGGGGTAACTCCTGATAAAAATAACGAGCAGGTACTTTAGGGGAAGGGGACGACAGGGAAATTTTTTGGCTGGTAGTGTGCACAAATGTGTAGTTTTGTAGCTTTACGGATGGATGTTTTACTGTATAGTAGGATTGTGAGGGTTACAGGTTCTCTTTGTGGCATTTCAACCCTCCCACCCAAATTGAGTGCTGGCTTTTTTTAGAGTGTGGGATGAATGAGGGCATTGTTTGTCTTTCTATAGATCTTCAGGTGCTCTCCCCTAATGTACATTGCTTAGGCTGACTGTACCCTACTGGGGTCAGAGGAACCACTGACCACATTTCAAGTGTGGCTACATACAGAGCCTTGCCCTGCTCAGAATCAGGACCATAATCTTCTCTTGAACCTGAGATTTCCATGGATTAAAATGAGAGTCTGAGCGGTGGGATAAAGCCGGTCAAATAAACAGGAGATATACATCAAAATGTCATGGGTATATATCAAAAACTATTGTTGTTGACAAAAAAGAAAAGGATGTCCAGCAAAAATCGTACAATGAGTAACCTGACCGCTCGGACGTGGCCCTGGATCTGGACAGGTGTTATATGAGAGTCTCCCTGCTTAATCCTCCAGATGTGTCTCACTATAGCTCTGACACTGAGCCCGATACTCAGAGACGTCACAGAGAACGGAATAAAGAATATGAGCAAGGTGCTGATGATGATATAAGAAGAATCCAATATAATTACATATCCAGTCTGAAATGGATCGTCAGTGTTATTCCTGCAATATTCTATGGTTGCTTTGAAGAAGGTCGGGATATTACTCGTTATGGAAAATAGCAATGATCCCATTATGAGCTGAGGAACAGAAGATATGAACTTTGCTTTGACTCGGTGAAGGAACTGGTGGGAAACCTTCACCAAAGTCACAGAGTAGAAGACGGAGAGCCAGGCGGTGTTCCAGAAGCTGACAACAACAAGTACGCTTTGTGCTATATACATAAATAGTATCATGTTCTTACCCAACATCAGGTAAGTCCCAAAGCACTCAAAGCTGCCATGAGCGGTCATCATGCCCTGTAACAGGAGATTTGTCAGCGCTGTAACGCACTGGATTTTATCGCACACACCCGGATTACTGATCTCTCTCCTGTGCCTGATGTACACACAGACTACTGCGCAGTCTGCGATGGTCCCAGATATCCCAGTGATCATTGTGATAATGAATTCAGTAAGAATCACAGCGGATACCATCGTCTCTCAGTGTCTGATCCTGGTCTGACTTCTCTTTAGTAATGATTAGTGTATGCCGGGAGAGTCTGCTGCAGGATGATATCACTGATACATGACATAGATATAAGCGTCTGATCCTGGTCTGACTTCTCTTTAGTAATGATTAGTCTGTGCCGGGACAGTCTGCAGCAGGATGATAACACTGATACATGACATAGATATAAGCGTCTGATCCTGGTCTGACATCTATTTAGTAATGATTAGTCTGTGCCGGGAGAGTCTGCAGCAGGATGATATCACTGATACATGACATAGATATAAGCATCACATGCAAATATGTTCTGTATCTGGTCCCCTGGTGCTGGCGGAGAGATGCTGCTGTCATATAACCTGATACCTGAATATTTTATCTCATTACTATATTATCTGATGGAACTTTCCACAGAAGTCCTATATAATGATATAAAGCAGAGAGATTAGCCTTATAACCATAAATGAAAATACTGTAAACTGTTTTACTGCTCATATAAAATCTACTTTACTGAAAAAGAGTAGTCTGGATTGAGGGGGTCATTCAGACCTGCTTGCTAGTCTGAATATATTAGCAGGTAAACGCTGCCTCGCCGAACGCACGCCCACCCCACCTCTGTTTGTAAAGAAAAGTAAGGCTATACTTTTCTGATGCACATTTCTGCACATATGAAGATACCGGGTGCAAATGGGCATGGCGAACTGCATCTGCGGGTGGACGTGCCCATTGCAATGCCCAGCGTTTCATGGGTGTTCCCATGGAAATGAGGCAGTGACGCGGCTGCCGGGGGCGGGCAGCTGACATTCCCGCATGTCAGCTGCCCGCCCTGTCCTCACACAGGGCTCACGTAAAGCTAAGGCACCCGAGAGTGTCTTAGTTTTGCGTGCTCGTTCCACATGTGACTGCGGAGAGCCAGAAGATGACGCTCTATCCAACGCTGCCCCTGGTATCAGCAATGAAACCACAATACCACCAGGGAATATTTGTCAACAATTTATCTTGTCAACATATAATGCAAATAAGCAAGATGAATGGATACTCTTTACTTAGTACGGCGCCCGTCGCGGTCATCGCGGGCATCGCATGCACTAAATAAACGCATGCGACGCGATGCCCGCGATTTGCCATAGGGACCAATGTTAAATATCCAAATTGACTTCAATTTCATGTTCAATGCCTCAATGGACGCGATTTTCCCATAGGAAACCATGTTAAATGTGTCACAAAGGGAAAATAGGCACCCTGAAGTGTTAAATGGCCCCCACAATTTTTAACGCCACCCCACGATCAACGTGAACCCGAAGCGTGGCTAGCGCAGCGAGCCCGCGAGGGGCGGCGGTACGCGTCCTACGACCTTTTCATACCCCTACTATCCACGTCGGCGTGGAGTTGAGAATAAAATAGTGTGGCGAGCGCAGCGAGCCACCGAGCCCGAAGCGTGGCGAGGGGACGCGGATACCTGTGAAGCCCGCGAACGGACGCGTTTACCTGTGAAGGTATCCGCGTGCGCTCGCCACGCTTCGGGCTTGGTGACTCGCTGCGTTCGCCACACTATTCTGTTCTCAAGTCCACGCCGACGTGGATAGTAGGGGTATGAAAAGGTCGTAGGACGCGTACCGCCGCCCCTCGCGGGCTCGCTGCGCTCGCCACGCTTCGGGTTCATGTTGATCGTGGGGTGGCGTTAAAAATTGTGGGGGACATTTAACACTTCAGGGTGCCTATTTTCCCTTTGTGACACATTTAACATGGTTTCCTATGGGAAAATCGCGTCCATTGAGGCATTGAACATGAACTTGAAGTCAATTTGGATATTTAACATTGGTCCCTATGGCAAATCGCGGCCATCGCGGGCATCGCGTCGCATGCGTTTATTTAGTGCACGCGACGCGATGTACGCAATTTTTTTTTTGAACGCGATGCCCGCGATCATGATCGCGGGCGCCGTTCTAAGTAAAGAGTACCGATGAATGTTGACTGAAGACGCAACAAGCATTCTGAAAGTTCTCTCTGTCCACTAACTTGATGCATGTTGACCAATTATACCAGACCTGAGGAAAATCTCATATATCAGTAAAAGTCAGACCTAACTCGGTTGGGAGATTGCTGCCCATTATTGATTGCCGGTCCAGGCAGGAATCATTGAACAGTGAAGACCCAGAAGGGGGACAGGATAGACACATCTACATTCTATGCACAAAAAGTGCAGACTATACTACCTTTAACTTCACTTGTCAGTAGCTCTCAGTAAAATGGATATATTATGTTCAATATCATAAATATACTTAAATCGTTCTGAACAAAATTGTAACACTAACAGATCGAAAAGTGCATTGTGAACCTCAGAAATTCCCCATCAGAATATATCTGACAATGACAGTGGCAGTCAGCAGAGCCAGGTCCAGTGTTTTCAACACTATTCACATGTTTTCTTCTCTTTTCACACTAATTATATGTTGTTAATGTCAGAAGATTTAACCTCTATTTTTACCCCCATGGAATTTCCCTTAATAGTAGAAAATAAAGGGACCCTTTTAGTGAACACAAATAAAAGTGAAGTCTTGATTAACCAATAGAACTCTTTCATAGGTAGTAGTAGTAGTAGTACGTTTATTTATAAGGCGCCGCAAAGTGTCTGCAGCGCCGTACATAGCAAAACAAAAAACAAATGACAAGGTAACGTACAGGGTGTGTTGAAAAATACAGTATAAATAGGGGTATAGCTGGTAGAAATAAAATCAGCATCAGTTCAGAAGTAGGTGTCAAAATTGTCGAGGAGACTGAAGATGAAGCAGAGTAAGAGAAGAACAGGAAAGGAGGACAGGTGAGGTAAATAGGTAGGGTGAGTACGTGAGGCAGGAGGACCCTACTCATAAGAGTTAACATACTAAAAATAGGTGGGTGGACGAACGAAAAACAACAGGATAAGTAGGAACGGAGGGGAACGGAGGCAGGATAGGAGGATCAAAAGAGGTTAGGAGGAGGGATAGGCTAGTCGAAAAAAGTGGGTTTTGAGGGAGCGCTTGAAGGAGGTAAGGGAATCAGAAAGCCTGATGGGTGGCGGGAGGTTGTTCCAGTGCAGGGGGGCAGCGCGAGAGAAGTCTTGGACACGGGAGTGGGAGGAGGTGATTAGGTGAGAGGTCAGTCGGCGGTCAGCGATGGAGCGAAGAGGACGGCAGGGAGTGTGGATAGAGATCAGTGAAGAGAGGTAAGGAGCGGTGGAGGAGGAGAGAGCCTTGTAGGTGGTGGTGAGGAGTTTAAAGAGAACTTGGAAAGGAATGGGGAGCCAGTGAAGAGATAGACAGAGGGGGGAGGCGGAGGTAGAGCGGCGGGAGAGGAAGATGAGCCTAGCAGCAGCGTTAAGAATGGTTTGGAGAGGTGCGAGGAGGGTGAGAGGTAGCCCAGAGAGAAGGATGTTGCAGTAGTCAAGGCGGGAGATGACAAGAGAGTGAATGAGAATTTTGGTCGCGTCAGTGGAGAGGAATGGTCTGATGCGTGAGATGTTGCGTAGGTGAAAGCGGCAAGACTGTGAGAGAGCACGAATGTGGGGGTGAAAGAGAGGGAGGAGTCAATGATGACACCGAGGCAGCGCATTTGGTCGGTGGAGGTGATCTCGGTTTCACCAATGCTGATGGAGATAGTGGGAGAAGAGGGGATGTTCGGGGGATGGAAGATTAGAAGTTCAGTTTTAGCCATGTTTAGTTTCAGGAAGCGTTGGGTCATCCAGGCTGAGATGGCCGTGAGGCATTCTGAGACCTTGGACAGGAGTGATGGGGATAGGTCGGGGGAGGAGAGATAGATTAGGGTATCATCAGCATAAAGGTGGTAATGAAAACCATAGGAGCTGATGAGGGTGCCCAGAGAGGTGGTGTAGAGGGAGAAGAGGAGAGGGCCAAGGACTGACCCTTGGGGAACACCGACTGGCTGCGGGGTAGTAGGAGAGGAGGAGCTCGGAGTGGAGACGGAGAAGGAGCGATCAGAGAGGTACAGTATGAGGTGAACCAGGAGAAGACCGTGCCAGTGATGCCAAAGGAGCGGAGGGTGTTGAGCAGGAGAGGGTGGTCAACAGTGTCAAAGGCTGCCGACAGATCAAGCTGGAGGTGCCAGGATCAGCGGGGTTATCCAAGGGGATGTTAAAGCCACCAAAAATGACAGATGGCAGGTCAGAGGAGAGGAAGTGTGGAAGCCAGGCGGCGAAGTTGTCAAGAAATTGGGAGATAGGGCCAGGGGGGGCGGTAGATTGCAGCGACACGGAGGTGGTAGGGGTAGTATAGACGGATAGAGTGAGACTCAAAGGAGGAGAAAAGGAGAGAGGGTTCAGGGTGACTGACACTGTAGGTGCATGAGGCTGAGAGGAGAAAACCCACGCCGCCACCTTGGCGACCGTCAGGCCTGGGAGTGTGAGTGAAAGAGAGGCCACCGTGGGAGAGAGCAGCTGGAGAGACATAATCAGAGGTGGAGAGCCAGGTCTCGGTGAAAGCAAGGAGGTGGAATGCTCTAGAGATGACTAGGTCATGGATGGCAGGGAGTTTGTTGCAGATGGATCTGGCATTCCATAGTGCACAGGAAAGAGGGGGGGTGGGTTGTGTATTTATGTGGATAAGGTTTTGGGGATTGCTGAAGCGAGGGGGGGTCGTTGGGAGGGTGGGGGTGCGGGGGCGAGTGGTCAGGATAGGTATGGGATGGGAGGGGGGAGGAGCGGTTGGAGAAAGTGAAGTTGAGAGATTAACAGCCATGAGGACCAGAGGTGAGAGGGTAGGTTAGTGAAAGCAGATAGAGGGATTTGGGGGGACAGACGGCGTCTGTAGTAGATTTGTGAGGATGTGGTAGAAAACAGAGTGAGAGAGAAGGTAACAGGCAAGGAACTACTGTCAGAGAGGAGACAAGTGGGTAAAATCAGGTTGATTGAGTAATCCAATTAAGTATGAAACAACAAGTGAGAGGATGAAGGGAACAGAGAAGGTCAGAAGTGAGGCAAATGTGAGCAGGCGTGAAGAGGGAAACAGAGTGCAATAAATGTGTGGCAAAGATAAGAGAAAATAATAGTGAATGAGTAAAATGAAATACAATGTTGGAAAAAATATAGATAAAATGAATTAAATGTCAAAATTGAGCAACAGGTTACAATAGGTGTGCGTCAAACAGTGGCAATCCTTTCTCTTGTTTCCTTTTTGATTCCTGCATAAACCCAATTACTTCGGACTGCACCCCCACAAAAACCAAATAGAAAAATTGTGGAATAAAGCCTAAATCATAAGGCAAAATACCCTAGTGTGCAGACTTACCCCCTCTTTTTGTTTTAACGCATGTATAGGATTAAAAGGAGAGGTAATGTCGGATAAGAATAATGTTGATACTTCCTTTACAGTTGTGGGCTCAAATTACGAGAAAGTTTTAGAGGGTTCAGGTGGGGACATACAGTAAGTAAGTTAGAGGCTGTAGAAGAGCATACAATTTCATCTCGGGTTTATAATCAATCTTGTCTTTAAAATAGGAGACAAGTTCTTGTGCACCAATGGTAGCTGGTAGGAGAGGATGGTACAGAAGAGACTTAAATGTGTTTAAAAGTCACTTAGGGTTGGTGGCATTAGTAGAAATGAGAGATTGGTAGTACGTTTGTTTGGCAGTGTCCAAGTCATTGCAGTAGGAGTGGTAGATAGACTTATATTTGAGGAAATCACTCAGACTATGGAGGTTATTCTGGTTGGGGCGGTCCGTTCCGAATTCTTTCGGAGCTGACCGAATGCCACGCTGTGCGGACATTGTAAGAACAAACGCCCACAGGTCCTCCGCATTCGGACGGACTCACTCTCTAAGAAGAGGGTGTGTTTTCGGACTACATACAAACCATGCTTGAGCGGTGGCCACACAAAGATTCTGCACGGTCTTACATCGTCAGAACGGACGGGAAGCTGGCCGTACGCACCGATGCAGGGTATGTCCGCAAAACACACGACTGTTATCTGAAGTCATACATCTGACACATGACACACTTATGCAATTAGGCAACCTCATAAAAAATGGATTGTTTGTAATAGTCATCAATTAAATCCTAATTGATACTTAAACACATTAGTACCTCTTTAGATTAACCCTTACATCATGTGAAGTGCTATTCATTCATTGTTACCCCTTTACCTAGGTTTTATGTATGCATATTATATAATAATTGCACGTCAAATGCAATATTCTTCAATGTGCTAATTATTACTAACACATACTAAAGCAAACTTAACATCAGTTATAAACACAGTGTGTGTGTGTATTTTGTTTTTTGGATAATGTTATTTGCTCTACAATTATATAACATTAGTGTCTTGTAAGGATGTGCACACTACAATAACACACATATATATACAGTATCTACCTTTAGCTAAGTATATAAATAATAAACTATTTTCACATAAACTGTAAAATTTCAAAAAACACACAGACAACTTCTAACTGGTATGAACTTTTTATTTATAATAACCCCAAAAAAACTTTTAGAGTAGCAGGTCAGTCAGGTCCTGCAGATCTGCTTGGATCAGTAGAAGGTGCTCCCTCATCCGGCGAAGGGCCCCGCAGACACCATCATTCGGTTCCCTTTGGTCATCTGTGGGCATGTTAAAGGGGGGTAAACTTTAATAATAATAAGGTAGAAATGTTACATTGTGATGCAAAAATTAAAGACAAACTACCTACACCATTATAAATCATGCATACACAAATTTACATAGGCTTCAGTTTGCAAAATATGATGGTGGCATACAGACAGTGGTTTACACTATACAATATGTCACATACCATTGTCAATGTATGATTCCAAAGCACACCAACACTTGAGCCTCATTCAGACTTGTCATGGCTTACCACTCACCAATGTACTATAAAGCTACATCCACTATAACTTTTCACATTTCTGCATAAATATAATCCTTCATGTCACTGCTCAATGGTTAACTGCAGGTATGTATGTGTATATATATATATATATATATATATATATATATATATATATATATATCACACACACATACATACATACATACATACATACATACATACATACATACATACATACATACCACATGAAAAGCCTGTTTTTTCACTCTTACACTTACTCTGTAGGAGACCTCACAGTCATAGTGTTCCCTCTGAATCCAAACCCACCCATGACTAAGCTGCTGCAGCTTGTGTCCTTGGACCTGTGAAGCATGTAATGAGCTCCACCAATCTCAACTCATAAAAACCTATCAGGCTATGTTCTCTGCTGCAACGTGGCATGGGACTTAGTCAACTCTCAATAATGCACAGTAAACTTGTGCAATAACAGATGGCTTTACTGCCGATGTTCTGCTCCATTAATCATAGTCATATTGCCAGTTAGGTGAAGCTGCAGCACGAACCCACTCATCCCTTTAATCCGGGATACACATTAACTACACAGGTTCTGTGGCATTTTAAATCGAGGAGAAAGCCATCCCCAGAACCTGTGTAATTAAGATGTGTTCTGGATGATAGTGATGATTTGCTCACCCTATCTAACCCCTAAGTTTGTCTGTTGTTACCCACTTTGTTTTCATAATGTTTGCAATAGTTAATCACAAATAATTATGCATTGCGACATAATAAACAGTAGGCAAACCTCATGTGTGCAACCCACTCCAGTGCAAAGGGTACACTTTGCGGTTCCTTCGGTTGGAATGTTTTGGTTGGTTCCCCTGTTGCCCTCTTTCGGCTACCATTACTGTCTGCTGTTCTTGAAGTGTTGGTCATATTCTTTTGTTGTGAAGCCACCTGATGTGTTCCTAAAGATTCTGCTGTGGCTATGTATGAAATGGCAAAAATTGTATACATTTTGTTTTTGTTTGCTAATTATTTGTATGTTACCTTTCTTTTTTGGCATGTGCCACATAACATGCACGAAAATTCATATGTTTTCCACCAATTTAATAAATGTTATTTTTACCCCCAAATGTGTGGTGTTATTGCTGAATGTAAAAGTGACATGTCAAATTATATTATTGGTACCAATTTCTGACCATTGCTTGCAGTGTAAATGTGGGTAAAATAGCAAACATGCAGTGGTGTTTTAGCTTATATTTGTGTATTTAGTAATGCTCCATTTAGGCAGCAATGCTTCCAATTGAAGCAATGAAAAGAGTGTAATTAATGAGTAATGACTAGAGGAGTGGATTGTATTGTGTTCAGCTGAGAGTGCTTCAGGTGCAGGTGTACTAATTGGGCGAACCGAATGCCTAGCACATGAACAAGTGGTCTCCGCAAAGTGAAACTTGCTTATGAAGACCGCATATTTCATGCGTGTTGGTTCGTTTGCATTCGGAGTGCTGTCCGAATGCACGCCTACCACAGTTAGTGCACTCCCTCATGTACGCCCATATTTACGCCCAGTTTTTCCCACTTTGAAACCACGCCCTTGTGTAAGTCCGAATGACGCCCAAAAACGCCCATATTTCCCGATACAATTCGGTGGACATTTCTGTACGGTATTAGTGAGAACGAGTACGGAGACCATGCGTGGCACATGCATGCTCAGACGGCTAAAAAGCGCACTCCGAAAGAATGCGGAATGGACTGCATCGACCAGAATAAGGCCCTATGAGCTATACATCATTGGAGTTCTACTTTACATGACTGATTTCATAGTTGTCTTGTTATCTTGGAGTGCCATGGTTGGCCTGCGTGGGGTGTAATGGGAAGCTGAAGCCACTTCATCAAGGGCTGTTTCAGGAGTCTGGTAGAGGTGGGAAACAGCAGAGTCAGGAGAGATAAATTTTTAAATTGGTGAGAGCTTTTGTTGCAGAGAGGCCGAAAGTTGTGGAAAATGAATAGCATTAGTATTTCTGCGGGTTAGAGTAGGCTTGCATGATTTCAGTGTCAGTGAGCTTGGGGTAATGGAGGAGAGCGAGAGGGTAATGAGATTGTGATCAGAGAGAGGGAAGGGAGTGTTAGTAAAATCAGAGACTGAGTACAGCCTGGTGAAAACAAGGTCAAAGCAGTGGCCTTCCTCATGAGTAGAGGAGTCAGACCACTTGGAGACCGAGAGCGGAGGTTAGAGAGTCAAGTTTGGAAGCATACGGAGATTGTGGACTGTTATAGTGATAATGAAGTCACCCAGGATGATGGTGGATATGTGACAGGATAAGAAGGAGGGGAGCCAAGCAGAGAAATCATTCAGAAATTGAGGTTTGGGAAGCCAAGGGTGGGCAATAGATAGCAACAACACGCAAAGAAAAAGGGAAAAAATCGAATAGAGCAAACTTCAAATGATGTGAATGTCAGTGAAGGAACTGGTGGTAGAACTGATTATGTGAAGGATTGGGATAGTAATATACCTAACCAACCTCCCTTACAGTTACCAGACCTTGAGCTGTGAGTAGAGAAAAATAAACAAATAGCGTTGACAATAATTAAAATAGATGCTGAATTTTTAATAAAAACACATGAATGAAAAATCAGCACATGGCAGCCTTAGCACAATGTTATGAAAGGTATAGTGGGATCCGTTCCTATTATTACCGCCAGCTGGTAGACCACAATAAAACTGAATGTCCTACAAGGAAGTCTCTATTTGAAGCAAGATATAATTTCCACATATAATGTCCGCTGGAGGGATTAATACGGTTTAGGATGGAATTGCAGCAGTGTCCTCCATATTAAGTGGTAGCGGTATAGATAAAGATATTTTTCCAGGGATGGATGGTAGTTGTGTGGTATGGATGCTGTGGGCGGCTGGTCCGGATCCAACAAAAAGCAGAGTGACAAAGGGATATTCTGGTGCTAGCCTCTGACGCGTTTCACTGAGACAAGGCACAGCTTTCTCAAAGGTTTGAGAAAGCTGTGCCTTGTCACAGGGAAACCTCTGACCACAGCATCCATACCACACAACTACCACAGTAAGTAGTTTACTGTGCATGCTGCATTGTACCCCTGTTTTAGGAAACTTACAAGTGATGTGTACGATGCTGCTGCTGGGGTGACATACATTTCAACACATCCAAGTCCATTGGGGAAACATACTTCATCCCAGCAGTATGTGTGTACACATGCCTTTCAGGTTTCACCCTGATTCTATTGAACCTGGCAGTGCAAGGATAACACAGAGTATACCCTGCAACCCATACAACAACTCTACCAAGGAAAGTAATGCATACATACTGTAGTAATACAATGGAGGAAATTTACGAAGATGGGAATTCTACTTACATGTGATGTTGCTATGGGCAACCAATCAGAATCTATTTCTTGCTTATTTAGCAGCCTCTAGAAGATAGTAGAAAGGATCTGATTGGTTGCCCATTGCAAAATCACATGTGAAATAGAATTCACATCTTAGTAAATTCCCCCCAATATCTCCTATTTATTTGTCTCAAAATTCAACATGCTCTCTCATCGGGGTTGTGTCCCTTTATCACCACTGCAATGTGCTGCAGACCAGTGGGGGAAGGTTATAAAGATTTGACAGGAGAATTGTTACTTAATTAAATGTTATTTATTCCCTGTCAGCCGGACCACATGCTCATTCACCTACTAACTGTGTTTCAACCACACATGGGTTAAAAGTAGAAGCGATTCCTGCTCAAATATCTCTGTGCTTAACCTCAAATATCTACACTGGAAAAAAAAAAAATTCTGTGTGAACATGAAATTGAGGTATGATCACACACACCTGTCATCACACCTGTTCAGACTAAAGATGCCAATACACAGAGCCGATTTGGGCTGATTTCGGCCGATTGCAATGAATCGGGACGTGAATCCGGCTCGTTTTGATGTCCCCTCAGGTCCGATGCGCAGTGTCGAGTCGCTGGTGAACAAGTACTGCTGTTCTCCGCTGGGACCGGACCCCACAATGTCTGTGGATTTCTGTAAGCCCGTGGCAGGCCGCAGGTGCATGACAGCGGTGGTGGCTGACCGGCCCAGGGGCCAAACTATCGGCCGGGAATGGTGGGAGGTACGCGGCCGAATCTGGCACTGGCAGACCACAGAATTCATGTCGGAGTTGCCGCAGTCGGATATGGATGAAACGGCAGCAGCGCCCTGCATCCTTTGCAGCTGGGGATGACACTACAGCTCAGTCTCTGAGTTAGCAGACAGGAAGTGATTCCTATCTCTGAGGCTGAGCAGTGCAGTGAGCGAGGAGTGGAGTGGAGCGACAGGACAGGAGGGCGCAGCAACAACAAGGCAGCCAGAGGAGGTGAGTTAATTGGTACTTATGTATTATCTGGGCTCCCATGTTAAATGCACCCCATTTTTTCATACCCCTACTATCCAACTACGCATGGAGTTGATTTTATATAGTGTGGCAAGCGCAGTGAGCCACCGTGTCCGAAGCGTGGCGAGCGGACTCGGTCTCATAAGAAAAACGGGAGCCCAGATATTACATAAGTACCAGTTAATTTAGTTTAGTTTAGCACTAAACTAAAAATATAACAGGGAACAAGAAGAAACTAAAAATATAACAGGTAGTGGCCAGAGAAATAACTGAAAATATAACAGGAATAATAAAATATATACAGAGGACTGTCAAGGCCTTGTGTGGTGCATGCTCAGCTCCTTAGCTGTTAAACTCTGATGGACAGTTGAAAGATGGAGCTTGCACACCAGCCTATCAGAGCTCTCAGCCACAGTTAATGACTGGCTGCTGAACCGGGAACTCCGTTTTGGCTCATGAGCCTGCGCCATGTTTCCAATGTCCGTCGGTACTGGTATGGCTCATACCAGTACCGACGGACATTGGAAACACGCAACAGCATAGGAGCTAAGCACACACCACACGGGGCCGTGGCAGTGAGCTCTCTATGGGCATAATGGTGTGTTCCATAATGTGTAATGCCTCCTTTTTGTGATACCATGCCTCCTTTCCATGAGGCCATGCCCCCTTTTTACTGTGCGGCTTTTTTTAGAAATGTAATAACAAACATATGCAATGCTGTTGGTAAGTTTAAAAGTACCCACATGTAAACCAAAAATTGCCTGCCTGTTTATGAATGCAGGAACAGCATTGAATAAACAAAGAGCTCTCAAGTTCAGTTCATGAATGTTAAATCTCCAGAGAACTTGTACTACCAAACTTTCTATCCTTAGCTGTCACATTTCCCTGTTATCTGTACAACTATAAACTGTCAGTCTCTGAAGAGCTGTATCAATATTATCCCCATTGGGGACTCTGTATCAATAAATATTTCTCAATGAGGACACTGGTTGGCCTTGAAAAAGCTGTGTCAAAAGTGAAACACGTGTCGATTGACTTCAATCAAATGTCTGTCAGCTAAATAATGATGCAGTGTTATTTTAATTATATGTATTAATAAATATTGGTGCTTCAACCTATATATCCTAATGCAGGGGTTCCCAAACCTTGTGGAATCACGGCACCTCAGTTTCAGAAAGTTTTTCATGGCACCCCTAGACCAAAAGTTTCTCATTAAGAAATGAGAAAATAATATTAAGTTAATAAAATTGTGTTTATAGCTCATCCGTTATGTGGTAATTATCAGAATTAACCTCTGTCCACAATTTGGTTATTACTTTGACCAAAAAACAACTTAAATTTGATCATGGACCACCAATCCAGGGCACCCCTGCAAGTCCCACAAGGCACCCCAGGGTGCCACGGCACACAGTTTGGGAACCACTGTCCTAATGAATAGGACATTTTGATATTCTCAGGGAATTACTTTGATTTAAGCAGCAGAGGGCAGCAAAGACTAATAAATTGATTCACATGTAATGTGGAGTCTACAGTTGGTTATATGTCCAGCAGAGGGCAATAAAGCTCCACAAATGTAATAAATGCTCAGATATTGCAGTATTCCTGATATATTGATCTAGTAAAGGGGTATTATACAACAAGCAGTATGTGAAAAAGGCAATCTAGCCATAATTTAAACTGCTACCTTTACTAATAACATATCATTGAACACTGGTGTCCATATAAAGTTAAACTACACAGTAGAGTAGAGGGCAGGGAACACATATATATATAAAAAAATAGCTCATACTGTATGTATTGAATGAACCCAAAAAACTACGATTTGTCCAGCAGAGGGCAGTAAAGCCCTACCAACTGAATAAATGTTCAGGTGTTGGTAATATATTGATACCTGGACATGGTACCATACAATCAGTAAAAAAAAAGAAAAATAGCCGCCATCCCCCGCCAGCGCCATGGCGATCGTGAGAAGGGGACGCGCGCGCACGAGAGGCGCGCGCGCCCCCTTCCGACGGCGCTTCCATACGTTTCCCCGGGTCCCCGCCGGCTTGCCGGCGGTAACCCGGGGTCCCCGCCGCCTGCCCGCATCCCCCCTAACCCCCCCCTAACCCCGTCCGTCTCCCTGAGGCGGAGACGGACAGGGTTTCCGCCACGCTAGCGACGGAGACTGAGACGCGCGTGCGCGTGAGACGCACGCGCGTCTCAGTCTCCTCGCTGGCGAGGCTGCTGGCGGGTCGCCAGCGCGTACGTTCTGGCGACCCGCCAGCAAGGATGTGCATAGGCACATACTGTACCTGTCTTGTTTGTTATGTGTCATTTTCAGTCTGTGTTGGTAATCAACTCTCTGGTGGCCTCCAGTGGTGAGCCTGTGCCATTTCTGCCCAGTCTTCTGTGGATAATTTATGCACAAGTGTGATCTCGTTATCCTTGCTGGGCTGGAGGTCACAGATGTGTTGATTACCTGAGTCCTTGATAAGGCATCCTGGCTTGTACCACATTGCCAGTTATAGTCCCTAGTTCCCTGTCCTGTGTGCTAGTCTGTTGGGGAGTTCTTGCTAGCCTTGTCTCAGCCTTGTTGGTATCCTGCTACAGTCCGGTGTACTCCAGCTAGTGCTCCGGCTGAGCGTCCTGGACCCTGCCTTGCACGTGTCTCAGTGGTGTGTTCCTGGTTCCTGTCAGAGTTCCCCAGTCCTTCAGTTTCAGTGCCTGTGCTGCTGTAGTTGGAGATCGCATGTGTGGTTCTACTGTTTCCCAGATAAGTCAGGGATTCTCCCTGCAGTCTACTTTTATATTGTGTATTATACCACCTATGTGCATTGTTGCACCTGTACTCTGTATTATACCACCTCTGTGCATTGTTGCACCCGTATTGTTTATTGCTCCACCACTGTGCATTGTTACACTCAGGGGTTGTCACTCTGCATTTGGGTAGACTCTGGAGGTACCCCATCCTTTGTGTCCCATTAGTTAGCTTTTCCTCTTGCACTCTTCTCGCCTTGGCAGACACATTGTCCCACATAAGACCAGGCAGCATCGAGAGTGGAGCCGGCATAACGGCTGTTATTGGTGAAGCCTAGCACCGCACGTGTCTGTCAACCACAAGGAGAGGCAATATAGTTAGGGGTCCTTACAGGTACATGCATATGGTTCATACAGTACCTGCAGAAACTACAGTAAATGGAAAAAAATGATTTGCCAGGTGGGAAACACATTATCCTGCTGTGCTGCCGGTTGTTCAATAAAGTGCAAATGAACCTTAACTGACTTGGAAAAGAAAGTAATTTTTGCATGATGATGTTCTCATTTAAATTAATTCAAATAATGACAGAGATACAATATCTCAGCTGGTGCAGTGTTTGTATAAATACATCAGGTCACACCATGGAATATACTGACCTCACGGTGCTGTAAATGTCATAGCTGGAATATCCCCAAGTCAGAGCAAGCTGTAATATTATACTGACACTTTCTGGATGTGACACTAGATTCCATCTACGTGTCCCCACAGTGATACTCTGAGACCTGAGGACAGATCAGTGGAGAAGTGACAGTGTCTGTCGCACCCAATGGATATTATCCTGAGGAGCCCCGGTATTCTGGCTTGTCTTTTCATTCTGTCAATGGAGGTATTTGTTGCAATAATAGCCAATGCCATCATTACAAATGTCATTTTACGTGAATTCCATAAAAAGAGACATTTGCCGTTCAGCGATAAAATCCGGATTACTTTGTATATGTCCAATTGTTGCTTCACTATTGTGTCTTATGTCAATTTACTTTGTGACATACTGGGGCCGGATCTCTTTACAACACTATATCCAAATGGCATATTGGTCTCATTGACCATATACAGCGTGATCTCCGCTGTTTGGATCGCTGCCCTACTTGGCTTCTTCTACTTCACCAAGATCGTAGATGTCAGATCTGACTTTCTTGTTTGGGCCAAGAAGAAGATGAGTTCTTCTACTCACTATGTGATAGTGTTGATACACATGTTGTGTCTGGCCAGCAGCTTCCTTAGCATGTTACTGCTTAGACCTTCTCCAGACCCTTCCACCAACAGCTCCGTTATCCCACCAGCAAGCCTTACATATGGAACAAGAACAGCACATTTAGTAGTGGCAGAGGTTACCCTGGCTATGATCAGCGTGCCGTTCCTGGCTGCGATAGTTTGTGCCATCTTAATTGTTCGTTTTCTGAAACTTCATGGTCATAAGATGGGGAAGAACATGGGAAATTCTGGAGATGACAATCTGAAATTCTACCAGGATGTTGCTACAAGAATGACATATTATTTACTTTATTATTTATTAAAAATGACATTCAATATACAATGTAATAACAATCCGCGTTCGGTGTTGGGGGGTCTCAGAGATATCACCAGAGATATGTTCCGGGCCCCAAGATTTCTGTTGCCGGCCCTGGCCACAGGACTGGTACGTAGTCCTCATTCTGCTACTGCTACAAGCATGAACAGCAGCACAACTCTTTATGTTTAGCTTTGAGTGGGGCAGGACTCGGGGAAGCAAGGGGTCGCGACTCCATCCACCAGGCGTTGAGCCATTTTTCCTGCCCTGGCCCAGCGCAGCTTGCGCATGTAGTAACGTGCACAGTGATGTCATGATGCCCCAATGCATTACACATGAAGGAGGTGAATATGAGAAGGTGGGGCAGCATCCAGTGAGTCACTGTGCTGATTTGATCTTTTACTGTTTGTATTGAGAAGAGGTGGGGTGGGAGGAGGTGGAGCAGCGGCCAGCAGCAGGGACTGAGAGAGAGGAGGGAAGAGGCGGGGCACCGTGTGGCACTGCCGCTGATACATGGGGCCGGGCAGCCAGGAACTGATGTTTACTGTACATTATGTAGTGTATGGAGAGGAGGAGGGGGTGGGGCAGCACAGCCAGCATCAGGGAGAGAGGAGTACAGCAGACAGGAGGAGCCGGGGCCGTATCCTGCAACCGGGAACTGTGTGCCGCTGCCGCTGATCAGGGACAGCCAGCGACAAATATATTTTCTGTATGTATGAAGACTCAAGGAGGAGGCGGGGTGGAAGGAGGTGGGGCAGCAGCAGCAGGCCACTGTGCGGAGCTAATACACGGGGACGGGGATTGGGACTCGGACCAGGGAGTGTATATTTATGAAGAAGGAGGCGGGTGCTTTATGCAGCGGATGGAGGAGGTGGTGCAGCCAGTGAGAGTCGGAGGAGGCGGGTCCATTCGTGGACATGGACTGACAGTGATAACATGGGCCTCTTCAGGGAAACTTCCCTTTGAATATAATGACCAATCCGCCTCTGTCGCTATAGAATCTGTTAGCAGCAACGGAGGATGCTGGCTCACCCCGCTGTCAGTGCGGGGTGAGCTGGCTGTGGAGGAGGGATAAGTAAATACAACAAAGGTTGGGGTAACCCTCCACCAGCGCTCAATAAACATAAGATATCACTTCCCTTTTTATACGTGTGCTTGCTCCTTTCAAAGGCTGGTACCACTGTTTAGCTCTTTCCACTCATCCAGGTTTACATGTAATAAGAGCATATAAGTTTCATAGTGTATACCATTTAATTATGCACACAAAAAGGATAAAATCACATACAGAAAAAATGACAATCACATAAGAAAACACACTGTTCACAATATAATGGTAAAAAACACACACAATGAAATCCAATCCATAAAGTGGCGAGTGCAATGGAAATAAAGTGCTGCAGTGTAGTTACCAGATGGTATGTGAACTGTTATTGCAGTTCAAAGTGCGCATGCATAGGAAAGTCCAAGTGGCCCGGGTACAACCTGGATCTCAGATGCTGCTGCTGGTTCCACACCTCCGCATCAGGATGTCCACTGTTCTCGCCTGCCGACGCGTTTCGGACCCTATCTGGGTCCTTTTTCAAGGCTGGGTATGTGTGTGTGAAAAGCGAGTCCGTTTTTATAGTGTCCCATAGAAATTAAACACCTGTAGGTGTGACGCGATGTCCCGGCGTCCCACTTCCGGGTGTCGCGCGTCATCTGACTCATCGCTGGGGCACGTATAGCGCGGTCTCCGGATCTCTCACTTCCGGGTCTGGCGCATCACGTGAGCCGCCGCGTCCTCGTTGCCTGGTGATCTAGGCATCCATGATTAAGCTCCGGTCATGTGATCACACTCCGGAGCACATGATCGAAGTCCATTGCCTTTTGAATAGAGTCCATACTTGATTTCCGCCCTTACATACTATGGGCATAACGGAGTGAATACCTTAGAGATAAAAAATACAGTATAAATACATTAAAAGCTTAAAAACAAATCATAAAAACCATTTTAACTCGAAATCAGAGTTAATGCCACTGGGTTTGAGGGTATTGTATTTATAAATCATCTGCATTTCAAGTTTAGCAAGTTGCACATCTATATCCCTCCTGCGGCAATGTCCCTCCACATATTTTAGCCCTAAGAATATTTTTATGTGGCTGGGAGAACTCCCATGATGTTCTTTAAAATGTTGAGAGAGTGAGTGTGTCTCGACTCCCTTTTTTATATTTCTAATATGCTCACTTAAGCGTATTTTTAGTGGCCGAGACGTTCTCCCGATATAAAATAAATTGCAGGTACATCCAACAAGATAGACAACGTTCTTAATATTGCAGGTTATAAATTCTCGTATGTGGTGATCAATGCCATTGATGGATATTTTCTCCACTTTTCCACTGTACCAACTAAATGGAACCATAACGGAAAAAGAGTCTAAGTTTCTGTGGATTCCACAACCTGTCATTCCAGTCATTTATATATTACCAAAGGTACATAAAAACCCATTAGTACCACCAGGACGTCCTATCGTAGCTGGAATTGAGTCGGTGACCTCCAATTTATCGGAGTTCATCACCTATTATCTCCAGCCTTTAGTGCTAAAAAATCCCTCACATTTACGAGATACTAAGGACCTGTTACAAAAATTGCCTAATTTTAAGTGGGAAGAAGGATTTTATCTAATAACAGCAGATGTAAAATCGCTCTACACAATAATCAATCATGAACAGGGTGTAGAAGCCATCAAATACACTTTAAACAATAGCACTTTAGAAAAAAATCTACAAGAATTTTTAATTAAAGGGGTATCATTTATTTTAAATAATAATTATTTTATGTTTAAAGGTGATCACTATGTACAGCGGGTCGGGACCGCTATGGGCACCAGGTTCGCCCCGAGCTATGCTAATTTATTTATGGGATATTGGGAGCAGGATAAGATATGGACCAACAATCCTTTCGGGGCGAACCTGGTGTCATGGACCCGCTACATAGATGATGTCTTGTTTTTATGGAAAGGGGGGAGACAACTTTTAGATGATTTTTGTGTATATCTCAACGCCAATGATTTTAATATTGAGTTTTCATTTGATGTGAGTGATGTGACAGTTAATTTCTTGGATATAACTATTTACGTAGAAGAGGGTCACCTCAAAACAAAAACATACACGAAGCCCACTGATTCCCAAAGCTATATCCATGTCAACAGTTGCCATCACAAGAACTGGTTAGATTGCATCCCACAGGGGCAATTCAAACGCATTAAGAGAAATTGCACAGATGAGGAGACATACAAACTCCAAACTGCAAATATGATAACCAAATTCACGGACAGTGGATATAATTTAAACACAATCCAAAAAGATATGGAGAAAGTGGATTTGGTACCACGAACTGCCCTCCTACAAGATAGGATACAACCCACCCAATCAGACAGAACGCAATTTGCTTTTATCTCCGATTACAATTGTCACCACAAAAAAGTGGAGAGCTCTTTTAGGAAACATTGGGACCTACTTAGGAAGGATCCCATTATAGGCCAAGATCTTCCTGAAAAGCCATCCTTTATTTATAGAAGGGCTGCCAATTTAGGTAGCCAACTCACTTCAAGTATGCATGTTTCTAATATAGTGAGACGAGAAATCAGGACAAAAGGGTTCCACAGATGTGGGACCTGTTGCGCCTGCATTAATGTAAAAGGAGAAAGAAAAGTGGAGAAAATATCCATCAATGGCATTGATCACCACATACGAGAATTTATAACCTGCAATATTAAGAACGTTGTCTATCTTGTTGGATGTACCTGCAATTTATTTTATATCGGGAGAACGTCTCGGCCACTAAAAATACGCTTAAGTGAGCATATTAGAAATATAAAAAAGGGAGTCGAGACACACTCACTCTCTCAACATTTTAAAGAACATCATGGGAGTTCTCCCAGCCACATAAAAATATTCTTAGGGCTAAAATATGTGGAGGGACATTGCCGCAGGAGGGATATAGATGTGCAACTTGCTAAACTTGAAATGCAGATGATTTATAAATACAATACCCTCAAACCCAGTGGCATTAACTCTGATTTCGAGTTAAAATGGTTTTTATGATTTGTTTTTAAGCTTTTAATGTATTTATACTGTATTTTTTATCTCTAAGGTATTCACTCCGTTATGCCCATAGTATGTAAGGGCGGAAATCAAGTATGGACTCTATTCAAAAGGCAATGGACTTCGATCATGTGCTCCGGAGTGTGATCACATGACCGGAGCTTAATCATGGATGCCTAGATCACCAGGCAACGAGGACGCGGCGGCTCACGTGATGCGCCAGACCCGGAAGTGAGAGATCCGGAGACCGCGCTATACGTGCCCCAGCGATGAGTCAGATGACGCGCGACACCCGGAAGTGGGACGCCGGGACATCGCGTCACACCTACAGGTGTTTAATTTCTATGGGACACTATAAAAACGGACTCGCTTTTCACACACACATACCCAGCCTTGAAAAAGGACCCAGATAGGGTCCGAAACGCGTCGGCAGGCGAGAACAGTGGACATCCTGATGCGGAGGTGTGGAACCAGCAGCAGCATCTGAGATCCAGGTTGTACCCGGGCCGCTTGGACTTTCCTATGCATGCGCACTTTGAACTGCAATAACAGTTCACATACCATCTGGTAACTACACTGCAGCACTTTATTTCCATTGCACTCGCCACTTTATGGATTGGATTTCATTGTGTGTGTTTTTTACCATTATATTGTGAACAGTGTGTTTTCTTATGTGATTGTCATTTTTTCTGTATGTGATTTTATCCTTTTTGTGTGCATAATTAAATGGTATACACTATGAAACTTATATGCTCTTATTACATGTAAACCTGGATGAGTGGAAAGAGCTAAACAGTGGTACCAGCCTTTGAAAGGAGCAAGCACACGTATAAAAAGGGAAGTGATATCTTATGTTTATTGAGCGCTGGTGGAGGGTTACCCCAACCTTTGTTGTATTTACTTGTCCTATTTGGGTGCCTGAGATACACCCCAGGGGTTTCCATACCTCAGCTGCCAGTGCGCACTTGGGAGAACACTCTAACCTTTTTTTGTGGAGGAGGGAGTCAGTGCTTGACCCTGGTTCTGTAAGTATGTTGGTGTAAAAGTGAGGTGTGTGTGTGATAAAGTTGTACTTTTCTATGTGTGTGTGTTTTATTTCAACATTCTTTTTACAGGTGGACTACAATTTCCAGCGGGCCCATTAATGCCCCGCATGCTGGGAGTTGTGGTTCGCCAAGTCCCAGCATGCGGGGGAGGCCTGCTGGGACTTGTAGTTCACCTGTATAAAGCAATGTTATGTATGAATGATTCAACCTGTCCATCCCCAGAGGGGGGCTCAGTCTGTCCAGCCCCAGAGTGGGGCCCTGTCTGTCCAGCCCCAGAGGGGGGCCCTGTCTGTCCAGCCCCAGAGGGGGGGCCTATCTGTCTAGCCCCAGAGTGGGGCCATATCTGTCCAGCCCCAGAGGGAGAGCTCTGTCTGTCCAGCTGTCTGTCCAGCCCCAGGAGGGGGGCTCTGTCTGTCCAGCCCCAGGAGGGGGCTCTGTCCATTTAGCCCCAAGAAGGGTCTTAGAAGCTTTGTTCCCAGAAGGGAAGGCAACAGCCTCAGCAAAGTTCTCAAGGGCCACAACATCAGAAAGGGTCCCAAGGACCACAGCCCCAGGAGGGGTACTGAACACCACAGCTCCTGGTAGGGTCCAGTAAGGCACAGCCTCAGAAATCTCTGATGACTTTCTCCTGCAAAGGTTCCAGTCTTGATGTCCCAGATGCCTCAGTGGATGTCTCCACACCAATGGAGATCTAGCTCAATTTATTGCTCTGGTCAATCACTATGCCACCTTTTTGGAATCAGGACCATCTACAGGTGTCCCTTTAGCCAATATTGTTTACCTACTTGTTTATGCCTTTAAAGTAAAACTCTTGAATGGGCTTGTGGGCTGATCACTACTGGTGACGCTTGTCTTCAAGATTTGCAGACATTCTGTAATGCTGTCATTAAAAAAATGTGTTCCCAAGGAACACCACATAAATCTTCTGAGTCTCCTGTCTTGCCAGTTGAGATTATTCCTGCCTTGCAATACTCTCTGTTTCTGTTAGGTCTAGGAGAGATCAGGCCTTATCAGACCAATCTCTTAAGAGCTTTCATGTCTGTGGGAACTGCTAAATTAGCACAACCGTCGCAGCCCATTGCCTTGACAACTGGATGTGCTTTCCTGTCTCCAGATCACAGCAGTCGTCCCAAGTATGCAGCTCGCAGAAAGAGTGAAATAATCTATGGATTATACTCTTATTCCTGTTCTGATTTTGAGTCTAAACTTAACAAAAGACCACTTATTGTTGTCCCTAAGTTCGAGGATGATTTATTCAAACAGAGGAGTTCCGCTTCACCTAATGTTTCGAAACATTCTAAGAGAAGGAGAAGAAATCGTCATTGATCAAGTCAGATATTGTCTTGTTCTGTTCAAGTTGGGATCTATCTGTGTCCTGATTTGTTAAGGTGTCCGGAGGCCACCTTTAAAGGGGATGGCACTGTCATGGTCTGCGACCACAGCCACCGCTGTTATTCATGTTGTATGTGTTCACCGGATTAGTTCTCCAGGTTTTGGCTGATCCACCTTGCCAGGTTTCCATGCAGGCCTTAGTCTGTGTGGGGTGTGGTTGCTTCTACTTGGTATTAAGTTATGCTGTAATCACTCATCCCTGTGGGTTATAGTCATGTTATACTCCTATGATATTCCTGTGATACTCCTTTTATATTCCTTGTTCCTGGTGATTTCTATATTCCCAGAAATTCTCAGAGATCCTAGAAAACTCCTATCTGAGATTATTCCAGAGTCCACTGTATTCCTGCCTGTGGATCTAGGACCTCAATGCAGCAGCTGTGTCCTAGATTGCTCCAGCCTGTGTCTGAGTATTCCTGTAAGCATACCTGCCATGTATCCTGTGACCTCATGCCTGTGTCAGTGAACCATTGCATCCAGTTTGGGAGATCTTGTCTGTGTCCAGCTTCTGTGCCGAGATGTTGTGTGTACCAGCGGCTTGCACACACAAATACTATCTGCCATTGGTATTTTCATGGCTCCATCTGGAGCCATAGGTCTTGTCCCTCAACAGTCATGGAGGCAGTTAGGGCTCAGGCATAACCACATGCTACTGGTCTTGTTTATGTTTCTTGTTTGTTTGTCTCACAGCAGAAGACAGAGATATTGGTTTAGCCTTATGACAGTGTCGCATAGGTCGTTAGGTTGCAGACATATCTGCAATACTTTGGTTATAGTTCTTGTATGGTTTATTGCAACGGAATCACATTTTTGCAGTAAAGGTCACAAATCCTGTGTTCAGTCCTTGCCTGCAAGGTTGCATGTTCTAGTCGATGTTCATGTGCAGAGCCTAGTTTGTCTTTGTGCTGTCTAGTCAGTTTATCCTCTTACTAGTACCCTGACTCTGGGACTTTGTGTCACCGTGGCATCTGAGTATGGGGTGGAGCTAGTCTGCCCTGGAAAAGTGGCTATTAATGGAAAAATCTAAGACCTTTGCAGGTGCCAGCCGACCAGGATATAGTAATAGAGTCATGGTCAGGCTCAGGTGCTGCTGTGGCTTCACCACCTCGGCCACACAGGCACAATTCAGACTGTTACCAACATCTTGCAGGACCTGACAGTCAGAGTGAGGGTTAACTCTGAGTTCCCCCCAGATTATCATAACAGTAACCTGCTGGGTGACATGAGGAGGCAGCTGCTTATTAGGCAGAAGAGATGCAGCAGCACAGGGACCCCTGACTTGGCAAGTCTATACTTGGAAGGTACATGCAAATGATGTATACCTGCGGCAAGGAAATTATTAGCAGGGTTGGATACACCTTATCTATGACCGTTATTTCTTCAGTGATTTTCTGACAATCCTACCTGGTCTGTCAGTTTTCTTTGCCACAACATGGAAATGAACCTTAACTTATTTGGAAAGGAAATACTTTTTGCATGATGTTGTTCTCATTTAAATTAATTCAAAGAATGGCATAGATCCAGTATCTCACCTGGTGCAGAGATTGTATAAATACACAAGGTCAGACCATAAAATATAATGACATCACGTTGCTGTACATGTTCACCAAGTCAGAGCAAGCTCTAATATTATACTGATGGGACTCTCTGGATGTGACACTAGAATCCATCAGTGTCTTCACAATAAGGTTCTGAGACCAGAACCTCATTGCATCCAATGGATATTATCCTGAGGAATCCTGGTATCCTGGCTTGTCTGATCATTCTGTCAGTGGAGGTATTTTCAGCATTTGTAGCTCATGCCATTATTACATGTTTCATTTTACGTGAATTCCATAAAAAGAGAAATTTGCCACCCATTGAAATATTGAGGACCTCTCTGCATGTATCCAGTGTCTGCTTCACCATTGTGTCTTATGCCAATTTACTTTGTGACATACTGTGGCCGGATCTCTTTACAACCCTATATCCAAATGGCATATTAGTCTCACTGATCATATATACCATGAGCTCCTGTGCATTGAGTTCTGCCCTACTCTGCGTCTTCTATTTTACCAAGATCGTAGATGTCAGATCCTATTTTCTTGTATGGGCCAAGAAGATGATGAGTTCTTCTGCTCACTATGTGACAGTGGTGGTACACATGTTGTGTCTGGCCAGTGGCTTCCTCAGCATGTTACTGCTTAGATTCCCACAAGACCCTTCCACCAACAGCTCAGTTATCCCACCAGCCAGCTTTACATATGGAAGAAGAGCAGCACATTTAGTGGTGGCAGAGGTTACTCTGGCTATGATCAGCGTGGCGTACTTGACTTCAATCATTTGTACTCTCTTAATTGTTCGGTTTCTGAAGCTTCATGGTCATATGATGGAAACAAAAATGGGAAATTCTGGAGAGGACTCTCTGAAAGTCTACCAAGATGTTGCCACTAGAATGACTCATTTCTTATTTCTGTATTCTTCATTTTATTTTGTTTTCCTTCTTTTTTATTTTTCATCTTTCTCACCACAAAGTCTTTGGTATTGGGTGACTATGATACTGATAATGTCCTATACCCCCACACAGCTTATTATTTTTATTATTCATCACCCAGAGCTAAAGAATACCTGGAAGGATTTACCCCAGTATATTAATTGCTGTAAACATCTCAGGGCTCACAGTCATTGAAGGGTCAAGCAACTGACTTATTGCAAGAGATAAACCATTACCTGGTCATTGCTTGTTATGCAGTCAATAATGATTACATCACAAATGCCTTCACAGTCATCTATCCTCCATGCGCTACAAGTCATTTTACACATTACCCGTGAGCTCCGGGGCGACTCGGTAGTGCGGAGAATCTTTCTCTGTGACTAATTCTCTTGAAATGCATCTTTTCCACATTTTATGTTGCATTTTCTATGCAGATAGAGCTACTGTCTACAGGCATGCAGCATATTATTTAAATCAGCAGAAGATGCTTGTGCATCCTGGTCATTTTGCGACTAATACACACATATTAAAGTTTGTGATTCTTGAAATGGAATTCAGCTAAGAGAATGGCTGAATAACAAGTAAAGAGTCTAGATATACATCATCATTGATCAATTGCTGCCTGTCTTGTGATTGTCCTGTTTGCCAGTTTAACTTAATCTTCACTGCCTGGTAGTCAGTTTATATCAACTCGCAACATCTGTATCTGTGATAATATTAATAATGGTATAAATTTGCAATAAATTCACAGGACTAATTTATATTTAGCGATCACTGTAGCGTTGTTTGATAACCATACCTGGTATAAAATGCCGTTGAATTAGTTCCTGTATGTAGGTTTGTGAAGGCTGCAAGTTTAGCCCATCCTTGTATTTCTGCATCTCCATTTGGAATTGTCAGGTTTTCTAATGATAAAAAAAAGGCCAATTGTTTTATTTTCTTTTAAAAAGATAAACCCGGGGGCGTGACCACGGCGGGTAGGGAGTGAGGTGTGAGCGTGAGCTCCGACGTATATCCTGAAGCGGTGGCCGCGAGACCTGTGACCCGGAGCTGATAACCTCCTTCCGGGGGAGAGTGGCGTGTGGCGGCCGGCGTGCTGGAGCTTGTTGCACACGGATGCCTAAGCTGGACTGACGCCTGCTGTTCTGGAACCCCGCCGGCGCTTATCCTTCTCCTTCTGAGGATACCGCGCCTCCTCCCTGCCAATACTGTGAATCGTGAAACATCTCCTCTGGCAGTGCTGAGTGGCAGGCATGACTGCATAGAGGTAACTCCGCTGGTGGGTGGAAGTGCCGGGACAATTGTATCTCCTCCATCAGGAGCTTTGTGCACTATCGATCCTAGCAATACTGCTGACTTCCAGAACGGAGAGGTGAGCTGGTGGCGAGATGGTTGTCAGTGGAGAAATCACTGAAAGTTATATATGGCCGACTGAGGACATTTGTTAAAGGTGGTTGACTCTGCAGCGGTGTGCGGCAGGCATAGCGGGGGCTTTAGATAGAGCCTAATGTGGATGAGACTGTTTTTTTTTTTTTTGGCTTATCTATATACTGAAGACTCCACCGTATCTAACTGCCTCTCTACTATAGATACGCTGAAGTGACTACTTATACAAAGGTGTATCGGTACTTGTGTATTTTGGCGGCGCCCAATTTGAGCATCGTGCGATGAACGCGTTGAATCGCATGCCATGTACCCGTTGGCATGCGATGCGATGCAACGCGATTTTGACCCCCTATGCGATGAAAAATCGTATAAGCACCCTAAAGGGTGCTTTTGAGCACCCTAATGGGTGCTTACAATGTTAAATGCACCCCCACGCCACCCCCCCACTATAAACGTGAACCCGAAGCGTAGCGAGTGCAGTGAGCCCGCGAGGGGCGGCAGTACGCGTCCTACGACCTTTTCATACCCCCACTATCCACGTCGGCATGGAGTTGAGAATAGAATAGTGTGGCGAGCGCAGCGAGCCACCGAGCCCGAAGTGTGGCGAGCGGACGCGTATACCTTCACAGGTAAACGCGTCCCTTCGCGGACTTCACAGGTATCCGCATCCCCTCGCTACGCTTCGGGCTCGGTGGCTCGCTGCGCTCGCCACACTATTCTATTCTCAACTCCACGCCGACGTGGATAGTGGGGGTATGAAAAGGTCGGAGGACGCGTACCGCCGCCCCTCGCGGGCTCGCTGCGCTCGCCACGCTTCGGGTTCACGTTTATAGTGGGGGGGTGCCGTGGGGGTGCATTTAACATTGTAAGCACCCATTAGGGTGCTTAACATTGTATAAGCACCCATTAGGGTGCTTATACAATGTTTAATCGCATCGTATGGCATTGTATGCCATGTACAATGGCATACAATTTGAGAATTGTATGCCATCGCACACTTTTCAACGAAATCGCGTCGCATTGCCTACCATCGCATGCGTTATGGTATGCGATGCGATGGGCGACGCCAAAATACACAAGTACCTGTGTATCTGCACTTGACAGAGCCTAACGCCTGGTTTTGCTTGGTGCCTTGTTACTCCCTGCAACTATATTAAGCCTCATCCTGTGATAAAGGGTGATAAGGCTTTGTGTTAAGTAGAAGTCTCTAACAGTGAACAACGCCTAACAGAGAAAATAAACTTAGTCCAATTAGAGACTCAGGAGATCAAAACAGATCTTAAAGCCATTAATGAAAGAATTCTTGAGGTGGAGAGTCGCATTTCTAGCCTGGAGGATCTCAGTGCAAATTGTATGACAAAAGTAAATAACCTGTCTAAGCAGATGCTCGAAATGAGATCTAAAATGTAAGAGATTGAAGGCAGGCTACGCAGAAATAACCTGCGATTTGTGGGACTACCTGAGCACACAGAGGGGAATGAGGCAGTTGAATTCCTGGAAAAATGGCTGTTGGGGGTGTTTGGTAAACCTGCTTTTTCATCCCACTTTGTGGTAGAACGGGCCCATCGGGTCCCCTCCAGGTCTCCTTCTCCAGGTGCTCCTCCACGTACCCTTATCGCAAAATTCTTGAATTTTCAGGACAGAGACACAATACTCTGGTTAATTCGCTATAAGGGACAGTTGGAATACAATGGAAACAAAATTTCTGTTTTCCCTGATTTTGCCTTGGAAGTGCAGAAGAGTCATGCAAAATTTTAGGATATCAAGAGACGGTTGCGGGACTGTAATATAAAATACTCTATGACTTTTCTAGCAAAGCTTAGAGTTAAATATGATGGAGAGACTCAATTTTTTGCTTCCCCAGAAGATGCAGCTAATTGGCTCGATAAAAGGGCCCCAGGCCCTAAGCAAATGGCCACCAGCTAATATTATTTGCTAGTAACTTGAAATTAATAATGTCGGAGAGCTCCCCCTATACCTTGGTGGTTAAGGGTTCTTATTTTTTATATGCAAACAAAGAGGGTCTGATAGGGCGCTCCCACTTGAGATATGGCGAACTTCAATGTCGGTAGATCTTTGATACCTCAAAACGAGAAGAATAAACAAATCGCAGCATTCATAGTGTAGATACTAAGATGAACCATATAATACAAAATTCTACGGTCAATCTATATTCTCCGTACCGCAGATGAGCCTTTCCTTAGGCCACAAGATATTTCGTATGATATCGTCTGATACGAAATATCTTGTGGCCTAAGGAAAGGCTCATCTGCGGTACGGAGAATATAGATTGACCGTAGAATTTTGTATTATATGGTTCATCTTAGTATCTACACTATGAATGCTGCGATTTGTTTATTCTTCTCGTTTTGAGGTATCAAAGATCTACCGACATTGAAGTTCGCCATATCTCAAGTGGGAGCGCCCTATCAGACCCTCTTTGTTTGCATCTACTACTTCTGGATAGTTTGGTGACTATCCTTTATGATAAGGCTGCACCCTTTGTTTAGAGCGCAGGTTTTTATATTGTTTTTTTCTTATTTTTTATAGCCCAACACCAGGATAGTTTTTCTTATCCTAATTATTATTATTTTTTTTTGGGGGGGGGGGGGGGGGGGGGTTGTGGGTATCTTAAGTATGCCAGCCAGGGGATGGGATACAGGGAGGTGGGGTGGGGGGGGGGGCTTCGGGATTATTGTATCGTGTCTTTGTATTGTCATATTGTACTACAGCCAGGCCCAGAAAGAGCTTATTGGTGGCGACCCTTCCTTTGTGAAAAGGATGGATATACATGGAAGGAGGGAGAAGGGTGGATTGGTAGACTTATAATTTAATAATTCTATCTAAATTATATCCATGGTCAAATTAATTACGTCGAATGTGCGTGGCATAAACAATAGAATTAAACGATCCTTAGTTTTGGACCAACTTAAAAAATCTAAATCCGATATAATGTGTATAATAGAAACACACCTGACTGGTGGGAAACTATTATCGCTTAAGAAGACTTGGATTGGTCCAACTTACCATGCCCCGTTCAACTCCTCCTCCCGAGGTATATCCATCCTAATTCGGAAGTCCCTACCTTTTGTGTGTAATAATGTTTGTATTGATTCAGGAGGTCGATATATATTCCTGGATTGCTTAGTGAATAACATCCATCTACTGTTGCTATTTGTATACATTCCTCCTCCATTTTCTTATGATGTATTGCTTAAAGCTGCAGAGTTGGTTACATCTCTCCCTTAGATTCCCGTAATCTGTATGGGGGACCTTAACAACACTATGGATCCGATAATAGACAGATGGCGGCAGATTCAGGTGGATAGGAACCTGGGGAATAGGGGGTTCGCTGACTTTATACACAGTTTGGGTTGGATTGACATATGGAGACATAGGAATCCAGAATGCACCCAGTACTCCTTCTATTCCGCTACCCATCGCGTTTTCTCCAGAATTGATCTTACGTTGATCTCTAATGATTTAATTACCCAGGTTATTAATACTGAATACATGGCAAGGGGGGTCTCTGACCATTCCCCGATGATATTAGAGCTATCGGAGGCTAGGGACTATGGATATCAGTTCTGGAAGTTTAACGAGGAATTGATAACTTCCCAATGGGAAGAGTTTTGGAGTTTGAATAGGGGTTCTTCTTCATCTGCCCTTTTGTGGGATGCGTTCAAAGCTTTTACTAGAGGGATCCTGAAAAAGAAGATTGCTGAAATAAAAAAAAAATGTAGAAATAGAATATCAAATCTAGAGAAAGAGTGCACTGCGCGAGGGATAAAATATCTGTTGGACAAAGATGAGCTTGCTAGACTTGATTGGCTAGCGGCACAACGGGAGTGGATGGAGGCATTACAAGACCATAATATGAAACTGGTACTGGGTGCTGCCCGGAGGGGTTACCAGAACTCAGACAGAATAGGCCTAGCCTATCTGGCCAGGGCGGAGACCCCCTCTGGCAGCAAACCAATAGGGACAGACTAGATGGGCCAAGTGGTTCTTATCTGCCGTCAAATTCAAATTCTATGTTTCCAATCGATAATGAGAGCAGATGGGGAAATAGTGTACACTACAGCTGATATAGCGGAGCAGTTCGTGGGTTATTTTACTACTCTATATGCCTCTAATCTTAAAAGCTCACAGAGTACGATAAAGGACTATGTCATGGGAATAGACATTCCATCTTTAGATGCCCAGGCAAGTTTAGAATTGGAGGCCCCACTGACTATAGATGAGATTAAAAGGGCAATTAGTGACCTTCCGTTAAGGAAAGCACCCGGACTTGACGGAATACCAGCGGAATTCTATAAAAAAAAATTCCGATAGTCTTTCCCCGTTGCTGTTGGAAACATTCTCATCCTGTTTTTAGACGAATAAATTGCCTCCCTCAATGGTTGAGGCAAAAATTACTGTAATCTTAAAGCAGGATAAGGACCCCACTAAAGTTGAGTCTTATAGACCCATCTCAGTGCTTACAGTGGAAGCCAAAATTTTGGCAAAAATTCTCGCCAGTCGGTTAAATAAACACATTACTAAAATAATCCATCCAGACCAAAGTGGCTTTATGCCTGGGAAGACCACCTCTATGAATTTACGTAAACTACATAGTCATCTGCAAACCCCGAAGGGGGAAACAACAAGGGCCGCAGTGGCCTCTTTGGATGCCACTAAAGCTTTTGATGTAATTGAATGGCCGTTTCTTTGGATTGTTCTTAAGATCTTTGGTATAGGACCACATTTTATAAAATGGATCCAATTATTGTACTCAGAACCCCAGGCTAGAATCTCAGTCAATGGCTGGATATCTTCGGCCTTTGGGCTGGCAAGGGGGACAAGGCAGGGATGCCCGCTCTCCCCTGTCTTGTTCGCCTTGGCAATAGAGCCTTTGGCGTGTTTATTGCGGAGCATGTGGGCCTTACGGGTTTTAAAGCAGGCTCTAGTTGTGATATGGTATCCTTATATGCAGATGACTTACTGATATATTTATCTGCCTAAAGTCTTGAGTACGATTGATCGTTTCGGCGAGATATCAGGGGTGAAAATCAACTGGAGTAAATCGAATATTCTTTCGGTTAATCGTAAAGGGGCTACACCCATCTCGCACATATTTCCGATGGAATGGGTCTCCAAGTTTAAATATCTTGGGGTTTGGATCTCCCTAGACCCAAAGGAATACACTCCATTAAATATTCAACCCTTGGTGCTCAATCTGGAACTTAAATTTAATTCTTGGAAAAAACTCCCTTTAACGCCGTCTGGGCGGATTAACCTCGTGAAAATGATTGTTCTCCCAAAACTACTGTACGTGTTCCAACAGTCCCCAATTTTCCTCCCCATGTCACTATTTAGAAAAATTTATAGTTTAATATCATCATTCATTTGGAAAAATTCTAGACCTAAAGTTAGATTGGAGGCATTAATGAGGGATAGAGACCAGGGGGGTTTGGGGGTACCAAACCTTAGGAAGAACTATCTGGCGGCCCAATTAGCACAAATGAGTGGGTGGATGAAAGATGATCCAGAAGGTAACTTGATCCAGGACCTGATAAATATAACTGCACCCAGCTGTATACCTTTCTCTAGATTGCTTCAGGGCCATAGTATGTCAGGGGACCCTCCATTGGTGACCCAGGCTATAAAGGTTTGGAAGAAGGCAAATAAAGTAATAGACTTTACAAGTTTTGATCCACAACATCCAATAGACTATAAATGGTTGATAGGAGATCTAAAGGAATTACAGATTCGGGAAGTTTGGGGTCCATACTCGGTCTTCTATCTGATTCAGGTGTAATTTGAAGATGGGTTTAAATCCTTCTTGCAAATGAATGCAGAATTTGATCTCCCCCAATCGTACTTCTTCCGTTATCTCCAACTTAGAAGCGCGCTGGATCAACGGTTCCCTGACCCCCGCTTATGCTTCGGTCCTTCTCCGATAAAAAAAACTATAGTTTCTAGTAACAGGAAAACCACATCTAAGCTATATAAATTGTTATTGAATGAATCATCAAGAGAATATTTGAGTAGTTTGAGGGTTAAGTGGGAGCAGAATGGGGGTCTATTGCAAGAAGAAGAGTGGCAGATGGCAATACTCTCAATACCCGAGGCCACCAATTCTATAAGGGTTCAACAAGTACAATTTTTTATTCTACATAGGGCCTACTTGTCGACTACCAGGATGATTAAGTATGGTGCCATTTCTACACCATTATGTAAGAGATGTAAGAATGCACTTTTTTTCCATCTGCTTTCAGAATGCCAACTAGTAATGGAGTTTTGGGCTAAAGTGAGATTAGTTTTAATTGAAACAGGCATTCAGGCCGAAATGCTCTCTATAAAAAGCTGCATCCTTAATATTTTTGCAGGTCAAGGTTGGGAGTGGGGTCAAAAAATGTATGTTATAACACTAACAGCACTCGCAAAGGTGGTTAAATAAATATGATATAATTTGGCGAAACTGGAGATGCTCAAAATATTGGGACTCCAGGAATGCTTCAAGAATATCTTAGTAGATTGTTTTTTTTTTTTTTTTTCTACAGTTTCTTATTACTAATTATAGAAATTTTGGATACATGTATTATGCGTACTCAGTACTTGTGTTGGTTATGAATACACATGATAATTGCACACTCTTTTCAGGGTTTTTTTTTTTTTACACTGTTTGCTAAGAGAAATATTTGCACATGCGAAGGAACACATTGAATAAATATGCTGGATATGAATAATTTGATGTAACTGGAGATACACAAAATATTGGGCCTCCAGGAATGTTTAAAGTACACTTTAGTAGATTGCATTTTTACAGTCCCATATTATTAACTATAGATATTTTTGATATATACACTATGCCTATTCAGAATTTGGGTTGGTTATGAATTTATAAATCCACGTGATAATTGTTCACTTTTTTCACGTTTTCTCCTCTTTTTCCTTTTTTTATTTTCTTGTGTACAATGGAGCACTTTAAAAATATACTAGACAGGTTTATGCTCCACTCTTTGACCTATATACCTGTATTTGATTTTCGCTAGACCCCAGCTCTCGATAGGGACTCCCGGAGTAAACTGATAATTCTATATAGGAAAGGGTCGCTACCAAAAAATAACTGTGGCGGGCTCAATCGTGGATGAAGGCCCTCTACATGTCTCGTATCCTACCACTGTGTTAAGACTGGGCTTGGCTGCCTTGCATGTATGTACTAAGTGTATATGCTTGTTTATCTAATTTTCTTTTTTTCCTCCTTTTCTTATCTTAATGCTTATGATTCTGTATAATTGCAAAATTTAATAAAAGAATAAAAAAAAAAAAAAAAGATAAACCCATTTTTCCAGCGCTCGTTCATTCATTTACTTACAACAATTTTATGAGCCTGACTATTCGCCATATGTTAAATATGGGTTTTGGCATGTCAAAAGATCTTTCCCAACTGCATAAGCTGAGCCATTCAGCTTGGTTGTTCTCATTTCGCCATAGAGCTTGTTGTTTACAGATCGTGCGGATGGTCAATTATGATAAATTTTAATTTCAATAATAAATAAATTAAAAACTTGTAGCCATTTGAAAACAACATATGATCAAGCTATTTAAACCTTTAAAAATAATTAAAATATTTAAAAGTCATTGAATATGATTACGTTCGATTGAGGAGTTGATAACTAAGCACTTTATCAAAATCTGAAATATAATGAGCGGTATTCAATGCTTCGGCCAGTCGGTTTTCTACAGCGTGGATGGCTTATTTTCGGTGAGGTAAAGCCATCCTCGCCATCAAACTCCCTCGCCGTATTCAATGTTTGGCCAAGATCCTCGCCATCAGAGGACAGCGAGGATCACCTTAAACAGAGAGGTTTACCACAATTGCAATGAGTCAGCTGCATTTTGTGGCAAGCCTCAAAAATTTAATGGCAATGCTCGCCATTTCCACCTCATCAAAGGGAACCAGCAAGGTGGAAACAGCTAGTGAAGCGGAGTTGAATACTTGATGGCACTTCTCACCCTCATAGCTCGCCATCAATTCGCCTTCATGGACATTAAATAATCCTCACACAGTGTTGTTGTTCCAGCTTGCGTCAGTCTGATTTCACTACTGTAGCTCCAAAACAAAGATACTGTATAATGAGAACAGATTAATCGATGTGTACTTTTTATAACTTTTTAAAATATTTTATAAAATTCTCAGAAGAAAGAGAAATATTCATTACATATATGTATCACCCCAGCGGGTTACTAATCACTAGAAACTGACATTGTGAGTATCTGCCTAAGGAATGGACCACTGAGGGTTAACTGAGAGCAGGCTCCTTTAAGTCTTCCAGCTGGGGCGGGATCCACCCAGCAAGATGCCTGACAGCTTTGAAGAAAAGGGAGCTGGATTGGCTAACAGAGTGTGAGGTGAAGAGGTGAAGCAGGAAGAAGCATAAGAGAGAGAGAAGCAGCAATGGTGTGTGAGCTGAATGGAAGTGAAGTGTAAGGAGAGTGACACAGAGAGAGTTCAGCTGCTTAATCCTTCCACCTAACCTGCCAGCCATCCCTGCTAGCAATAGCAGCGCACGCTACTGAGTGGGACACAGTGGGAGTAACTGCTAACAGCAGCAGCAAGGAGTAAAGAGACACAGTGCCCCATGTGCTCAGAGGACACTCTGCATAGCAGGAGAGCATTGAGAGTGGAGGACATTGTAATAGCATACTTGCCTACTTTTAATTACACCTCTCCGGGAGAAGCCTGGAGAGGCAACACGTCAGGGGGGGCAGGAGCAAGTCTGACATAATTTGGCCCTGCCCCCCATGCCGGAAAACACTGTGATTCGTGGGCCGCGGAGAGGGGGTGGGGCTTAAATGACACGAAATGCTGCAATTGCATCATTTTAGTACCACCCCCTCTCTGCGGACCCACGATTTTAGGTAATTAAACTAGCGGCGAGAGGGGATCAGGGGCAATTAGCAGAATGCGGGAGACTTGCCCACCTACCTGGGGGGCTGGGAGAAGGACCCGATTTCCAGGAGGGTAGGCAAGCCTGTGTAAAAGCCTGTACCAGTGACACCCAGCAAAGCGTGAGTCTATCACACCCCTGTGTAACAGTGTGCTCCCTGCTAGAGCCAAGTCTGCACCACTCACCCCAACTCCAGTATTAGCAGAGGAAAGTACTTACAGAGAGCACAGGTAAAATATAGCTCCTGGCTATAGAAGTAGGTCCCTGTCAGACCCCCCAGCAGAGTATAACAGGACTGCCCTAAGTAAGACTGTAACCTCACCAGTATAAAAGGATCTCTCAACAGACTGTGAATGCAGAGACCTGATTTAACCCCTATGTGCTGGAAGCTGCTTTGAGTGTTGGATTCAGCACTGACCAGGCCCTGTCTAGGGATATGAGAACACTTTAATGAGTTGGCCTTGGACTGTTTTCATTAAGCAAACCTCTTGCAAGACTCTGTCAGACGCTGACCCACAAATCAAGACTATGGGGTAGATTTATTAAGCTTGGTGAAGTGATAAAGTGTCTGGTTTTTATCACCGGCCAATCAGTTCTACCTGTCATTTTCCGCCGGTGATTGAAACCAGACACTTTATCACTTCACTGAGCTTAGTTAATCTGCCCCTATGTGCTTTACTGATTACTGAGCCAACCTGAAGAGACTGTTACACGTCCCTTGACGTGAAGGATCATTACAAAGAATAGTGACTAAATACTCCAGCCTTAGGATGTGTGAATGGTTCACAAAGCAAACCATTAAATAGTGGTTATTATAGGACTGACCAGCGATACCACACAATACAGAGTAATTATTCAGTGATAACAGTGTATTGTATATTGTACTATTCCGCTAATGATGCGTTCAGAAGTGTGCAGTGCGTTGTTTGTGTGATACCGTAACTGCCATTATTACTGAAGGTGATCATTTGTACCCTCACCCAAGAGTCACAAAATAAACCGTTATAGTTGTACCAACTTGTCAATTCCTTGTGAGCAAAAGACTCTGACCGGATTCGAAAAGAAGAACTAAAGTCACCTCACAGTGTGAAAGCCTCTCAGCTCAGGTTAATTGGGCCTTCCCACTGGTAGCAGGGGGTTACATACATAGGTGAATCTAGAAATATGGTAATGGGTGGTCCCAGATCCAAATAATGAAGCAGGCAGGACCTTTGCGCGGCAAAAAAGGGGGTGTGGTGTCATGGAAAGGAGGTGTGTCATCACAAAAAGGGGCATGGTATTACATATTAGACCACACACCGCAATGCCAATTACACATTTTAGAAAACTCTCTAATACCCATTACAAATAAAGCCACACGCTGTAATGCCAATTACACAGAAGGCCACACACCATAATGCCCACTGCACATTGTGCCACACATAATGATGCCCATTACATACTATGTAACAAACCGTAATGCCCATTACATATTTGACACATAAGTGCCGCTTGCCTACATGCTCATTGCTAGGGGGTTCTTGCTTGATGCCAGTGTTACGGTTCTGTAGGTGGTCAGAAGACCTGCTCCCTGACTCTGTTGCCCCAGCCTGACGTCCACGAGATACGTGCAGAGCTAGTCTTCTCCTGTACCCGTCACGGCTGAAGGGCGAATTATGTCCGCCCCACTCTGCTACAGGCAGGTTTTATGTTCAGGACAACGTATCTGTGGAGGCAGACCAGCAGCAAAAGGACCTCTAACTAAACCTGAAGTACAGGACTGAGATCCCTACAGGGATGACAACAATGCCAAAATGATGTAATATAATAATTACAAATGGCAACAATGCTCAACGATGGAATATAACAAAATACAATACTGCAAAGCACAAGGGTAACTGGCAGGGTGCACCCCTGACTTATCTGCAACGAATGCTGACAGCAGGTTCAGGCTAGGACACTGCAGGCTGGATGAATCAGGTACTGCGAACTGAGGTGACCAAGGACCAGATACACGCAGACTGAGGCACAAACAAAGCTGGCACACAGGACGCTGGATACAAGGTGCTGGGACCGGGAACACTCTGGAAACGAGGGCTGGCAGCAGGTTCTGGCAAGGACACTGCACGTACTGAGGACTGAGGCACAAACGAAGCTGGCACACAGGACGCTGTACACAAGGTGCTGGGACCGGGAAGACTCTGGAGCGCAAACATAGAGGGAATGCACGGCAGGATACACAAAGCTATCAGTAAGCTATAACCGGCATGGGAGTGAATAACCAGAGGGTTTATATATTGAGCACAATGTGGTGCTAATTACACATTGCCTGCAGGTGAGCACTGCAGGCTTGAAGCCTAATTAGACACATCACATAGAGTGAGCTGCAATGGCCCAGGCTTACCACTGGAGGCCACCAGCGAGCAAACACAAACACAGGCTGGAATAAACCCAGGGAGCAGAATCCAGGGGAAACAGACAAACTACACACATAATATGTAAAACTGCACATTTACACCGATCCGCTGGAGGCGGATCGTAACAGCCAGGGGCTTCATGCTCGATGCCAAGGGGGCTTCATGCTCATTTCCAATGGGGAATACATGCTTGTTGCCAAGAGGGAGTTGTTAAATACTCATTGCAAAGGGGAAGTGAAATTGGGAAAATGGGAGACACTGACACAGGTGGGAGATAGGCAGAGGGTGACAGGGGTGGGAGATACTGTAGACAGAAGGTGACACATGGACACACAGCAGATTACATGGAGGATCGGGGATGCTGCGAGTGGGTGTTTAGACATGTGAGGGGAGAGTGGGTATGGTGTGGGAAGCAGCACTGGCTAATATGGAGCACTGAAATAGACAGGAGGAAGACCCGACATGAAGATGATTGGGGTATGTGGGACAAAGCCTGAGCTATTCTCTCTGGTTCCACCAGCAGGTGCTCATCTATGCCGATACCTCCTCCTGCAGTTGCACACATCCTGAACCCTCCATAAACTATTAAGCATCCACTCTGTTCGCGGGTCTGCTCATCTACATCTCTTAGAAGCGCAGGGGCTGCTGGGAGCACTACTAGCAGCGCAGGAGGCGGAAGGTTCCCAGCCACACAGTCATTGCACACAGCCAGTTCTGGAGAGTCGACACTCTGCGTGCCCTCCCACTTCCACCCCGACACCCTACCCTGGCCCGGTACCTCTCTTTTCAACTGATTGAGGCACTGACTGAGACTTGCGCCGCAAATTTTAGAGCGGACCACCCCTTAGATTCGCCTATGTTTACATATATATGCAAGGGAATATCATAAAAAAGACTAACAGTAATCAAATGGATATATATATATATATTTATATATATATATATATATATATATATATATATATATATATATATATATATATATATATATAAATAAATTAAAAAAAAGGTGTCTAAGTCCCTTTTACGCGTTTCTCCACATCAATCAAGTGTAAGTTTCCTCAGAAAAGGAGGAAACCGCCACTTGATAGATGCGGAGAAATGCATAACGGGACTTAGACACTTGTGTTACCATGCTGTGAACGGTGACCGAACACCCGAACCATCCCTAAAACTTTGTCTCAGCAAATAGCCGGATTGAACAGTGTGACTGACAGCTGGTCAGTGCACGAGAAGTACATGGATCCTACGGCAGTGAGCTATAGAGGTGATTATCGCCCGGACATAGCCGCAGGACACCTATGCGGCTGAGAGGTGTGCACAGGATGCTGGTTGCTGGATTTCTCCCGCAAGCTGCCCAGTCCTAACCGCAAATAACATCTGTGTGGCTTAAGAGGACCTCACTGGGTAAGCCACTTGCCAGTTATTGGTGATACACACCAGGATACTGACTGCAGGGTCTACCTCGTAGATCCGAGGTGAGCCGCTTGTCCGTGACACTGACTGCCGGATTCACAGTACCCACCTAAGGCTGTGTTACAGACTGCTGCATGCTCACTTAGCTGGGATGGCTGGATACGTTTACTACAGCGAGAGAAAGAGACTTTGTACTTTTTCACCTCCCAAACAGGATCCAATAAGTGATTTACCGATGGGTGAGAACATTTAAAAATACAATACATTACATAAATTGGTGTTCGGTCCATTCCAGCTAAAATAACAATAACTATACCTATTTGGGACATAGTCTACTAATAAGTAGTCAAGACCACAAAACTATTTGAATCAGGACATTTATTGTTCTTATGTGGACTATATACCCAAGGTAAACAGGTTATAATATCACAGTTTATGATATCCATTCGAAGGTTTTCTTAACTTATGTTTTTTTTTTAAATAATAATAAAATTCGATGTACTTTGTATCCTTAATCCAAGCGCTTCCTGTGTATTATATAAGACTCCAACACTTGCACTTTCAAGAGTCCCGGAGATGGCCGGTGGAATGCACCAGCCGCTCCTGGATAGATTACCTAACGTGGGATGGCTGATCCCGTTAGAGCTTCAATCGTCAGCGTCAGGCTCCCCCACACTACTGGCCAGCATTGCTCAATCAACGGTACGCCCCTTTCTACTATTAAATACGCCCTCTATTTGCTGCATCTCCGTGGTAAACAATCTCACAATAAAGCCACAATATCTTTAAAGCTACCTATCATTTCCGTGTCCTATCCTGTGATAGTTTAGGCAGACTGACGGTTACCCTATCCTTTTACATAACATACAGGACTAAAGATGGAATGTCAAGTAAAAAAAAAAAACACATAAAATAACTTTTTTTCCGGCACTTTTTTAGTTTCACGGTGGCAGCGTGCGCTACTCTTTGCTTGAATCTTGGCAGCTCGCCAGCTGCCTTACTTCTGTAATCTACGTTATCAGCGTAGCGCCTTTTTGAATCCTGGCAGCTCGCCAGCTGCCTTACTTCTGTAATCTACATTATCAGTGTCCTACGCTGACTCTGCGGCATCCCAGCGCTGACAGGTCATTGTGGAACTTGTAGTTCCACAGAGAAATAGACAGCCCGGCACACCGCTAACAAAGGGGGCGTCTAAAGTAGACACCCCTTCACACAGCGCTAACAAAGGGGGTCGTCAAAATGTAAATGCAAAATGTTGATGCTGTAGCATCTTAATTTAGACTCTAACAAAGGGTGCATCTAAATGTAGTTGGGTATAGGGATACATAGGGGTGCAGTGTGCAAAACACTGTTAAACCTGTTAACAATGACACTTGTCGACGTAACAGCGGTTAACCTTGTTTATTCCACTATCCATGCCAGCCCGAAGCATGGCGAGCGCAGCGGTACGCTTCCTACCGACCTTTTCATACCCCCACTAGCCACGTCAGCATGGAGTTTATATTATATAGTGTGGCGAGTGCAGTGAGCCACCGAGCCTGAAGTGTGGTGGGCGTAATACATGTGAAGTTATCCGCGTCATCTCGCCAACCTCAACCTCTTGGTCCTTTTGGCATGAGTCTGGTCCTCTATGGCCATTATATAGATGATTTGTTTATTAATTGGGATGGGGAACACATTTCAGCACAGTCTTTTGTTGAACACATGAACGAGAACCAATTTAATTAAAATTTACCCATACTTTTCACAAGAATAAAATGTATTATCTGGATCTCACTCTCGAGATGAGATTCAAGACAACACGATTGTGACTAGAACATATTTTAAGGAAGTAAGCACTATTAATTATTTAAACTATCACAGTTCGCACCTTCCTGCAAGGAAAATAAATATCCCGAAGGGACAGTTCCTGCGTCTAAAAAGGAACTGTTCAAATGAGATCATGTACCAAAACCAAACCCGTATACTGACTGATGCGTTTGACCAGTGTCAATATCCAAAATATATTGTAGACAAAGCTCTCTCAGAGGTCTCACAATTGTCTGCTAGACAATGTCATTCCAAGCAAAAAAGAGCGGAAAACAGATATTACAAACAGAGAAATGGCCTTTATTTCCAAGTATAATGATTTTTCTCCAAGAATTAAAGGCATTATAAAGAAAAATTATAATATTTTGAAAGGAGATCATATTTTATGTGATCTTATAGGTAGTAAGCCCATTTTTTTCCACAAAAACAAATCCCTCAAAAATATATTAACACCCAGTTTTTTAAATGTTCTGATGACAAATGTGATACATCCAAACCACCGTCTTGGCTTCCGCCAAAACCCAAAGGTTTTTACAATGTGGGTCCAGTCGGTGTCTAACATGCCAATACACACACAGAAAGACATCACAAATATCTGTGGATGGAGGTATATTATATGACATTAGAACTTTCATAAATTGTAACATCTGCTATGTCGTATATATTTTAACCTGCGACTGTGGCCTAAAATATGTTGGGCGAACAACTTGCCCACTTAGACAAAGATTTCTTGAGCATCGCAGGAATATCATAAATAAGATCCTCACCCATAGCATGTCAAAACACTTCTTTGACACCCATATGAGTAACCCTAAAAATCTGAAAGTTACTGGAGTCGAACATATCCCGAAAACTAAAAGAGGCGGGGATCGGTTCAAAAAATCTCTGCAGAAGGGAGGTTTATTGGATGTAGCAAAATAATTTAATTCACGCCAACGGCCTAAATGAGGCAGTGGAACCTAATAGTGGGGTTTATTCTAGTTCATTCTTTCTGACAAAATCCTTCTTAGATGGACAAAACCATGTGCACTGCAGGGGGGGCAAATGTAACATGTGCAGATAGAATTAGATTTGGGTGAGTTATTTTGTTTCTGTGCAGGGAAAATACTGACTGCTTTATTTTACACTGCAATATAGATCTCACTTTGAAGAAAAACCCCACCCAAATATAATTCTCTCTGCACAAGTTACATCTGCCCCACCCGCAGTGCACATGGTTTTGTCCATCTAAGAAGGATTTTGACAGAAAGAATGAACTAGAATAACCCCCAGTGTTATTTAAGCAAGACAAAAAGATCAGATACCCATTGCCCAATATACACCTTCCCTCCTGCAGAGTATTAGCCATGATGGTTGCTTAAATTATATATCATGAAAATAAATCATTGACTCATAATCTAATATCTGCCATATAACTTTCAATTGTCTATACTCACTATTTTTTTAATTTTATTTTTTATATTTTATTTCTTATTTATATTTATTTATATTTTTTTACTTAGTTTTCTCTATTTACATATTTTACATTGTGATTATGTCATCACGTTATCTTAAATTACTTCGCTTATGGATATCACATATTGGCACATTTGTATTATACAAAATATTGATAAATACTCACACCACGGATTCTAAGCCCATGCTAAATAATTATGGATATTATTGTGATAATTGTGTGATATCTGTGTTATTTGCTGCAATTATCTACCAGGTGGCAGCACAAGGCTTGGCCAGACTTCAGGAATTAGCTGAAAACTTTATAAACACACAGAGGACACTAACATACTATGTGACTATTGTAAAACGGTCACGTGATCGCGGGGAACCATTTGCTACCTAACCAGGAATCACGTCCAGACCACGTGACCACGATCCAAAAGGTGGCTTGGACCTTTTAGAATTTTCGGGTATACAATTATAATAGAGAACAATTGCCTCTGGGGTAATGACTTTTCACACAAAACAGAGGGATCAGGCCACCAAATTCACTAGAGTATACTAGAGCCGTCAGAAGTGATGACATACAAAATGGGCAGAGAAGAGATAGCAAAGGCAAGGACACACAAGAGAGACTGATATCGCATCATCCTGAAGCCATGGCCAAATGGCATGTCCAAGCAGACACTATGGTACTCTGACCAAGATGCAGTCCTTCTGAAGCAAAGACTCGAAAACGCATGGAAGAGCAAAATCGACCTGTGATAGGGCTTGTGTACACAGCATAGCAGAGTACACACCACTGGACAGAGTGCTGGTGGTGACTGATGTGGCCGGATTGGGTGAAGGGTCTCTAGTCGGGTTAAAAGGAGGAATTCCTGGTGGATTAGAATAGGGGTGGTGGTAGGGATACTGTGGCGAGGGGGGGGGGGGGGTGCAAGATGTGTAATGCATCTAGGCGCACATTCATTTCAGGTCATCAGGAATGTTTTTTTCCTGCTTTGTACATCTTAAGCATTGCCTTCGCAAACTTAAAAGCGTGCTCAAATCTACAGATCTTTTGGCAGACTTCCTCTGCCTGTTGGCTTCATTTAATGTTTGCTGGAAGCCAATTAACCCCTTCACACCAGCACATGCAAATAAACAACACATTGCAGGCATTTGTAGTGCACCATCACCCCACGACTTGTATATAAACAACACATGACAAGCCTTTGCAGTTCGCCATCATGCCAGCACATGCCCCTACAGCCCACCAGATGACCCCTCCCCCATAAGCATGCTAATTGTTTGTGGTACATTGGTTGCTTCACCTCGCCGCCAAACACCCTCCTGCCAAGCTACATGCACTGGGGGGCCGTGGGTGCAGCGGTGCTGATATGCCACCTCACCCATAAGCGTGACAATTGATTTACTTTGGTGGCACAGTGGTCCCCTCTCATCACCACCCCACCCTCTATCAAGCGTTGGTAGTGTATAGTGGTTTGCAGAAGAACTTACCGACACCGGTGGGCTCTCCAGCAGCAGCATGTGGAGAATGGACAGGAGGGCTCAGGGTAGTGTCCAGAGGAGGAAAATCGCTGGTAGCTTGAGCACAAAAAAAGACAACACACAAAAGGCGGCCGATATGCAGACTTTGATCATCTAGCGATATGACTAGATGGACGGGACATGATCATTCTTCTTCTTACAACAATACCGCCGTGCAGGTCCACACATCTATGTCGCTATAGCCTCCACACACACAGCGATTTCTAAGTGATATAGACAAATAAAATCACTGTGTGTAGGCTAGGTTTGTCACCGCACACATAATAGATTCCTGGAGACCCCCCTCACTACCCAAATGCTCACCGTGGCCTCGTACAAAGTAGGCGTGTCTTAATATTAAAATGTGGGCATGGTCTCTGTATCATAGACATGTATTCATGTGCCTAATATTACATTTATTATATTCATACATGTCATCATGATGTGACATGTATGAATATAATAAATGTAATGATAGGCACATACATACAATAAACAGTTTTAATGTGTACACAGACAGGTGTGGTTACCTGAGAGTGTGACCGGTCCGGCTGTGCCTCCTGCTTGCTCCTGTGTGTCACCCACCCGGCCACGCCTTCCCGCCACACCCATCATGCTGTGCTGCCGCCTTCAAGTTCTAGCCATAATAAATTGACGATGCAGTTAGTGCGTGTAGGAGAAGGCGGAGGTGGAGCGCGCAAGGCAGACACGTGATGCACGCGCACCTGATCCCGACACGGACCCTGGCAGCAGTGCACCAGCTCATCCTTGACATCATGCACGCACACCCCATCCCGACCCGAACCCTGGCAGCAGTGCACCAGCTCAGCCTTGACGTCATGCACGCACACCCCATCCCGACCCGAACCCAGGCTGCAGTGCACCAGCTCAGCCTTGATGTCACGCACGCGCACCCCATCCCGACATGGACCCCGGCAGCAGTGCACCAGCTCAGCCTCAGGATGCAATCAGCACAGTGGCAGCCACAGGCAGCGGGAGAGGGAGCGAAGCTGTCCAGTAGGCTTTTCCAGTCACCCTGATTCCGGGAGAATCCCGGAATACGGGTGACAGGAAAAGCCTCCTGGAGGGTTGCCACCAAAAACTGGAAAATCCCGGAAATCCGGGAGAGGTGGCAACCCTAGTGTAGGCCCTTTTAGTTACCATGTTCACCTTTGCTGTCTTCATGTGATCTGTGCATCCCCTGGCTGTCTGCAACATACCTAAGTACTGCATTATCAGTATGGCAGCATGGGTGGAAACAGTGTGGCAGCATGGGTGAGGCCATGTTGGAATTTGTCATATGGTCTCTCAGTCCTACCACTTCTCAGCAGACATGCTCACATGACCAGCTCTGGCTATGGTCACTGATATCATCCTACATGGATCCTACATCGCTGCCCTACTCAGCTTCTTCTACTTCACCAAGATCGTAGATGTCAGATCCAACTTACTTGTTTGGGCCAAGAAGATGATGAAGTCTTCTGCCCACTATGTGATAGTGGTGGTACACATGTTGTGTCTGGCCAGCAACATCCTCAGCATGTTACTGCTTAGATCTCCTCAAGACCCTTCCACCAACAGCTCAGTTATCCCACCAGCCAGCTTTATGTACAGAAGAAGAGCAGCACATTTAGTGGTGGCAGAAGTTACCCTGGCTATGGTCAGCGTGCCGTACCTGACTTCAATCTTTTGTATTTTCTCAGTTGTTCGGTTTCCAAAGCTTCATGGTCATACAATGGCGAAGAACATGGGAACTTCTGGAGAGGACACAATGAAAGTCTACCAGGATGTTGCCACGAGAATGACATACTTTTTATCTCTGTCTGCTGCATTTTATTTGGTTTTCTTTATTTTTTATTTTTCATCTTTCTCTAAGCAAAGTCCGGGGTATTGGGTGACTATGATACTGATGATGTTCTATACCCCAACACAGCTTATTTTTATTATTATTCATCGCCTACAGATAAAGACTACATGGATGGAGTTGTCCCAGTATATTATTTGCTCTAAACAATTCAGGGCTCGCGGTCATTGAAGGTTCAATCAACTGACTTATTACAAGAGATATCTCATTACCTTGTCTTTGCTCATTATACAGAGGCAATAAGGGTTACATCACAGATGTGCCCACATTCATCTGTCCTCCATATGTTGCAAGCTGCATTAAATATAATGCACAAGCTCTGTGTGAGTCATTAGCGCCAAGTGACTTTCTGTGTGACTTATTCCCTTAAAGTGCATCTTTTTCAGGATACCAGTGTAGCTTATCACAGATACAGCCGCAGTAGCACACAGAATATAGTCATGCCACATGTTATTTTAATCAGCAGAAGATGCTTGTGTGTAATGTTCTCTTCATTTTGGGAATAAGACACATTTACTGTAAGAATTCACCCACTCTACAGAGTCCCACTATGGCATTGCACTGCTAGTAGGGATAATTAACCTGTCAGATACTGTATGTGAGGACATGGAGATGGGTAACAAGTGTATTCAGAAGCATTTAAAGATTTGCATATCAGGGAGAACATTCATATAAATTCAATCTAGAATTGACCATTGATGTTGATGGATTACTTTTATTATTAGACAATTATTAAAGCAACAAGTTAAATAAACCATCTCTCAGTTGTCAGACTTTTACCTAATCTGTGTCAAAAAGGTTCGCAGATCTCTTTCCGTACTGTACGTCCTACTCCAGACCGACTTTGGAGAGGATCTCAAACCGTTTCCTTTGGATACATTTAGTAATAGTTATTCTGAGGAGCTAATCAGATTATACTGTCACACGTTATGTCTGGTTGTTAAGGGTTGTTACTTTCTTTTACTGTAGGTTCATTCTGATCACCGGTGATATGTCACGTTGTCAAGAATTGTGAATATGGCCGACCTGCTTTTAATCATTCAGAATGAAAACTAATGTAGTGTCAAATTTATTTTTGGTATGTAGACTTAGTATATAGTGAGGTACAAACTCATTCATCAGTAATAGTAACTTTCACATTTGTAATCTGTAGTATTTATTGATGTGACCATTTGTATTAGAGTTTAAAATGATTCATGTGAAACTGTCTGTAACTCAGACTTTCCGACGCATTGACAAGTTGTTGTGTTTATATCATTTGTTTGACTTTGTATCTGTAGAATTCTAACATGGTGACGATGTGATGGAGCCTCCAGGCCAGCAATGGGGGTGCCAACAGTTGAAAAAATGGCGTCAGAATCCCAACTTCATAGTGTTAGGGCAGGGATGGGGAACTTTGGCTCCCAGCTGTTGTTGAACTACACATCGCAGCTTGCCTTGCAACAGTTCTAACATGGTCAACTATCAAAACTGTAACAGGGCATGCTGGGATCTGTATCTCAACAACAGCTGGGAGCCATTCCTGGGTTAGGGGGAAGGAAAGTAAGGATTAGGCTGTGGCGAGCAAGGGTGTAACTAGCAAGGGGTGAATTTGGACACATAGCTAATGTGGGCCCATCTTTACTGTCAAAGTGATATGTTTTACATACATTTATCACCATCTGTTGCCAAATAGAAGGCCCTTACAATATTTTGCTATGGGGCCTACAGATATCTAGTTATGCCCCTAGCGGCGTGGTTTAGCATTAGGCACTAAAAGGGGCAGGACAATAGGTGCCGATTTATGTTTTTGCTGGTGGGTGCTCAAGCCAAAAATATAGGGGAGTGGCCACAAAATAATACTGATTTATATTACGCAGCACAGTTGTCTCCAATATTCAAATAATGGCAACAATGCCAAATACATAAATGCCCCCCACAGTACCAAATACATAAATGCCCACACAGTGCAGGTACAAAAATCCCCCCCCCCACAGTGCCAAATACATAAATGCCCCCACAGTGCCAAATACATAATGGCCCCCCACAGTATCAAATACATAAATGCCCACACAGTGCAGGTACAAAAATCCCCCCCCCCCAGTGCCAAATACATAAATGCCCCCACAGTGCCAATTACATAAATGCCCCCACAGTGCCAAATACATAAATGCCCCCACAGTGCCAAATACATAAATGCCCCCCCCCCCCACAGTAACAAATACATAAATGCCCACACAGTGCAGGTACAAAATCCCCCCCCCCCCCACAGTGCCAAATACATAAATGCCCCCACAGTGCCAAATACATAAATGCTCCCACAGTGCAGGTACATAAATGCCCATACAGTACCTGTGCAGTGACGAGGGAGGGGGAGTGCAGTGGGACACGAGCGGGTGGGCCGCTGCTGAGCGGTTGGGTGCTCATCAATTTCCGTGGGTGCTCGGGCCCTCAAGCACCCACAGAATCGGCACCTATGGGCAGGATAGGTGTAGGCACTAAAGGGGTATGATTAATATTAGGCTGGGGGACGGTGTTAGGATCCAACAGGGAGGGCAAGGGTTAGGCTTTGGGGGGAGGTTATTGTTTGGATTCATATTTTTTTCATTTAAAATTGACAAGTAAATCGATAATCATTTACAAAAGTTGATAGAAAATGCTAAAATCATGTAATATGTGCAATTCAAAACCGGGAATTTAGATGACAAATTGGAAATCCAAAAAACAGGTTCATTTTTAGACCTTTCCTGGGGGATATGTAAGGGTTTTGGTTTGGATCTACACATTTTGGGTGGATTTGGATTTCAGGACCGCTATCTCTAATTTATGTGTATAAAAATATATAACTCTATCTATCAGCGGCGTAACTATAGCACGGGGGGGGGCGCTGTGCATGTGGGGGCGCCGGGGGCTGCGGTGCTATAGTTAACCCCCCCCTCAATCCCCCGCAGACTTACCTATCACGCTGGTCCCGGCGGCTCCGTTCTTCTGCTGAGGACCACCACAAAATGGCCGCCCCCATATAGCACACAGTTCTCTGAAACTGTCTGCTGTATGGGGGTGGCCATTTTCTGGTAGTCCTCAGCAGAAGAACGGAGCCGCCGGGACCAGCGCGATAGGTAAGGCTGTGGGGGATTGAGAGGGGGTTTGCATGGGCGGCGGGGTAGGGGTGCTTGGCGGGGAGGCGACGGTTAGGGGGGGGCGCCCAAAACGTAGCTACGCCACTGCTATCTATCTATCTATCTATCTTGTGCTTTTCTTCCTCTGCATAATGGTAATTCAATATTTAAATTTTAAATAAATAGCTCCACAGAAAAATATGTTTTCATGCCACAAAGACGCATGTACTATGGGTGAGTCCCGTTTATACTCTCACACTGGCTGATAATGCTGCTGTGCTGCCGGCATCTTCTCATGTGCAACAACATGGAAATGAACCTTAACTGATTTGGAAAGGAAAATCATTTTTACATGTTTGCTTGATGTTCTAATTTAAATTAATTCAAATAATGACCGAGATACAGTATCTCAGCTGGTGCAGAGATTGTATAAATAGGTTAGACCATGGAAAATACTGACATCCTGGTACTGTACAAATGCTCATAGCAGGAATATCCCAGAGTCAGAGCAAGATCCAATATTATACTGATGACACGTTCTGGATGTGACACTAGAATCCATCTACAAGTGTCCCCACAATATGACTCTGAGACCTGAGGACAGATCAGCGGAGAAGTGACAGTGTCTATCATACCCAATGGATATTATTTTGAGGAATCCTGGTATTCTGACTTGTCTGATCATTCTGTCATTGGAGGTAATTGCTGCAGCAGTAGCCAATGCCATCATTGCATATTTCATTTTACGTGAATTCCATAAAAATAAACATTTGCAGCCCATCGATAAAATCAGGATTTCTCTGCATATGTCAAGCTTGTGCTTCATCATTGTGTCTTATGCCAATTTACTCTGTGACATATTGTGGCCGGATCTCTTTACACTGTATCCAAATGGCATATTAGCCTCGCTGACCATATACAGCATGAGTTCCTGCGCCAGCATCGCTGCCCTACTCTGTTTCTTCTACTACACAAAGATCACTGATGTCAGATCTGACTTTCTTGTTTGGGCCAAGAAGACAATGAAGTCTTCTGCCCACTATGTGATAATGGTGGTACAGATGTTGTGTCTGGCCAGTGGATTCCTCAGCATGTTACTGCTTAGATCTTCTCCAGACCCTTCCACCAACAGCTCAGTTATCCCACCAGCCAGCTCTACATATGGAAGAAGAGCCGCACATTTATTGGTGGCAGAGGTTACTCTGGCTGTGATCTGTGGGCCGTTTCTGACTTCGATAATCTGTACCCGCTCAACTGTTCGGTTTCTCAAGCTTCATGGTCATACAATGGGGAAGAACATGGGAAATTCTGGAGAGGACATTCTGAAAGTCTACCAGGATGTTGCCACTAGAATGACCCACTTCTTATATCTGTATTCTGTGTTTTATTCGGCTTTCTTTACTTTTTATTTTTCATCTTTCTCTCAGCAAAGTCCATGGTATTGGGTGACTATGACACTGATAATGTCCTATACCCCAACACAGTTTATTATTATTATTATTCATCACCCGAAGCTAAAGGATACCTGGAAGACATTGTCTCAGTATATCATTTTCTGTAAACAATTCAGTGCTCGCGGTCATTGAAGGTTCAAGCAACTGAATTATTGCAAAAGATAAACCATTACCTGGTCATTGCTTGTTATGAAGAGGCAATAATGACTACATCACAGATGTGCCCACATCCATTTATCCTCCATGTGCTACAAGTCTCTTTACACATACCCCACAAGCTCCATGTGACTCGGTATTGCCGATAATCTTTCCACATTTTCTGTAGCATTTCTTATGCAGATACAATCACAGTCACACACAGAATTTATGCATGCTGTATATTATTTTAATCAGTAGAATATGCTTGTGCGTCCTGGACATTTTGAGACTAAGGAGGTTATTCTGGTTGGTGCGTAAATTTCCGAATTCTTTCAGAGCTGTGCGTACATCGTACGAAGAAATGCCCACCGGTCCTCCACATTCGGACGGACTCACACTATTTAAGAAGAGGGCGTGTTTACGGACGACATCCAAACCTTGCGTGTGCGGTGGACACACACATATTCTGCACGGTCTTACAGCGTCAGAACGGACGGGAACCTGCCCGTACGCACCGGTGCGGTTTTTCATTTGCTCCCCAAATGTGTGCTGTTATTGGTGAATGTAAAAGTGACATGGATATTTATATTAGTGATAGCAAGTTCTGTCCATTGCTTGCAGTGTAAATGTGTGTAAAAATGCAGCCGTGCTTTCAGCATAGATTTGTGTGTTTTGTAATGGTCCATTTAAGCTGCAATGGTTCCAATTGAAGCAATGACAAGAGTGTAATTAATGAGTAATGAGTAGAGGAGTGGATTGTATTGTGTTCAGCTGACATTGGTTCAGGTGTGGGCGTACTAATTGGGCGTTCCGAATGCCTAGCGCATGACCGAGTGGTGTCCGCAAAGCAATACTTGCTTATGGAGACCGCATATTTTCTGCCTTTTGGTTCATTTGCAGTCGGTGTTCTGTCCGAATGCAGGCCTACCAGAATTAGTGCACTCCCTCGTGTACGCCCATGTTTACGCCCAGTTTAGCCCACTTTGAAACTACGCCCCTGTGTAGTTCCGAATGACGCCCATATCACGCCCATATTTCCCGAGTGAATGCGGTGCACATTTCTGTACGGTATTAGTGAGAACAAGTACGAAGACCATGCGTGGCACATGCGCATAGCGTTGCCCACGCATGCGCAGACGGCTAAAAAACACCATCCGAAAGAATTCTAAATCTGGGTACATACCTAAAGCTGTATCTGTTCAATCCCTCTGGTGATCCAAAACACTGAAATGGATAAAAATGAGTGTTTAGATTGATTTATTATATCAGACAGGTTTAACCAATTTTTTCTAGTGTTTTAGAGCAAATTTTAGATTGTTATTTACTCCCATACATTACCAGATTTTTGTTGGGCAGATAAATCTGTAGGTGTGTATCCAGCTCGAGACACATGTTAATGGCAAAAGTTTTTAAAAAGTCTCCCATGCTATTGAGTCTAGCCATGGCATTTCACTACCAGAAGGGCTGATTAACTTGTATAGAGTCCAAATGTACATGGACACGTCTCTCATATACTATAGGAGAGGACATGCAGATGGGGCAACAGGTGTACATGGAAGCAATTAGAGAGTATATCACTGAGAACACAAAAATTATTATTTAAATCTAGTAATAATTATTGACGTTAATGTATCACTATTATTAATAGACAATTAGAAGCATTCATTGGCCTTTGCAATGTACCTTTCATAGCTGAATGTAGAGTGTAGTGCTATTTTAATTTTCAAAATGGATTTATTAATGCACAAATTGTATGTTCCGTTAAGCTGGGTACACACTAGACAATATGCCTCCCGATCCTCCATTGCCCACTCTTTTCTACTCAATTATACTTCCTAAAATATATACCTTATTTTACCTCCTTTTGTCATTTGCTTTTAAATAATTTTTAAAATGTAATCCATTTTAGCATAAATTATACTAAATTGTAGAGTAATGCAAAAAGTATATAAGTAATCAGTTTACTTCATGGATGCTTTAGACTTTAGACACGTAAGAAACCCCCCAAGGACGAATAAGAGGTGTGTCTTCCTTCTCCCCTGGACTGAGTTGGATAAAATACACCTTCTACCAAAGATGGCACAGATAGGAAGAAATGGGTCAAGCTGGGGGTCCATCAGTTATTCCACCAATGCTGTTTTGGACAGTTGGTCCTTCCACAGAATACACTTTTGGCTCCAACTGGGCCGAATATTTATAACCAGTGGTAAAAAGAATTAAATTCGGTGTTAGCTAAATCCCGATATTGGTCAATGCAGGGAATACATAAAAATACAAGTAAAAGTAGACAACTCTGTCTTATACATGCATCCTCCTATCCAAATGCATACCATCTACAAGCCACAAATCACCAGTCCACAAAGCAACAATGCAGCTCAAGGCTTTTTAGTTGCTTTATGTCGTGCCGATTTGTGGATTGTAGATTTTATGCAATGTAACTGTACAGGTAATTTACTGCATGTCTTGTACCAATACCTGACAAGTGGCCCAGTGCACCTCACAGTAATACAGTTTTTCTCAATACATAATATTGTGAGACTTGACAAACCCTGTGCATAGCCCAGAGCAGCATTTACCGCCTGCCTTACAAAATAATTCTGAGTTCCAGGATTGCTGTACTGTACTGTTGTGTAGTGGGTGAGGCTGCAGTGTGGTGTTCCCTGCGCCTGTGGTTAGGATCCTGCTCAAAAGTAACTCCGCTTTTCTTATTTCCACTGTCATTGATCCCAGTGGAGGTCCATTACACCGTCCGTACTGCCCCGTATATATAACACATGGTGGGATAGAACCCATGACCTCAGCACTGTGAGGCAGTAATGCTAACCATTACACCGTCCATACTGCCCCGTATATATAACACATGGTGAGGATAGAACCCATGACCTCAGTGCTGTGAGGCAGTAATGTAACCATTACACCATCCGTGCTGCCCCGTATATATAACACATGGTGGGGATAGAACCCATGACCTCAGTGCTGTGAGACAGTAATACTAACCATTACACCATCCGTGCTGCCCCGTATATATATAACACATGGTGGGGATAGAACCCATGACCTCAGCACTGTGAGGCAGTAATGCTAACCATTACACCATCCGTGCTGCCCAAAGGTGCCACTCTCCCTCCTGGATGCTTACCGCCCTTTCAAACTGTATTCTAGTTTAACAAGGTCTGTGGTTTCCAGAAGATATCTCCTCTCAATGGAAGGAAAGGACCCTTCTGTTTAGGCCCTGCATTCCATTTTATAGAACAGGCAATGTAATCTCTCAACGTCTGCCTTTATTCCGATCCAAAAGTATTCTTTTCTCAAAAGCCTCGGTTTTCTGACTAACAAAGTGACCGGACTGGTTTTGGTATGCAGTCAATAAAAAGGTGGCTTGCCACAACCTTCATGGTTCATTGATGAGTTGCTGGTTCAATTTTGTTTCTCACAATATCTCCATGTTTTACAGTGAGGGACAGATTTATTAAGCTTGGTGAAGGGGGAAATTTACTAAAGGAAATTTGTTTAAAAAAATGTGCTATCAATACGAATACAAATTGCCGTATTTTCGGGATAGTAAATGTCAAAAATAAGTGTATTTCTAAATACAAATACACCTATTTTTTACAAATTTCCTTTAGTAAATTTCCCCCTATGTGTCCGGTTTTTATCACCGACCAATCAGCTCCTAACTGTGAAGTTACAGGCTTGGTTTGAAAAATGACAGGTAGGAGCTGATTGGCTGGTGATAAAAAGCAGACCCTTTATCACTTCACCGAGCCTAATAAATCTGCCCCATAATATTGGTATCTTTTAAGCTTGATACTTTTCTGTTTTGTTTACCAGACTTTCACTTTATACAATAACCAGTACTCAAACTTACCTCAATAAAGTTGTAGATTGTACACTGTTCACAACATTCTGTTGGAAACTGTCAATTCTCCAACTAAAGTGCATTCTTGAAAACTGACAAGGGCAATAATGATTTGCTGTTGTTATATTGGATAATAGTGTGGGTTTACTATTGTAATGGGCACTCTCCCCTTCTCAACCTTCCCAAAAGTACACACAACAGCAAATAGGTTTCATCTATCCTTATTACAAGTTTCTATCATGACCTCATACTTTATTTCTGTCCACCTGGTCCTATTCTGATTTTGCACCAAAATGAATTTTCTATATTTGATGTTAGAATGACAGGGTTATGATCAGTAATCTGTGCTTTTCTGACTTCACCAAGAGCACTGACAAATCGTTTCTGTCTTTGAAGTAAACATACTGGGTGAACTGTAATAGGATGAGAAATCAGAAAGTGAGAGACTTGGGGCCTGATTCAGATCCAATCGGTGTTGTGCGTCTGCGCATGTGCAGGCGTATGGTGCATGCACCCACGGCGTCCTTTCAGGTCGCCGGGTGCACACACCCATGCCGGCATGGGGGGGGGGAGCGGAGATGGGTGGGGGGCACCAGGATACCCCATTACTAAATGGGAACGCCATGAGGTAATGAGGCAGTGACGCGGGTGTGGGGGGCAGGTAGCTGACATCACCGGATGTCAGCTGCCCGCCCATATCCAAGCCAGCGTGCACTCAAATGTAAGTAACTGAAAAGTCACTTTTATATGCGTGCGCGCTAAACATCATTCTATGGTCGGTGTCACTGACCCACCGGTCGCCTGCTCCGATACGTCAATCTGAGCAGCTCCGGCCGTGACTGGGGTTCACTTAGGACACTAGGGTCCATTCCTTGAGGTACACTGCCACCAGCCAAAACCTGATTTTAGCGCTTGAAACTGCGCAAGGGGCGGCTTGGCTCGCACCTGACCGCACAATACAATATACAAATGGTAACACGCTGGAGCGTTCTCTTCTGAGGCTAATGAGTCTTAAGAACACAGAACTAGGACTGAGAATATGTATTATTTATTCCTAGAAATACTACAGAGCTTTAGAAAATAGTTACAAGATTTTACAAGGATTTTAAAAGTACACACGAGTTTAAATGCAATTTCAGAAATAAAATAAAAAGGAAAATGAAAGAACCGTATTTTACACTTAAATACAGATCCTGACGTGGGGGGGTTCTCCACAAGAAATCTCTGGTCGCTTACAGCCTGTTTGCTAGACCCCCAGGTAGTGACACTGACTATAGGGAGAAGGGTCTTAGTTATACCTTGAAGACTCCCTCATCCCTCCCACCCTTGGGATTTTTAACCATTCCCTTGCTGAGCCTAGTGAAGGTCCCTAGATATAGGATCTTTCCCATAAAGAATTTGTCCCTGCTTTGAAGTAGATTTTATACATTCCTCATGTGATAAGAGGTAATTTAGTGGAGGGCCAGAGCAACTTTGGCCTGTTGGCTGGACACTATTGCTCTCCCCCTCAATCTGGTTTATGAGGGGTCTCAGATCTTATCGTACATCCTAACTCCAGAGGAGTCGACAGATGTCAACCAGAGGGAATACATGCCTCAAACTCAAACCAGGGTCACCTACAGTTTACCCACATAATAAAAGACATGTCCTGATTCCAATACTCACAGGAGACATAACTTTACAACAATATCAGACATACATTGATCGAACAGATAATCATAACAGGAGGCATACGTTAATTTGATCGATCACCTGATCTGATCGTTACAGTCGGTGACCATCGAAAGATGTGGGCGGTTACCCGAGCCATGCGAATGGATGTTTATGCAAAACATCCATTCACAGCTGTTCAGGCAAAGCCACACTTTGAGGGGGCGGCGGGGGGGCTGTCGTTCGCCGGTCGGGGTTTGGTGTACTCGCAAGGCTGCGAATTTGCAGCCTTGCGAATCAACCTGAATAAACCCCATTGTCAGAAATCTCCAGATTTTTAAAGCGGCAATCATTTACACTTCAAAATCAAACTGGTTTTGCGGTGTAAATGATTGCTACTTTAATAAAACTGGAGATGTCTTACCAAATCTCTCACTTTCTGATCTCTCATCCTATTACATTTCTCCCACTGTATTGTCTTAAGGGTATTTATTTATTACATCAGTACAATCTTGAAGAACAACCTGAGTATTACTGAGGGTAGATAGTGGGTGCTGATAAAATATCCTTGTATTTGTAGTTTAGGTAATCTAACTTTCAAATTTCAAGTTTCAAATTTTTGTAAAATTCCCGTTTTGTGTAATTCGCACATGTAATAGGATGCAAATTGTGGTATAATTTGCACATTTTGCAGATGAAAGTGCATCTCATTTTTTTTCTTATGATTAAGTATACAATTCACAAATGTAATAGGGTGCGATTTTTGCAAACACAATAGACCAGTCTCTGAATAGAGAATTTGACAGAACCGTCCAGATGAGTGAAATCTGTGGATGGTTCTGTACAAAAAAGTGTTAAAGTGAAAATAAAAATAATACAAAAATGGTGTGGGGTCCCCCCTCCTGAGCCTAACCAGCCACAGACTGATTGAGCCTGGTTCCAAAAATATGGGGGACAAAAAGCATAGGTCTCATCTGTATTTTTGAAACCAGCCCAGGCTCCTGGACTGTTCCTGGTTCCAAAAATTTGGGGGACAAAAAAACTGCAGGTCTCTCATATTTTGGAACCAGCCCCATGTCCAAACAGCCAGTGATGTCATGCCACAGCCAGGGGACACTTTTCATATAAGGTCCCATGACCGTACCATGAGTATTGTGGCTGGTCAGCCCTGGAAAGTGTCTGTGGGGGAGTCAGAATCCAGGCGTCCCTGGGCGGTGGATGCCAGCTGTTGTGTGTAAAAAAAAAATAGAAAAAAACCACATTTTTTTAAACAGTTGAACTACAAGACCCAGCATGCTGGGCATTAATATATCCACTGGGTCTTGTAGTTCACCTGTAAAAAAGACTGTAAATAATGAGACTAGACACCATGTCAAAGTTTATTAAACACCCCTTTTACACATAAAAATCATTTACTCATGCATACCTGTTCCAGCACTGTCATCTCTCCCCCAGATTTCTTGCTACTGACAGGCTGCTGCTGAGAACAAGTTTCAGCCAGCGGCATTGGAATTAGTTGGATACACCTAGAAGGATAGTATTACCAATTGTTGGTGATCAGGGCCGGTGCAAGCTACCGGAGCGCCCCAGGCAGGGGGGGGGGGGGCGGCATTCACCTGCCCCACAGTTGGGGGGGGACTTTGCGATGCGGCCACCGCATGGGGGACGGGGACTTTGCGATGTGGCCGCCGCATGGGGGGGGGGTTGATGTGGCGCAGCCCACCGTGGTCACTCCACAGGGGGGTTGCTCGGTGCGATGCGCCACGGTGGGGATGATGCCGCTACGTCACTCCACTGGGAGAGATGCTGTTGTCAGCCGGCGCCAGCTGTCCATCTGCAGGGGGCTATGCGGTGGCCACCACGAGTTTCTCGGGGTGTGGGAGAGCAGAGGAGTGACATCCACTCACCTCCATCGTGGGGGGTCCCTGCTCCGAACTACTGCCCTCAAGTGGCCGGCGCCCTAGGCAAATGGCTAAAGCTGTCTAGTGGTGGCGCCAGCCCTGTTGGTGATCTCCGGGAATAGAAGCTGGCTCTTCGTAAGTTCTGCAGCACTCCCCCCAGTCACCGCCAGCTGCCTCAGCTACAGGTCGCTGCTCTATGTCTTCCTAAGATGGCTGCCAACTGTCTCAGAACATGGCTGTAAATGCCACAGGGCAAGTCATGTCCATCTCCAATGCGCCTCTTACTAATTGGACAGCGGATAGTGTCAGTATGCCAGACACAGCACTCAGGACACAGTATCTTCTGCAAATGTCCAACCAGGGAAGCATTCAGCAAGGGAAGGGTCATAAAAGTCACACTACAGTTTACAGATGCTCCAATTGTTTGCCACAAAAGTTTACATCCTTTACACAAGTTTTTGTCATGTTTAGCGTATTGAATCCAACAAATGTTTGTAAACGTATAATTTATACACATAAATTATAATTAATGCACATACATATACAAATACACACAACCACACACACACACACACACACACACACACACACACACACACACACACACACATATTTCATAAAGGAGTACATGTGTGATATATTCATTTTGAATTTACTTAAAATTCTGCAGCAAGTTTCTGAGTGATGTTATGATGATGTTAAATGATCGGTGCCAGACGGCTCCCGGGAATCCCGACTGTCGCGGTATTATACCATACCCTAAATGATACATAAAGCCACCTAGAAAAAATAGTAACCTATTTTTTTCCTTTGTTTATTCTATAATGTCAAAGAACTATAGGGCAAAGTTAATGGCCTGTGATTTTGCAGGCACTCACCAGTATTCAGTGGCAAGTGTTTGGCAATCCCAGGTTGGATATGCCACTTTTAAATGTAGCATCTATCTGAGACTCGCAACTAAAATAAAATAAAATAAAATAAAAAAGTTATAAATATAATAAGTCATAAATTATTAGTATAAAGAGACTGATTTCATAATAATTTAGTAAACATATTTATTAGACCACACGTGATAATTTAATACAATTCATCAAGACAACATCCAATGTGTTAAAAAGTTGCTAAATATATAATCATTGTTATCAGTAAGTCTACAAGAGAATAAGAAACAAATTCTGGAATTCATAAAACTAAACTAAATCTGACATATATTAGAATAAGATGGTTGAATAAAAGTAAGATTCAAATACAATATAACATCATACAGTAAAAAATAGAAAGAAAAAGTTGAATCTATAAATATAGTAAAGTTGTAATGGTTATGTCTGTACAAATATACTTCAGACTTGCTGACTTCTCCCAGTGGACAGATAAACTCATTAAATATTTTATCTTGTTTTTTTTTTTTTTTTGCTGCTGCTACATACTTCCGAATTAAAATTGTGTTGTCTCACCTTTTATTGCCCCTGACTGGATTTTTTAATTGTGGGACTAGCTTGTTCCTAAAAAAGGTCTATGTTGAGTTTATGCAATAAGTTTGCATTGTAAAAAATGATACACTCTTTGGCCCTTATTCTGATCGGTGCGGATATATCCGCGTGCGTTCGGGCTGCCGATGTTTTGTGTCTGCGCATGTGCAGAGGCGTCTCTGCGCATGTGCGAGCGGGGCGTACGGCCAAATCCCGCATGATATGTGAACACTCCGAACAGGGGGTGGAGAGGGGCGTGAAGGGCTATTTGGGCTCATTACCATATGCATACGCCCCGCGTTTCATGGGAGTTCCCATGAAAACGCTGGGCGTACGTATGGTAATGCGGCCGTGACGCACGTGTAGGGGGCGGACATATGACATCGCCGGATGTCAGCTGCCCGCCCTGATCCCTGCTTTTGCACAGAGAAATGTCCGTGTGGTCTGAGGTTGCGGGTGCTGGTGGAGCACTCGGTTCTGCATTCGATGGTCTGCGACCATCGAATGATGGGGGAGGTTCCCTTAGATGGAGGAGGCGTATTCCGTGAAAAATACACGTGCGGTCCGTTCGGCCAGCTTCTTACCGCATACGGACGGAGTTGGCGATCCGTATGGAAGGCGGGGTTTCGCACGCACGGTCCTGGCCGCATAATCGGCTCCGGCCGCACCGATCAGAATAAGGGCCTATGTCACATTTATTTTGCTTTTTATTTTCCATGGTATTAATGGAAAGTAGTCGTGTGTTTTTTTTTTATCAGGTTTTATTTTATTTCACCTCTTTCATGGTATATTATTTTAAACATTATTAGGCCCTTTTCCCTCACTTTTTACATTCTACAGATTTTTTCTCTTGCAAACATGGAGTGATGGCATAGATTTGACGGATGTACCAGCTGTCTGATACATCTTGATTCTTCTTGGTAGACAACATTATATGATACATATTTTAATACATCATTATTGTTTCATATTTGTACTACTACAAATATTAATCCCTAATGAAGTCTCCTATGGAGATGAAATGCATAAGGTAACGAAAATTCAATACCTACAGGGAGAATTCAAACTTGGGGGCAAAGAAATTGTGACTCAAAGAGTGAGAATCGTACAACTATTGTCACACATATGTGTTGTACTGTGTAAGCAAGCTTTAGTACCATGTTCATTTTTATGATTTATTAATCTTTTAACATTGTATAATTTGGGCACAATGCTTGCTTTTTATTTGGTGTTACTATCAGATACATAAAACTGATTTTAGGACTTAATAATTAATAACATAATTAATATCAAGATTGCATCTGTACAGCGCCAAAACAGAAACAGCAGCTCTTAGTATTTAATCAATAAGTTGACAATTCTGTTTGGTCTGCCCCTCCTGTGTGTTCTGTAGGGTTATCTTTTTCTAGTCTTGTAAACATAGGACTTATTGAGAGGAGCAGTCAGATTGTCATTTATTTAGGTGCAGAATAAGGATACTTTTCATCTGCAAAGCAAGAATGCTTTAAAAAATAAAAGTGTTACTAGTTCTTTAAATCAATTAATGAAATGCAAAGTGAATGAACAGAAGAGAAATCATAAGTACATTAGTAATTGGTGTGACCACCCTTTGCCTTCATAACAGCATCAAATCTTCTAAATACACTTGCACACAGTCTAGGATTATAGTCAAGTATGTGATTAACCAATTATACCAAAAAGATGGAAATGTTATCATTTTCCAATGAAGATTGAAACACAGTCATTAATTGAAACAGAAACAGCTGTGTAGGTGGTTTAAGCATTGCTACAAAGGTGAGGTTTTGGAAGACTGTTGTGTTTTATGTTACAGGTCATACACCATGGCAGGAATGAGCACAGCAACAAGACACAGAGTAGTTGTACAAGGCAAAGATTTCAAAGCAGACTGGGGTTTCAAGATGTTCTCCTCAAGTTCTTTTGAGACTCACAAAGAAATTGGCAACATTGAGGACAGTAGATGTAATTGTCAGCCAAGAAAATTTAGTTCATCATATGAAAGACACATCATGCTAAATTCCCTTCAAATTGGAAAATACTACTACTGTCTACTGTTCGGAGACATCTGGCCAGGCGTGGCCTTCATGGAAGAATTGCAAAATAATCCAGCACGTGGCTCAGCTATGCAAGAAAACATGTGAACTGCTTTGCAGAAAAATGGCAGCAGGTGTTCTAGACTAATGGATCAACATTTGTAATATTTGGCTGTAACAGAAGGCAGCATATTTACCGTATAACTGATAGTTTTATAATAATGAGTGTCTGCAGGCAACAGTGGAGCACAGTGGAAGTTTCTCGCAGGTTTAGGGCTGCATTCCAGTGAATGGTCAGGATTAATAGTGTCATCAATGCTAACAGGTACTTATCCATCATGCAATACAAGCAAGTCTGATTGGCTTAAGGTGTCCTGGAAGTGATTATATATCCTCCACAGATCTCTGATCTGAGAAACAAAGATTTTAGCAAGCCTACTTCCACAGAAGATCTGTGATTAGTCCTCCAAGATTTTGGAACAATCTCCCTGCAAAAAATATATGCAAGTGAACTTAGAAGAAATGTTGCTGTTTTGAAGACAAATGGTGGCCACACAAAATATTGATTTGATTTTGATTTCCCTTATGCTCATTCTCTCTGCATTTTGTGTATTGATTAAAAAGTAACATATTAACACTGCTATCCATTGCGGCATGTGCAATACACCTGCCAAAAACAAAAGCACTTTACTGAATATATATAGGCTGTAGGATTTTTTCTGATGACGGGACTGAGGTCCTGAAAACGTTCAAAGTTTCCTTAATACAGACGTTTTTTGCATTTACCAAGTCTCCAGAGTGCTTATTCCATTGGATGGTTATATATATATTTGTATATATAAAAATGTATCTGCTATTGCTTTTTTTTACAGTTCTTCAGTATTTTTGCACTAATATGCTTGAGTTTGACGTTCCCCCTGATAATAATAAAAGACTGTACAGTGGGAAAGCTGAAAATTAGAACAAAACAAACCCAGAATATTGGGTTCAACAATGATAGGAACCCAATCCCAAGTTCTACTACATAAAAAATTAGATAAAGGAAAAGAAGTGACATCATCGTTCGAGCAGCCCCCTGGTGAGCCTTCACGCTTGGACCACGATTATCCTCCGTGTGGTTTTTCATACGATGAGCATGTTTGCAGAGTGATGCAATAATACAGCCAGTAGTGATCATTACAATCAGAAATGGGATAAAACAATTCACAAACAGTGAAATAATATTGTACAGAGCATTGATTTGATATCCAACAACAACTCTTGAAGTGCGATTTGTCCCAGCCTCAGCTGTTGAATTTTGTCCAGACACTGGGCTAAATAAAAAACAGAAAGGAACAGCAGAGCAGAAGGTCAGTACTTGAGACATCAGAATCAGCCACGGAACCACAGCTGTCACCCTCGTCTTCAGCCACGCCAAACAGCCACTTTTGAAGTTAATAATTTTTAAACAGAAGAATAAACACAGCCAGGCAGAAAGCCAAGAACTGGAGAAAATACAGTAGGACATTATGAAATATAATATGTAAAAAACATAATCCACCAGGAAAATATCAGTAAAGTAAATGAGGCACACAATGATAGCTGCATTTACACAAGAGGCCCACGTGTTTGAGAGAGCCAGAGAGACCACCAACTGGTCACTGGAGTTCAGAGTCTTCCCTCTCAACCAGTCATGGAAATTTACTAATACAATGAAACCATTGGTCACAATTCCAATAATGATCTCAGCTATGAGGACAACAAAGAATCCCACAATATATGTAGGGATGATTATGTCATCTAAGCCCATTTTACGTATCGCAAAGGAAAAATGTTTTTAAGTTGATAACATATTCGATAATATTATCTTGGTGGTAAAAACTATCCCAAGTTGGAATAAGGCCATGAAGTCACAGTCTTTTCACAACAACCCCATCTCTGTCCATAATTTATAGGTGATTCTGCCGACTAATCCACTGGATGACATCAATGGGTGGAATCCTGGGTCATTCTCTGATCCACAGATTAAGGTTTATGCAAACATTGAAAATATTTCCTTATAGTCAGAGCAATGATGTTTATGATGCAAATAGGCTTCTGCAGAAAACTTTTGTGCAAAGCAGTGGATTAACAGCACATCAGTATCTCCATTAGATGCACACACAGAGATAGAGCAGAAGGGACGCAGCACAGTGTAATCAGTAGACACAATAATGATAACAGGCTGAAGTATTCTTCATTAGGACCAAGGGGCTTATTCTGGTTCACTCGCAAAGACAAATTCACTCTCAGGTGGACAAAACCATGTGCACTGCAGGTGGGGCAGATGTAACATGTGCAGAGAGTTAGATTTGTGTGAGTTATTTTGTTTCTGTGCAGTATATAATGGCCGCTTTATTTTTACACTGCAATATAGATATGTTTGAAGTACAAACCCCACCCAAATCTAACTCTCTCTCTGCACATGTTACATCAGGCCCACCTGCAGTGCACATGGTTTTGTCCAGCTGAGAGGGAATTTGCCTTTGCGAGCGAAGCAGAATAACCCCTAAATGTATTGTTGTTCCACTTTGTTTTGCAGATAAATTTCAAAAACTCCAGGTTCTGGCACAATTCGACTGATAAAACAAGGAGAATTAAGGTGTCAATTGGTTTTAAGGCGGGAGAAGGGGGCAAATCAGGATGCTGTTGCTGGCGTTGAAATGTCATGGCAATAGTTGATTTGCCATCTATGCATCTAATTGAATAACCCCCTCCCCATTATCAGTGGAATTACTCCAGAACCAGAAAATTGGAGCCGAGTACATTTAGTTATTGCTGTGTGACATTTTTGTATCTCTTATTTCAATGCAATCAATGCAATCTCAAGGGATATTTTTGGGAAGACAAAACTCAGGGTAGATGATGATTTAAGACTAATGCTGGCCACACATCAGACCAACTTTCCTCCAACCATCCAACTAGTTGCTTGGATGGAATAAAAATTTGGTACTGGATAGGAGCAAAGGACAATCACAAATGTGCTATCAAACCCAGGAAAATGGACAAATTCTACTCCTGCTCACAGTATCCTGGTCATGGCCATGTCTGGAATAGCCATGTCTACAGCCACATACTTCTACTCCTGCTCACAGTATCCTGCTCATGGCCATGTCTGGAATAGCCATGTCTACAGCCACATACTTCTAATCCTGCTCACAGTATCCTGCTCATGGCCATGTCTGGAATATCCATGTCTACAGCCACATACTTCTACTCCTGCTCACAGTCTCCTGCTCATGGCCATGCCTGGAATAGCCATGTCTACAGCCACATACTTCTACTCCTGCTCACAGTCTCCTGCTCATGGCCATGCCTGGAATAGCCATGTCTACAGCCAAATACTTCTACTCCTGCTCACAGTATCCTGCTCATGCCCATGCCTGGAATAGCCATGGCTACTGACACATACTTCTACTCCTGCTCACAGTCTCCTGCTCATGGCCATGCCTGGAATAGCCATGTCTACAGCCACATACTTCTAATCCTGCTCACAGTATCCTGCTCATGGCCATGCCTGGAATAGCCATGTCTACAGCCACATACTTCTACTCCTGCTCACAGTATCCTGATTATGCCCATGCCTGGAATAGCCATGGCTACTGACACATACTTCTACTCCTGCTCACAGTCTCCTGCTCATGGCCATGCCTGGAATAGCCATGTCTACTGACACATACTTATACTACTGCTCACAGTATCCTGCTCATGCCCATGCCTGGAATAGCCATGTCTACTGACACATACTTCTAATCCTGCTCACAGTATCCTGCTCATGGCCATGCCTGGAATAGCCATGTGTACAACACATACTTCTACTCCTGCTCACAGTATCCTGCACATGCCCATGTCTGGAATAGCCATGTCTACAGCCACATACTTCTACTCCTGCTCACAGTATCCTGCTCATGGCCATGTCTGGAATAGCCATGTCTACAGCCACATACTTCTACTCCTGCTCACAGTCTCCTGCTCATGCCCATGTCTGGAATAGCCATGTCTACAGCCACATACTTCTACTCCTGCTCACAGTATCCTGGTCATGGCCATGTCTGGAATAGCCATGTCTACAGCCACATACTTCTACTCCTGCTCACAGTATCCTGCTCATGGCCATGCCTGGAATAGCCATGTCTACTAACACATACTTCTACTCCTGCTCACAGTATCCTGCTCATGCCCATGCCTGGAATAGCCATGGCTACTGACACATACTTCTACTCCTGCTCACAGTATCCTGCTCATGGCCATGCCTGGAATAGCCATGTCTACAGACACATACTTCTACTCCTGCTCACAGTATCCTGCTCATGCCCATGTCTGGAATAGCCATGTCTACAGCCACATACTTCTACTCCTGCTCACAGTATCCTGGTCATGGCCATGTCTGGAATAGCCATGTCTACAGCCACATACTTCTACTCCTGCTCACAGTATCCTGCTCATGGCCATGCCTGGAATAGCCATGTCTACTGACACATACTTCTACTCCTGCTCACAGTATCCTGCCCATGGCTGTGCCTGGAATAGCCATGTCTACAGCCATATACTTCTACTCCTGCTCACAGTATCCTGCTCATGGCCATGTCTGGAATAGCCATGTCTACAGCCAAATACTTCTACTCCTGCTCACAGTATCCTGCTCATGCCCATGCCTGGAATAGCCATGTCTACTGACACATAATTCTACTCCTGCTCACAGTATCCTGCTCATGCCCATGTCTGGAATAGCCATGCCTACTGACTCATACTTCTACTCCTGCTCACAGTATCCTGCTCATGGCCATGCCTGGAATAGCCATGTCTACTGACACATACTTCTACTCCTGCTCACAGTATCCTGCTCATGCCCATGCCTGGAATAGCCATGTCTACAGCCACATACTTCTACTCCTGCTCACAGTATCCTGCTCATGGCCATGCCTGGAATAGCCATGTCTACTGACACATACTTCTACTCCTGCTCACAGTATCCAGCTCATGCCCATGTATGGAATAGCCATGGCTACTGACACATACTTCTACTCCTGCTCACAGTATCCTGCTCATGCCCATGCCTGGAATAGCCATGTCTACAGCCACATACTTCTACTCCTGCTCACAGTATCCTGCTCATGGCCATGCCTGGAATAGCCATGTCTACTGACACATACTTCTACTCCTGCTCACAGTATCCAGCTCATGCCCATGTATGGAATAGCCATGGCTACTGACACATACTTCTACTCCTGCTCACAGTATCCTGCTCATGGCCATGCCTGGAATAGCCATGTCTACTGACACATACTTCTACTCCTGCTCACAGTATCCTGCTCATGGCCATGCCTGGAATAGCCATTGCTACTGACACATACTTCTACTCCTGCTCACAGTATCCTGCTCATGCCCATGCCTGGAATAGCCATGTCTACAGCCACATACTTCTACTCCTGCTCACAGTATCCTGCTCATGGCCATGCCTGGAATAGCCATGTCTACTGACACATACTTCTACTCCTGCTCACAGTATCCAGCTCATGCCCATGTATGGAATAGCCATGGCTACTGACACATACTTCTACTCCTGCTCACAGTATCCTGCTCATGGCCATGCCTGGAATAGCCATGTCTACTGACACATACTTCTACTCCTGCTCACAGTATCCTGCTCATGCCCATGCCTGGAATAGCCATGTCTACAGCCACATACTTCTACTGCTCACAGTATCCTGCTCATGGCCATGCCTGGAATAGCCATGTCTACAACACATACTTCTACTCCTGCTCACAGTATCCTGCTCATGCCCATGTCTGGAATAGCCATGTCTACTGACACATACTTCTACTCCTGCTCACAGTATCCTGCTCATGGCCATGCCTGGAATAGCCATGTCTACAACACATACTTCTACTCCTGCTCACAGTATCCTGCTCATGGCCATGCCTGGAATAGCCATGTCTACTGACACATACTTCTACTCCTGCTCACAGTATCCTGCTCATGGCCATGTCTGGAATAGCCATGTCTACAGCCACATACTTCTACTCCTGCTCACAGTATCCTGCTCATGGCCATGCCTGGAATAGCCATGTCTACAACACATACTTCTACTCCTGCTCACAGTATCCTGCTCATGCCCATGTCTGGAATAGCCATGTCTACAGCCACATACTTCTACTCCTGCTCACAGTATCCAGCTCATGCCCATGTATGGAATAGCCATGGCTACTGACACATACTTCTACTCCTGCTCACAGTATCCTGCTCATGGCCATGCCTGGAATAGCCATGTCTACTGACACATACAGTACTTCTACTCCTGCTCACAGTATCCTGCTCATGGCCATGCCTGGAATAGCCATTGCTACTGACACATACTTCTACTCCTGCTCACAGTATCCTGCTCATGCCCATGCCTGGAATAGCCATGTCTACAGCCACATACTTCTACTCCTGCTCACAGTATCCTGCTCATGGCCATGCCTGGAATAGCCATGTCTACTGACACATACTTCTACTCCTGCTCACAGTATCCAGCTCATGCCCATGTATGGAATAGCCATGGCTACTGACACATACTTCTACTCCTGCTCACAGTATCCTGCTCATGGCCATGCCTGGAATAGCCATGTCTACTGACACATACTTCTACTCCTGCTCACAGTATCCTGCTCATGCCCATGCCTGGAATAGCCATGTCTACAGCCACATACTTCTACTGCTCACAGTATCCTGCTCATGGCCATGCCTGGAATAGCCATGTCTACAACACATACTTCTACTCCTGCTCACAGTATCCTGCTCATGCCCATGTCTGGAATAGCCATGTCTACTGACACATACTTCTACTCCTGCTCACAGTATCCTGCTCATGGCCATGCCTGGAATAGCCATGTCTACAACACATACTTCTACTCCTGCTCACAGTATCCTGCTCATGGCCATGCCTGGAATAGCCATGTCTACTGACACATACTTCTACTCCTGCTCACAGTATCCTGCTCATGGCCATGTCTGGAATAGCCATGTCTACAGCCACATACTTCTACTCCTGCTCACAGTATCCTGCTCATGGCCATGCCTGGAATAGCCATGTCTACAACACATACTTCTACTCCTGCTCACAGTATCCTGCTCATGCCCATGTCTGGAATAGCCATGTCTACAGCCACATACTTCTACTCCTGCTCACAGTATCCTGCTCATGGCCATGCCTGGAATAGCCATGTCTACTGACACATACTTCTAATCCTGCTCACAGTATCCTGCTCATGCCCATGCCTGGAATAGCCATGTCTACTGACACATACTTCTACTCCTGCTCACAGTATCCTGCTCATGGCCATGTCTGGAATAGCCATGTCTACAGCCACATACTTCTACTCCTGCTCACAGTATCCTGCTCATGGCCATGCCTGGAATAGCCATGTCTACAGCCACATACTTCTACTCCTGCTCACAGTATCCTGCTCATGCCCATGCCTGGAATAGCCATGTCTACAGCCACATACTTCTACTCCTGCGAACGGAATCCTGCTCATGGCCATGTCTGGAATAGCCATGTCTACGGGATGCAGTCAAAATCCCGACAAGGGATTTTAAATGTCAGGATTTTGTCCATGTCGGGATTTTGTCCTTGTCGGTATTTTGACTCATTCGCGATTTCATTCTGAATCCATGTCTACAGTAGAGGACTTTTGAGCCTTCTTTCCTTGTTCATTAACACTTACCTCTGAATGTTAATAGAATGTCTCATTACCCTGTCACCAGCCCAGGCATTCCCAACCACGGCTTCAGCACAGATGGTTTAATCAGAATCCCTCAGGTACTAATAAAGTCACCTGTGCTCAAGCCTGGATATCACTAAAACCTGCACTGTTGGTGTGCCGTGAGGACTGTGGTTGGGAAAGCCTGCACCAGCCTATGCTGACGGAATGGATTTGATAAAGCATTTCTGAACACTTCCTTGTCTTTCAAGTCTCAGAGCAATAGTCTACTGATATTAAAGCTTCTGGATGCTGGTTGTGTTCTGTCTATAAAATAAAACTAGAACCTTTTCTACATTATTGCAGTATCTAGCTGTGTTACTGTGAACTGTGGTGTTCAGTTCCATGTACAGATCTGTTTGCGGTACTTGTGTAGTTTCACGGCGCCGCCGCACGCACACTCTGGCTCAGAAACTTGGCAGCCTGCCAGAGGCTCTGATTAACCGTGCGCGTGCCGCTCTAGCTCAGACAGAGTGTGCTCGCGCCGCTCTAGCTCTGTCTGACTGAGCTTGTGCCGCTCTAGCTGTACGTAAACAGCGTAGCGGCCGGCCAGCAGCAGCGGCGCTGCCCAGGCACTGACAGGTCAATGTCACTGTGGCACTTGTAGTTCCACAGTAAAATAGGCAGCGCCTGGGCACCGCTGACAACGGGGGTATGCTAAAGTGGACACCCCGGCACAGCGATGCCGGGGCTTCTAAACTGTACGCGAGGTTCAGATGCAACTGCGTCTGAATCTCGAGTCACATAGATAGCCGCAAAGGTGTTGTGGCTTGTAAACCCAGACGCAAATGCGTCTGGATTTACTTAGGTGAAGGGGTAAATCTAAATTTAGACGCAAAAGCATCTAAATTTAGGTGGCCCTAGGGGAACACTATTGAAACCCACCCTCAGTGCCATTAGTGGACGCCACAGCTGTGGACAGTGTAAATCCCACTATCCACGCCCACCCGAAGCGTGGCGAGCGCAGCGAGCCCCGCGAGGGGCAGCGGTACGCCTCCTACAACCTTTTCATACCCCCACTATCCACGTCGGCGTGGAGTTGAGAATAGATTAGTGTGGCGAGCGCAGCAAGCCACCGAGCACGAAGCGTGGCGAGCGCAGCCGGATACCTTCACAGCTATCCGCGTCCCCTCGCGGGCTTCACAGGTGTCAGACCCTCATTGCCGGAAGGCCTCATGTATGCCTACTATGGGCTGCACGCATTCACAGGTTATTGGTTATCGGCCACCATGTATTTTAGGGACTAGTGATGCCTTTGCTCTCGTTAATTGAAAAATTAACATGGCACCATCTTCAGCCAAAACAAAAAGAGGATATAATAAAATTTATCATAATTTCTAGAGTGAGGAATACAGGACATATTCTCTCTCTCTCTCTCTCTCTCTCTCTCTCTCTCTCTCTATATATATATATATATATATATATATATATATATATATTAATACACCCTCCAGTATGTGCGGGCCAACACAAACACTTTGCATGTTAGCAGCAGGTGTATGAACTAAACTACGTACATGTAGAGTTGGAATAAACAGTTGTTGTTTTACAAACAGAAAAGGTGAGACCTCGTTTCCATATCAGAGTCCAGCTGGTTTTGTAGACTCACACAAAGCAATAAGATGGTTGTTAACTGAAATATGTCATGTGTCATCAGAATTAATGCTGTGGTTGGACACAATGGCGGGTCAACCATATTTCAAGGCAAAGACATACATTCAAATGTTCTACTTGATATGTGGTCAACTGTATCCGAATCCTGTTCTGCAGGGTCCAGACAAAACGTTGTGTGTGCCCTAGCAGCCTCCTTCCAGCCAAGCGTTTCCCTTTGCTCAGAAGCTCAGCAACACCAAAAGACCTGGAAGACCACGGAAAACAACCATGGTGAATGACAGAAGAATTACTTCCCTGGTGAAGAAAGCCTGTTCACAACAGTTGGCCATATCAAGAACACTCTCCAGGAGGTAGGTGTATACAGTATGTAACAAAGTCAACAATCACGAGAAGACTTCACAACAGTGAATATAGAGGGTTCACCACAAGATGTAAACCATTGGTGAGCCTCAAAAACAGGAAGGCCAGATTAGAGCTTGCCAAACAATATCTAAAAAAGCCTTTACAGTTCTGGAACAACATCCTATGGACAGAGGAGACAAAGATCAACTGGTACAAGAGTGATGGGAAGAGAAGAATATGGAGAATGCAAGGAAGTGCTCATGATCCAAAACATATTGTGCCACCTCATCAGTGAATTATGGTGGTGGTGGTGGTGTCATACAGGGCCAAATTAAGCCTTTGGGGGGCCCTGGGTCACATTAGACAGGGGGGCCCTTTGCCTTTGTCATTACTGTTCCCCAAATTGCATGGGAGAATATTACACTGTGAAAACACAGAGTAAAGGCAGTATTAACTTGGTCAACGGGTAACTGTGGGGAGGTTAATATAAACATAAATATACATATGAATAACAGGTGTGTGAGCGGCGCTTCCATATTGAGGTCCAAATAAGTCGAGCAAGAAATACCCTTATACAAGAGATTTTAAAAAAGCCAATGCTTGTACAAATAAAATTGACACTGTGGGCTGGCTACCACATGATACAGGAGTAAATACCCAGAGCACACTGCTCCAATGTACGCTCCACGACCATCTGATCCACGGGAACCACATGCGCTGGGTTGTGCTGGTAGGTCTCAGAAACCAGAAGCCAGGGAAGACGCAGACCAGAAGAGGCACCGGGCCACAGACAGCACGGGTATCACAAGCCATGCCCTAGGGGTCACAGACAGCACGGGTATCACAAGCCACGCCCTAGGGGTCACAGACAGCACGGGTATCACAAGCCACGCCCTAGGGGTCACAGACAGCACGGGTATCACAAGCCACGCCCTAGGGGTCACAGACAGCACAGGTATCACAAGCCACGCCCTAGGGGTCACAGACAGCACGGGTATCACAAGCCACGCCCTAGGGGTCACAGACAGCACAGGTATCATAAGCCACGCCCTAGGGGTCACAGACAGCACGGGTATCACAAGCCACGCCCTAGGGGTCACAGACAGCACAGGTATCACAAGCCATGCCCTAGGGGTCACAGACAGCACGGGTATCACCAGCCACACCCTAGGGATCACAGACAGCACGGGTATCACAAGCCACGCCCTAGGGGTCAAAGACAGCACGGGTATCACAAACCACGCCCTAGGGCATGGCTTGTAATACCCGTGCTGTCTGTGACCCGGTGCCTCTTCTGGTCTGCGTCTTCCCCGGCTTCTGGTTTCAGAGATCTACAGTACCAGCGCAACCCAGCGTGTGTGGTCGTGGAGCAGTGTGCTCTGGGTATTTACTCTTGTATCATGTGGTAGCCAGCCCACAGTCTAAATTGTATTGGTACGAGCACTTGCTTTTACTTGTATATAGGATCCTTTATCTCCTTATTAAATTTTGTTTACATACACCATGGAGCCCCCTTTGATTTGATCTTTGTATTTTATATATATATATATATATATATATATATATATATATATATATATATATATAATATATATGCCATGGGCCTGAGAAGCATTTGATGGGCTCCACCAAGCACAGCTCAACAGAAGCCTCTCAGCCTCGGACCTCTTGTGCAAAGTCTCATGGGACTTAGTCAACTCCCAGTAATGCACTGCACACTTATGTAGTCAGCAAGATTTTTTCTACTGGGGTCAGCAGTGCCACTCAGGGTTATCGGCACCACTCATTGGTGCAGGATTTGTGTACCTGTCATTAGGTCGATTGGCGCTTGCAAGTCCTTGTTGCATAAGCCCAGTGGTTCCATTATGTAGATGGACATTATTTATTCTCCCACAGTTCCTCCATGCATAGTTTGTTTTACGCCGCTCTGTAACTTGGTCTAGTAGTTTGTTTTCTTTTATTGAGTTTAAATTGTTTGGATTGAGGCGTAGATTGGCAACATAATGCCCAACTGTGCTTGAAATGTTTAAAAGGATGGCAATCCAGTGGGCATCTTTCTGCAGCCTGGAGGTGTGCTCCCTTCCAATACACTGAGTTGGTTGCTCTTACACCTCCCTGGTCTGCATGTCTTGCCTCCTGCATGTAGTAATGACTGTACAGTATATCCTTGATCTGTACAAGCAGTCGCTATACTATTTCCTATACACTGAGCTGGTTGCTCTTACACCTCCCTGGTCTGCATGTTTTGCCTCGTACATGTAGTAATGACTGTACAGTATATCCATGATCTGTACAAGCAGTCACTATATTATTTCCTATACACTGAGTTGGTTGCTCTTACACCTCCCTGGTCTGCATGTCTTGCCTCCTGCGTGTAGTAATGACTGTACAGTATATCCATGATCTGTACAAGCAGTCGCTATATTATTTCCTATACACTGAGTTGGTTGCTCTTACACCTCCCTGGTCTGCATGTCTTGCCTCGTACATGTAGTAATGACTGTACAGTATATCCATGATCTGCACAAGCAGTCACTATATTATTTCCTATACACTGAGTTGGTTGCTCTTACATCTCCCTGGTCTGCATGTCTTGCCTCGTACATGTAGTAATGACTGTACAGTATATCCATGATCTGCACAAGCAGTCGCTATATTATTTCCTATACACTGAGTTGGTTGCTCTTACACCTCCCTGGTCTGCATGTCTTGCCTCGTACATGTAGTAATGACTGTACAGTATATCCATGATCTGTACACGCAGTTACTATATTATTTCCTATACACTGAGTTGGTTGCTCTTACACCTCCCTGGTCGGCATGTCTTGCCTCCTGCGTGTAGTAATGACTGTACAGTATATCCATGATCTGCACAAGCAGTCACTATATTATTTCCTATACACTGAGTTGGTTGCTCTTACACCTCCCTGGTCTGCATGTCTTGCCTCGTACATGTAGTAATGACTGTACAGTATATCCATGATCTGCACAAGCAGTCGCTATATTATTTCCTATACACTGAGTTGGTTGCTCTTACACCTCCCTGGTCTGCATGTCTTGCCTCGTACATGTAGTAATGACTGTACAGTATATCCATGATCTGTACACGCAGTTACTATATTATTTCCTATACACTGAGTTGGTTGCTCTTACACCTCCCTGGTCTGCATGTCTTGCCTCGTACATGTAGTAATGACTGTACAGTATATCCATGATCTGTACAAGCAGTCGCTATATTATTTCCTATACACTGAGTTGGTTGCTCTTACACCTCCCTGGTCGGCATGTCTTGCCTCCTGCGTGTAGTAATGACTGTACAGTATATCTATGATCTGTACAAGCAGTCACTATATTATTTCCTATACACTGAGTTGGTTGCTCTTACACCTCCCTGGTCTGCATGTCTTGCCTCGTACATGTAGTAATGACTGTACAGTATATCCATGATCTGTACAAGCAGTCACTATATTATTTCCTATACACTGAGTTGGTTGCTCTTACACCTCCCTGGTCTGCATGTCTTGCCTCGTACATGTAGTAATGACTGTACAGTATATCCATGATCTGTACAAGCAGTCGCTATATTATTTCCTATACACTGAGTTGGTTGCTCTTACACCTCCCTGGTCTGCATGTCTTGCCTCGTACATGTAGTAATGACTGTACAGTATATCCATGACCTGTACAAGCAGTCGCTATACTATTTCCTATACACTGAGTTGGTTGCTCTTACACCTCCCTGGTCTGCATGTCTCGCCTCGTACATGTAGTAATGACTGTACAGTATATCCATGATCTGCACAAGCAGTCACTATATTATTTCCTATACACTGAGTTGGTTGCTCTTACACCTCCCTGGTCTGCATGTCTCGCCTCGTACATGTAGTAATGACTGTACAGTATATCCATGATCTGTACAAGCAGTCGCTATATTATTTCCTATACACTGAGTTGGTTGCTCTTACACCTCCCTGGTCTGCATGTCTTGCCTCCTGCGTGTAGTAATGACTGTACCGTATATCCATGATCTGTACAAGCAGTCACTATATTATTTCCTATACACTGAGTTGGTTGCTCTTACACCTCCCTGGTCTGCATGTCTTGCCTCCTGCGTGTAGTAATGACTGTACAGTATATCCATGATCTGTACAAGCAGTCGCTATATTATTTCCTATACACTGAGTTGGTTGCTCTTACACCTCCCTGGTCTGCATGTCTTGCCTCCTGCGTGTAGTAATGACTGTACAGTATATCCATGATCTGTACACGCAGTCGCTATATTATTTCCTATACACTGATTTGGTTGCTCTTACACCTCCCTGGTCTGCATGTCCTGCCTCCTGCGTGTAGTAATGACTGTACAGTATATCCATGATCTGTACAAGCAGTCACTATATTATTTCCTATACACTGAGTTGGTTGCTCCTACACCTCCCTGGTCTGCATGTCTCGCCTCGTACATGTAGTAATGACTGTACAGTATATCCATGATCTGTACAAGCAGCCGCTATACTATTTCCTATACACTGAGTTGGTTGCTCTTACACCTCCCTGGTCTGCATGTCTTGCCTCGTACATGTAGTAATGACTGTACAGTATATCCATGATCTGTACAAGCAGTCGCTATATTATTTCCTATACACTGAGTTGGTTGCTCTTACACCTCCCTGGTCTGCATGTCTTGCCTCCTGCGTGTAGTAATGACTGTACAGTATATCCATGATCTGCACAAGCAGTCACTATATTATTTCCTATACACTGAGTTGGTTGCTCTTACACCTCCCTGGTCTGCATGTCTTGCCTCGTACGTGTAGTAATGACTGTACAGTATATCCATGATCTGTACAAGCAGTCGCTATATTATTTCCTATACACTGAGTTGGTTGCTCTTACACCTCCCTGGTCTGCATGTCTTGCCTCGTACGTGTAGTAATGACTGTACAGTATATCCATGATCTGTACAAGCAGTCGCTATATTATTTCCTATACATGAGTTGGTTGCTCTTACACCTCCCTGGTCTGCATGTCTCGCCTCGTACATGTAGTAATGACTGTACAGTATATCCATGATCTGCACAAGCAGTCACTATATTATTTCCTATACACTGAGCTGGTTGCTCTTACACCTCCCTGGTCTGCATGTCTTGCCTCGTACATGTAGTAATGACTGTACAGTATATCCATGATCTGTACAAGCAGTCACTATATTATTTCCTATACACTGAGTTGGTTGCTCTTACACCTCCCTGGTCTGCATGTCTTGCCTCCTGCGTGTAGTAATGACTGTACAGTATATCCATGATCTGTACACGCAGTCGCTATATTATTTCCTATACACTGAGTTGGTTGCTCTTACACCTCCCTGGTCTGCATGTCTTGCCTCCTGCGTGTAGTAATGACTGTACAGTATATCCATGATCTGTACAAGCAGTCGTTATATTATTTCCTATACACTGAGTTGGTTGCTCTTACACCTCCCTGGTCTGCATGTCTTGCCTCCTGCGTGTAGTAATGACTGTACAGTATATCCATGATCTGTACAAGCAGTCACTATATTATTTCCAATACACTGAGTTGGTCGCTCTTACATCTCCCTGGTCTGCATGTCTTGCCTCGTACATGTAGTAATGACTGTACAGTATATCCATGACCTGTACAAGCAGTCGCTATATTATTTCCTATACACTGAGTTGGTTGCTCTTACACCTCCCTGGTCTGCATGTCTTGCCTCCTACATGTAGTAATGACTGTACAGTATATCCATGATCTGTACAAGCAGTCGCTATATTATTTCCTATACACTGAGTTGGTTGCTCTTACACCTCCCTGGTCTGCATGTCTTGCCTCCTGCGTGTAGTAATGACTGTACAGTATATCCATGATCTGTACAAGCAGTCGCTATACTATTTCCTATACACTGAGTTGGTTGCTCTTACACCTCCCTGGTCTGCATGTCTTGCTTCGTACATGTAGTAATGACTGTACAGTATATCCATGATCTGTACAAGCAGTCGCTATACTATTTCCTATACACTGAGTTGGTTGCTCTTACACCTCCCTGGTCTGCATGTTTTGCCTCGTACATGTAGTAATGACTGTACAGTATATCCATGACCTGTACAAGCAGTCACTATATTATTTCCTATACACTGAGTTGGTTGCTCTTACACCTCCCTGGTCTGCATGTCTTGCCTCGTACATGTAGTAATGACTGTACAGTATATCCATGATCTGTACAAGCAGTCACTATGTTATTTCCTATACACTGAGATGGATGCTCTTACACCTCCCTGATCTGCATGTTTTGCCTCGTACATGTAGTAATGACTGTACAGTATATCCATGATCTGTACAAGCAGTCACTATATTATTTCCTATACACTGAGTTGGTTGCTCTTACACCTCCCTGGTCTGCATGTCTTGCCTCCTGCGTGTAGTAATGACTGTACAGTATATCCATGACCTGTACAAGCAGGCGCTATATTATTTCCTATACACTGAGTTGGTTGCTCTTACACCTCCCTGGTCTGCATGTCTTGCCTCCTGCATGTAGTAATGACTGTACAGTATATCCATGATCTGTACAAGCAGTCACTATATTATTTCCTATACACTGAGTTGGTTGCTCTTACACCTCCCTGGTCTGCATGTCTTGCCTCGTACATGTAGTAATGACTGTACAGTATATCCATGATCTGTACAAGCAGTCGCTATATTATTTCCTATACACTGAGTTGGTTGCTCTTACACCTCCCTGGTCTGCATGTCTTGCCTCGTACATGTAGTAATGACTGTACAGTATATCCATGATCTGTACAAGCAGTCGCTATATTATTTCCTATACACTGAGTTGGTTGCTCTTACACCTCCCTGGTCTGCATGTTTTGCCTCCTGCGTGTAGTAATGACTGTACAGTATATCCATGATCTGTACAAGCAGTCACTATATTATTTCCTATACACTGAGTTGGTTGCTCTTACACCTCCCTGGTCTGCATGTCTTGCCTCGTACATGTAGTAATGACTGTACAGTATATCCATGATCTGTACAAGCAGTCACTATATTATTTCCTATACACTGAGTTGGTTGCTCTTACACCTCCCTGGTCTGCATGTCTTGCCTCCTGCGTGTAGTAATGACTGTACAGTATATCCATGATCTGTACACGCAGTCGCTATATTATTTCCTATACACTGAGTTGGTTGCTCTTACACCTCCCTGGTCTGCATGTCTTGCCTCCTGCGTGTAGTAATGACTGTACAGTATATCCATGATCTGTACACGCAGTCGCTATATTATTTCCTATACACTGAGTTGGTTGCTCTTACACCTCCCTGGTCTGCATGTCTTGCCTCGTACATGTAGTAATGACTGTACAGTATATCCATGATCTGTACAAGCAGTCGCTATATTATTTCCTATACACTGAGTTGGTTGCTCTTACACCTCCCTGGTCTGCATGTCTTGCCTCGTACATGTAGTAATGACTGTACAGTATATCCATGATCTGTACAAGCAGCCGCTATACTATTTTCCTATACACTGAGTTGGTTGCTCTTACACCTCCCTGGTCGGCATGTCTTGCCTCGTACATGTAGTAATGACTGTACAGTATATCCATGATCTGTACAAGCAGTCACTATATTATTTCCTATACACTGAGTTGGTTGCTCTTACACCTCCCTGGTCTGCATGTCTTGCCTCGTACATGTAGTAATGACTGTACAGTATATCCATGATCTGTACAAGCAGTCACTATATTATTTCCTATACACTGAGTTGGTTGCTCTTACACCTCCCTGGTCTGCATGTCCTGCCTCCTGCGTGTAGTAATGACTGTACAGTATATCCATGATCTGTACAAGCAGTCACTATATTATTTCCTATACACTGAGTTGGTTGCTCTTACACCTCCCTGGTCTGCATGTCTTGCCTCGTACATGTAGTAATGACTGTACAGTATATCCATGATCTGTACAAGCAGTCACTATATTATTTCCTATACACTGAGTTGGTTGCTCTTACACCTCCCTGGTCTGCATGTCTTGCCTCGTACATGTAGTAATGACTGTACAGTATATCCATGATCTGTACAAGCAGTCACTATATTATTTCCTATACACTGAGTTGGTTGCTCTTACACCTCCCTGGTCTGCATGTCTTGCCTCCTGCGTGTAGTAATGACTGTACAGTATATCCATGATCTGTACAAGCAGTCACTATATTATTTCCTATACACTGAGTTGGTTGCTCTTACACCTCCCTGGTCTGCATGTCTTGCCTCCTGCGTGTAGTAATGACTGTACAGTATATCCATGATCTGTACAAGCAGTCACTATATTATTTCCTATACACTGAGTTGGTTGCTCTTACACCTCCCTGGTCTGCATGTCTTGCCTCCTGCGTGTAGTAATGACTGTACAGTATATCCATGATCTGTACAAGCAGTCACTATATTATTTCCTATACACTGAGTTGGTTGCTCTTACACCTCCCTGGTCTGCATGTCTTGCCTCCTGCGTGTAGTAATGACTGTACCGTATATCCATGATCTGTACAAGCAGTCACTATATTATTTCCTATACACTGAGTTGGTTGCTCTTACACCTCCCTGGTCTGCATGTTTTGCCTCGTACATGTAGTAATGACTGTACAGTATATCCATGATCTGTACAAGCAGTCACTATATTATTTCCTATACACTGAGTTGGTTGCTCTTACACCTCCCTGGTCTGCATGTCTTGCCTCGTACATGTAGTAATGACTGTACAGTATATCCATGATCTGTACAAGCAGTCGCTATATTATTTCCTATACACTGAGTTGGTTGCTCTTACACTTCCCTGGTCTGCATGTCTTGCCTCGTACATGTAGTAATGACTGTACAGTATATCCATGATCTGTACAAGCAGTCACTATATTATTTCCTATACACTGAGTTGGTTGCTCTTACACCTCCCTGGTCTGCATGTCTTGTCTCCTGCGTGTAGTAATGACTGTACAGTATATCTATGATCTGTACAAGCAGTCACTATATTATTTCCTATACACTGAGTTGGTTGCTCTTACACCTCCCTGGTCTGCATGTCTTGCCTCCTGCGTGTAGTAATGACTGTACAGTATATCCATGATCTGTACAAGCAGTCACTATATTATTTCCTATACACTGAGTTGGTTGCTCTTACACCTCCCTGGTCTGCATGTCTCGCCTCGTACATGTAGTAATGACTGTACAGTATATCCATGATCTGTACAAGCAGCCGCTATATTATTTCCTATACACTGCATGCCAACTTGCTGGTACTGGTTTCTGGGTCCTCGTCACAAGCCCTTTCCTCTAACTATTCCTCCAGTTATAGGTTGCATTTACTGTTCACATTCAGTAACCTGGGGCCTGTTTCAGCAAGGCTCACCAGGCACCGATCGTTCGTAGCTTAGCGATCTCTAAAAAGCCACCCGCTGCCTGGACAAACAACTGCGCCACCACCCTGCCGCCGAATCCCCTCGGTACCATGCAACGGGTTGGTACACAAACACATTCCCTAACATGCCGCCAAAGGGGTAAGAAATCATTCCACGATCGCCTACCGTCAAATGATTTCAATCCCCATCGGAAATAAAAGTCAGTCTGAAATGACTCTTATTTCCTTTGGTGTCTGCCGAAGAGGGGTGGGCGCTGACGTCATGTGATGCCAGTCACCCACGTTCCCAAGGGAATGCCCAGTGTTTTGATGGGGACATGGGTGTTCCCATGGTACAGACCTGTTTCTGCCACAGTCTGCCCCTGGCCCTCCCTCACTGCAAGGAATGGTCCAGTGAGTGTGGCGGGAGCTATACATACGCAGATACCCCAACATCGTAACGGGGGTGATTCGCCCCTCGTCCTATCAGTGCCGAGAGCTATACATGCGCAGATACCCCACCATCGGAACGGGGATGATTCGCCCCTCGTCCTACCAGTGCCGAGAGCTATACATACGCAGATACCCCACCATCGGAACGGGGATGATTCGCCCCTCGTCCTATCAGTGCCGGGAGCTATACATGGCAGATACCCCACCATCGGAACGGGGGTGATTCGCCCCTCGTCCTATCAGTGCCGGGAGCTATACATGCGCAGATACCCCACCATCGGAACGGGGATGATTCGCCCCTCGTCCTATCAATGTCAATCTATCTGCCCAGAATTCTGATGCACGCTGGACCTACACCAGGCACTGTGCTACGCTGCTTTGTATTGCTGGACCTACACCAGGCACTGTGCTACACTGCTTTGTATTGCTGGACCTACCCCAGGCACTGTGCTACGCTGCTTTGTATTGCTGGACCTACACCAGGCACTGTGCTACGCTGCTTTGTATTGCTGGACCTACACCAGGCACTGTGCTACGCTGCTTTGTATTGCTGGACCTACCCCATGCACTGTGCTACGCTGCTTTGTATTGCTGGACCTACACCAGGCACTGTGCTACGCTGCTTTGTATTGCTGGACCTACCCCAGGCACTGTGCTACGCTGCTTTGTATTGCTGGACCTACACCAGGCACTGTGCTACGCTGCTTTGTATTGCTGGACCTACCCCAGGCACTGTGCTACGCTGCTTTGTATTGCTGGACCTACCCCAGGCACTGTGCTACGCTGCTTTGTATTGCTGGACCTACCCCAGGCACTTTGCTACGCTGCTTTGCATTGCTGGACCTACCCCAGGCACTGTGCTACGCTGCTTTGTATTGCTGGACCTACCCCAGGCACTGTGCTACGCTGCTTTGTATTGCTGGACTTACACCAGGCACTGTGCTACGCTGCTTTGTATTGCTGGACCTACACCAGGCACTGTGCTACGCTGCTTTGTATTGCTGGACCTACCCCATGCACTGTGCTATGCTGCTTTGTATTGCTGGACCTACACCAGGCACTGTGCTACGTTGCTTTGTATTGCTGGACTTACACCAGGCACTGTGCTACGCTGCTTTGTATTGCTGGACCTACCCCATGCACTGTGCTACGCTGCTTTGTATTGCTGGACCTACCCCAGGCACTGTGCTACGCTGCTTTGTATTGCTGGACCTACCCCAGGCACTGTGCTACGCTGCTTTGTATTGCTGGACCTACCCCAGGCACTGTGCTACGCTGCTTTGTATTGCTGGACTTACACCAGGCACTGTGCTACGCTGCTTTGTATTGCTGGACCTACACCAGGCACTGTGCTACGCTGCTTTGTATTGCTGGACCTACCACAGGCACTGTGCTACGCTGCTTTGTATTGCTGGACCTACCCCAGGCACTGTGCTACGCTGCTTTGTATTGCTGGACCTACCCCAGGCACTGTGCTACGCTGCTTTGTATTGCTGGACTTACACCAGGCACTGTGCTACACTGCTTTGTATTGCTGGACCTACACCAGGCACTGTGCTACGCTGCTTTGTATTGCTGGACTTACCCCAGGCACTGCGCTACACTGCTTTGTATTGCTGGACTTACACCAGGCACTGTGCTACGCTGCTTTGTATTGCTGGACCTACCCAGGGCACTGTGCTACGCTGCTTTGTATTGCTGGACCTACACCAGGCACTGCGCTACGCTGCTTTGTATTGCTGGACCTACCCCAGGCACTGCGCTACGCTGCTTTGTATTGCTGGACCTACACCAGGCACTGCGCTACGCTGCTTTGTATTGCTGGACTTACACCAGGCACTGTGCTACGCTGCTTTGTATTGCTGGAACTACCCCAGGCACTGTGCTACGCTGCTTTGTATTGCTGGACCTACCCCAGGCACTGTGCTACGCTGCTTTGTATTGCTGGACCTACACCAGGCACTGTACTACTCTGCTTTGTATTGCTGGACCTACACCAGGCACTGTACTACGCTGCTTTGTATTGCTGGACATACACCAGGCACTGCACTACGCTGCTTTGTATTGCTGGACCTACACCAGGCACTGTTCTACGCTGCTTTGTATTGCTGGACCTACACCAGGCACTGTGCTACGCTGCTTTGTATTGCTGGACCTACACCAGGCACTGTGCTACGCTGCTTTGTATTGCTGGACCTACACCAGGCACTGTGCTACGCTGCTTTGTATTGCTGGACCTACCCCAGGCACTGTGCTACGCTGCTTTGTATTGCTGGACCTACACCAGGCACTGTGCTACGCTGCTTTGTATTGCTGGACCTACACCAGGCACTGTGCTACGCTGATTTGTATTGCTGGACCTACACCAGGCACTGTGCTACGCTGCTTTGTATTGCTGGACCTACCCCAGGCACTGTGCTACGTTGCTTTGTAATGCTGGACCTACCCTAGGCACTGTGCTACGCTGTTTTGTATTGCTGGACCTACCCCAGGCACTGTGCTACGCCGCTTTGTATTGCTGGACCTACCCCAGGCACTGTGCTACGCTGCTTTGTATTGCTGGACCTACACCAGGCACTGTGCTACGCTGCTTTGTATTGCTGGACCTACCCCAGGCACTGTGCTACGCTGCTTTGTATTGCTGGACCTACCCCAGGCACTGCGCTATGCTGCTTTGAATTGCTGGACCTACCCTAGGCACTGTGCTATGCTGCTTTCTATCGCTGGGCCTACCCCAGGCTTTGTGCTACGCTGCTTTGTATTGCTGGACCTACCCCAGACACTGTGCTATGCTGCTTTGTATTGCTGGACCTACAACAGGCACTGTGCTACGCTGCTTTTTATTGCTGGACCTACACCAGGCACTGTGCTACGCTGCTTTTTATTGCTGGACCTACACCAGGCACTGTGCTACGTTGCTTTGTATTGCTTGACCTACACCAGGCACTGTGCTACGCTGCTTTGTATTGCTGGACCTACACCAGGCACTGTGCTACGCTGCTTTGTATTGCTGGACCTATACCAGGCACTGTACTACTCTGCTTTGTATTGCTGGACCTACACCAGGCACTGTACTACGCTGCTTTGTATTGCTGGACATACACCAGGCACTGCACTACGCTGCTTTGTATTGCTGGACCTACACCAGGCACTGTGCTACGCTGCTTTGTATTGCTGGACCTACACCAGGCACTGCGCTACGCTGCTTTGTATTGCTGGACCTACCCCAGGCACTGTGCTACACTGCTTTGTATTGCTGGACCTACCCCAGGCACTGTGCTACGCTGCTTTGTATTGCTGGACCTACCCCAGGCACTGTGCTACGCTGCTTTGTATTGCTGGACCTACCCCAGGCACTGTGCTACGCTGCTTTGTATTGCTGGACCTACCCCAGGCACTGTGCTACGCTGCTTTGTATTGCTGGACCTACCCCAGGCACTGTGCTACGCTGCTTTGTATTGCTGAACCTACCCCACGCACTGTGCTACGCTGCTTTGTATTGCTGGACCTACCCCAGGCACTGCGCTACGCTGCTTTGTATTGCTGGACCTACCCCAGGCACTGCGCTACGCTGCTTTGTATTACGGGACCTACCCCAGGCACTGTGCTACGCTGCTTTGTATTGCTGAACCTACACCAGGCACTGTGCTACGCTGCTTTGTATTGGTGAACCAACACCAGGCACTGTGCTACACTGCTTTGTATTGCTGGACCTACCCCAGGCACTGCGCTACGCTGCTTTTTATTACTGGACCTACCCCAGGCACTGTGCTACGCTGCTTTGTATTGCTGGACCTACCCCAGGCACTGTGCTACGCTGCTTTGTATTGCTGGACCTACACCAGGCACTATGCTACGCTGCTTTGTATTGCTGGACTTACCCCAGGCACTGCGCTACACTGCTTTGTATTGCTGGACCTACCCCAGGCACTGTGCTATGCTGCTTTGTATTGCTGGACTTACACCAGGCACTGTGCTATGCTGCTTTGTATTGCTGGACCTACCCAGGGCACTGTGCTACGCTGCTTTGTATTGCTGGACCTACACCAGGCACTGTGCTACGCTGCTTTGTATTGCTGGACCTACCCCAGGCACTGTGCTACGCTGCTTTGTATTGCTGGACCTACACCAGGCACTGCGCTACGCTGCTTTGTATTGCTGGACTTACACCAGGCACTGTGCTACGCTGCTTTGTATTGCTGGACCTACCCCAGGCACTGTGCTACGCTGCTTTGTATTGCTGGACCTACCCCAGGCACTGTGCTACGCTGCTTTGTATTGCTGGACCTACACCAGGCACGGTACTACTCTGCTTTGTATTGCTGGACCTACACCAGGCACTGTACTACGCTGCTTTGTATTGCTGGACATACACCAGGCACTGCACTACGCTGCTTTGTATTGCTGGACCTACACCAGGCACTGTGCTACGCTGCTTTGTATTGCTGGACCTACACCAGGCACTGTGCTACGCTGCTTTGTATTGCTGGACCTACACCAGGCACTGTGCTACGCTGCTTTGTATTGCTGGACCTACACCAGGCACTGTGCTACGCTGCTTTGTATTGCTGGACCTACACCAGGCACTGTGCTACGCTGCTTTGTATTGCTGGACCTACCCCAGGCACTGTGCTACGCTGCTTTGTATTGCTGGACCTACCCCAGGCACTGTGCTACGCTGCTTTGTATTGCTGGACCTACCCCAGGCACTGTGCTACGCTGCTTTGTATTGCTGGACCTACACCAGGCACTGTGCTACGCTGCTTTGTATTGCTGGACCTACCCCAGGCACTGTGCTACTGTGGAAGTCTAGTTACACACACGCCATTTTAGGATAGTATGGCCGCCATTTTGGTTCGCAGAGTTGCGCAAATAAAGTTTCCATACCCGAGAATGTGTGACAAAGTGGACCAGAAGAGTAGCCATACTATCACACATAAATTCATAATAACATACTGACACTAAATAAAATATAGTTAAAGGTTTAGAACGCCACACATAGCTTAGTTAGCACTGCATACATCTGACTGTATCATGTTTAGTACCGTTCCGTTCATTGTGCGAAGTATTCCGGTCATTGCGAATATTTCGCAATATACACGGCTCGATAGTTATGGACATAATCCATATTCCAGAGACAGTTTCTGTTGAAAGTATGTAACAAAGGAATCTAGATGAAACCGGTTCTTATCACTGCTGACGCCGAAACCAACAAACAAAGGACTCTTAAAGTTCACTCCCCTGGACCTAGCCAAACCAGGTGTATCATCTTACCCCCCAATCACAGCTGACCGGACATACGACCTCTGACCAATGAGAACGGCCTTTGACCTCCCCTTTCTGACCCTATAAGATAGGCGACCCAGAGCAGCTTCGGTCACTTCGGCACATCTACCTTTCCCTGACTTTCTACCGGACTATAGTTCAGCCCTGAACGATAGTGAGCTCTGACCGGACTGCGCTTCGCATACTTGATGAGACGGTAAACGGTTGCATTCACGGTATTTATTCTTATTGTATTGTTGGCTGGTTGTGTCTTGTATCTGTATTCTTTCCCCCTAGCAGAGCCTGTTTAGTATTCATTGTTAGCATATTGTATCTCTTGTTATACCAGTATTTTCTTATTTCTGTAAACCCCCTTTTTGTCCATTAGGGACTTAAATACAACCTTTTTACGGAGTTCTTATCTCCTCATTTCTATACAGTGGTCGTGTCTGTTTATTCGCATAATAGCGATAAGGTACATTACGGACACTGTCCTTTAAGGTATATTCGCAGATTAGAGACAAAGTCCTGCGAAGGAATCTCTTATTAAGGTATTGGTTCTTGGTGTACAAAATACAATAAAAGGTACGCTACGCTGCGCTACGTTTTGTTCGCACGTAGTTAGGTATAAAGGGTACGCAGGTTGCGGACTTATTACGTAACCTGCGCTTTTCACTTATTGTCTCTCTGGTCATATTTAATTGCCATTAACACTACGCTGCTTTGTAATGCTGGACCTACCCTAGGCACTGTGCTACGCTGCTTTGTATTGCTGGACCTACCCCAGGCACTGTGCTACGCCGCTTTGTATTGCTGGACCTACCCCAGGCACTGTGCTACGCTGCTTTGTATTGCTGGACCTACACCAGGCACTGTGCTACGCTGCTTTGTATTGCTGGACCTACCCCAGGCACTGTGCTACGCTGCTTTGTATTGCTGGACCTACCCCAGGCACTGCGCTATGCTGCTTTGTATTGCTGGACCTACCCTAGGCACTGTGCTACGCTGCTTTCTATTGCTGGGCCTACCCCAGGCACTGTGCTACGCTGCTTTGTATTGCTGGACCTACCCCAGGCACTGTGCTATGCTGCTTTGTATTGCTGGACCTACAACAGGCACTGTGCTACGCTGCTTTTTATTGCTGGACCTACACCAGGCACTGTGCTACGCTGCTTTTTATTGCTGGACCTACACCAGGCACTGTGCTACGTTGCTTTGTATTGCTTGACCTACACCAGGCACTGTGCTACGCTGCTTTGTATTGCTGGACCTACACCAGGCACTGTGCTATGCTGCTTTGTATTGCTGGACTTACACCAGGCACTGTGCTACGCTGCTTTGTATTGCTGGACCTACACCAGGCACTGTGCTACGCTGCTTTGTATTGCTGGACCTACACCAGGCACTGTGCTACGTTGCTTTGTATTGCTGGACCTACACCAGGCACTGCGTTACGCTGCTTTGTATTGCTGGACCTACATCAGGCACTGTGCTACGCTGCTTTGTATTGCTGGACCTACCCCAGGCACTGTGCTACGCTGCTTTGTATTGCTGGACCTACCCCAGGCACTGCGCTACGCTGCTTTGTATTACTGGACCTACCCCAGGCACTGTGCTACGCTGCTTTGTATTGCTGAACCTACACCAGGCACTGTGCTACGCTGCTTTGTATTGGTGAACCAACACCAGGCACTGTGCTACACTGCTTTGTATTGCTGGACCTACCCCAGGCACTGCGCTACGCTGCTTTTTATTACTGGACCTACCCCAGGCACTGTGCTACGCTGCTTTGTATTGCTGAACCTACACCAGGCACTGTGCTACGCTGCATTGTATTTCTGGACCTACACCAGGCACTGTGCTACACTGCTTTGTATTGCTGGACTTACACCTGGCACTGTGCTATGCTGCTTTGTATTGCTGGAACTACCCCAGGCACTGTGCTATGCTGCTTTGTATTGCTGGACCTACACCAGGCACTGTGCTACGCTGCTTTGTATTGCTGGACCTACACCAGGCACTGTGCTACGCTGCTTTGTATTGCTGGACCAACCCCAGGCACTGTGCTACGCTGCTTTGTATTACTGGACCTACCCCAGGCACTGTGCTACGCTGCTTTGTATTGCTGAACCTACACCAGGCACTGTGCTACGCTGCTTTGTATTGCTGGACCTACCCCAGGCACTGTGCTACGCTGCTTTGTATTGCTGGACCTACCCCAGGCACTGTGCTACGCTGCTTTGTATTGCTGGACTTACACCAGGCACTGTGCTACGCTGCTTTGTATTGCTGGACCTACACCAGGCACTGTGCAACGCTGCTTTGTATTGCTGGACCTACCCCAGGCACTGTGCTACGCTGCTTTGTATTGCTGGACCTACCCCAGGCACTGTGCTACGCTGCTTTGTATTGCTGGACTTACACCAGGCACTGTGCTACGCTGCTTTGTATTGCTGGACCTACCCCAGGCACTGTGCTACGCTGCTTTGTATTGCTGGACCTACCCCAGGCACTGTGCTACGCTGCTTTGTATTGCTGGACCTACCCCAGGCACTGTGCTACGCTGCTTTGTATTGCTGGACCTACACCAGGCACTGTGCTACGCTGCTTTGTATTGCTGGACCTACACCAGGCACTGTGCTACGCTGCTTTGTATTGCTGGACCTACCCCAGGCACTGTGCTACTGTGGAAGTCTAGTTACACACACGCCATTTTAGGATAGTATGGCCGCCATTTTGGTTCGCAGAGTTGCGCAAATAAAGTTTCCATACCCGAGAATGTGTGACAAAGTGGACCAGAAGAGTAGCCATACTATCACACATAAATTCATACTAACATACTGACACTAAATAAAATATAGTTAAAGGTTTAGAACGCCACACATAGCTTAGTTAGCACTGCATACATCTGACTGTATCATGTTTAGTACCGTTCCGTTCCGTTCATTGTGCGAAGTATTCCGGTCATTGCGAATATTTCGCAATATACACGGCTCGATAGTTATGGACATAATCCATATTCCAGAGACAGTTTCTGTTGAAAGTATGTAACAAAGGAATCTAGATGAAACCGGTTCTTATCACTGCTGACGCCGAAACCAACAAACAAAGGACTCTTAAAGTTCACTCCCCTGGACCTAGCCAAACCAGGTGTATCATCTTACCCCCCAATCACAGCTGACCGGACATACGACCTCTGACCAATGAGAACGGCCTTTGACCTCCCCTTTCTGACCCTATAAGATAGGCGACCCAGAGCAGCTTCGGTCACTTCGGCACATCTACCTTTCCCTGACTTTCTACCGGACTATAGTTCAGCCCTGAACGATAGTGAGCTCTGACCGGACTGCGCTTCGCATACTTGATGAGACGGTAAACGGTTGCATTCACGGTATTTATTCTTATTGTATTGTTGGCTGGTTGTGTCTTGTATCTGTATTCTTTCCCCCTAGCAGAGCCTGTTTAGTATTCATTGTTAGCATATTGTATCTCTTGTTATACCAGTATTTTCTTATTTCTGTAAACCCCCTTTTTGTCCATTAGGGACTTAAATACAACCTTTTTACGGAGTTCTTATCTCCTCATTTCTATACAGTGGTCGTGTCTGTTTATTCGCATAATAGCGATAAGGTACATTACGGACACTGTCCTTTAAGGTATATTCGCAGATTAGAGACAAAGTCCTGCGAAGGAATCTCTTATTAAGGTATTGGTTCTTGGTGTACAAAATACAATAAAAGGTACGCTACGCTGCGCTACGTTTTGTTCGCACGTAGTTAGGTATAAAGGGTACGCAGGTTGCGGACTTATTACGTAACCTGCGCTTTTCACTTATTGTCTCTCTGGTCATATTTAATCGCCATTAACACTACGCTGCTTTGTAATGCTGGACCTACCCTAGGCACTGTGCTACGCTGCTTTGTATTGCTGGACCTACCCCAGGCACTGTGCTACGCCGCTTTGTATTGCTGGACCTACCCCAGGCACTGTGCTACGCTGCTTTGTATTGCTGGACCTACACCAGGCACTGTGCTACGCTGCTTTGTATTGCTGGACCTACCCCAGGCACTGTGCTGCGCTGCTTTGTATTGCTGGACCTACCCCAGGCACTGCGCTATGCTGCTTTGTATTGCTGGACCTACCCTAGGCACTGTGCTACGCTGCTTTCTATTGCTGGGCCTACCCCAGGCACTGTGCTACGCTGCTTTGTATTGCTGGACCTACCCCAGGCACTGTGCTATGCTGCTTTGTATTGCTGGACCTACAACAGGCACTGTGCTACGCTGCTTTTTATTGCTGGACCTACACCAGGCACTGTGCTACGCTGCTTTTTATTGCTGGACCTACACCAGGCACTGTGCTACGTTGCTTTGTATTGCTTGACCTACACCAGGCACTGTGCTACGCTGCTTTGTATTGCTGGACTTACACCAGGCACTGTGCTACGCTGCTTTGTATTGCTGGACCTACACCAGGCACTGTGCTACGCTGCTTTGTATTGCTGGACCTACACCAGGCACTGTGCTACGTTGCTTTGTATTGCTGGACCTACACCAGGCACTGTGCTACGCTGCTTTGTATTGCTGGACCTACACCAGGCACTGCGCTACGCTGCTTTGTATTGCTGGACCTACCCCAGGCACTGTGCTACACTGCTTTGTATTGCTGGACCTATCCCAGGCACTGTGCTACGCTGCTTTGTATTGCTGGACCTACCCCAGGCACTGTGCTACGCTGCTTTGTATTGCTGGACCTACCCCAGGCACTGTGCTACGCTGCTTTGTATTGCTGGACCTACCCCAGGCACTGTGCTACGCTGCTTTGTATTGCTGGACCTACCCCAGGCACTGCGCTATGCTGCTTTGTATTACTGGACCTACCCCAGGCACTGTGCTACGCTGCTTTGTATTGCTGAACCTACACCAGGCACTGTGCTACGCTGCTTTGTATTGGTGAACCAACACCAGGCACTGTGCTACACTGCTTTGTATTGCTGGACCTACCCCAGGCACTGCGCTACGCTGCTTTTTATTACTGGACCTACCCCAGGCACTGTGCTACGCTGCTTTGTATTGCTGAACCTACATCAGGCACTGTGCTACGCTGCATTGTATTGCTGGACCTACACCAGGCACTGTGCTACACTGCTTTGTATTGCTGGACTTACACCAGGCACTGTGCTATGCTGCTTTGTATTGCTGGAACTACCCCAGGCACTGTGCTATGCTGCTTTGTATTGCTGGACCTACACCAGGCACTGTGCTACGCTGCTTTGTATTGCTGGACCTACACCAGGCACTGTGCTACGCTGCTTTGTATTGCTGGACCAACCCCAGGCACTGTGCTACGCTGCTTTGTATTACTGGACCTACCCCAGGCACTGTGCTACGCTGCTTTGTATTGCTGAACCATACACCAGGCACTGTGCTACGCTGCTTTGTATTGCTGGACCTACCCCAGGCACTGTGCTACGCTGCTTTGTATTGCTGGACCTACCCCAGGCAAGTTGCTACGCTGCTTTGTATTGCTGAACCTACACCAGGCACTGTGCTACGCTGCTTTGTATTGCTGGATCTACCCCAGGCACTGTGCTATGCTGCTTTGTATTGCTGGACCTACACCAGGCACTGTGCTACGCTGCTTTGTATTGCTGGATCTACCCCAGGCACTGTGCTATGCTGCTTTGTATTGCTGGACCTACACCAGGCACTGTGCTACGCTGCTTTGTATTGCTGGACCTACACCAGGCACTGTGCTATGCTGCTTTGTATTGCTGGACCTACCCCAGGCACTGCGCTACGCTGCTTTATATTGATGGACCTACCCCAGGCACTGTGCTACGCTGCTTTGTATTGCTGGACCTACACCAGGCACTGTGCTACGCTGCTTTGTATTGCTGGACCTACACCAGGCACTGTGCTACGCTGCTTTGTATTGCTGGACCTACACCAGGCACTGCGCTATGCTGCTTTGTATTGCTGGACTTACACCAGGCATAACAATAAGCTTAGATGCTCTATTTTCTGTGTTATTTATACTGCAAAATACATGTGCTACACTAATCAGAAGGTGAAATGTTAGCGGAGCAATTTAATTAATAAAAAGTTACAATGATTTACAACCGAAGTCAGACTCATTAGTAAAATGATAAAAGTTTTTATATTTAACACAAGTATTTGATATCTTATGTAAGAGTTATACAACAAATGTAGCTACAATTATAATGAATACACATAAGTTATAATGAATAGACACACAGACATTTTCTTGCATTATAATGCACATCACAGGTATACAGGACAAGGACTAAGCACAACAAAACAAAAAGTCAAACTATTAGTAAAGACAGACTTTATAATAATTTAGTAAACAGATGTATTAGGCCACCTGTGCCTAATGAATACAATTCATCAAGACAACAACAAATGTGTTATAAAGGTACTCAATATTTCTTAACTATTATCAGTAAGTCTATATGGAAATAAGAATCAATATCTGGAATATAATATATAATATATCCCAGGATAAACTGGTAGAATGAAAGTAAAATTTAAACACAGTATAAAATAATATATATCTATACATATGATAAAACTGAAAGTGTTGTGTGTGTACATAGAATTCTTTTGAGAAATATACTTCTATTGACCGTGGAGATGAAAAAAAACAAAAACATCAGAATTTTTGTCTGTTTGTTCCATCACCCACAAAAACTACTGGAATAATATGGATGGTATTGTCACTGAGTCTGGGTGAAGACACTGAGGGTGAAATGTAATAGGGTGAGAGATTTGGTAAGAAATCGCCAGTTTAAAGCGATTGTCAATTAAAAAAAACAACAACTGGAGATTTCTTACCAAATCTCTCATTTTCTGATTCTCTCATCCTATTACATTTCACCCTGAGACCTCATGAGAGAGAACCATACAGCTATCGTCAAGAATGTGTATTTTATAACCATGGGTTAGTTACTACAGTACGTTATTTTATATCTTCAATACTTAAATATTGTATAATTCAGGTATACAGTATATTGTATAAAAGGCAAAAACCATTCTTATTATTGGGTGTTAATATCTGACATAAAGACTGTTTCAGGCATTAATAATAATTAATAACATTATTAATAACAAAATTCAGAAGGAACGAACTCTGGACCAAACTATAAAATCTATACAAAGGTTTCATCATCCTCACTGTTTCAACGAGTGCATCAACACCTCTCTCTCTCTCTCTCTCTCTCTCTCTCTCTCTCTCTCTCTCTCTCTCTATATATATATATATATATATATATATATATATATATCTATATATATATATATATATATATATATATCTATATATATCTATATATATATAGATATAGATATATATATCTATATATATATATATATATATATATATATATATATATATATATATATATATATATTTCTACAGAGGTGCAGCACTCCAGACAGTTTTTAGGTTCTTTCATCTTAGACAAATACAGGCAACGTTTCAATACGCTAAGGTATTACCTCAGCGTATTGAAACGTTGCCTTTATTTGTCTACGATGAAATAACCTAAAAACTGTCTGGAGTGCTGCATGTTGCACCTCCGTTTAAATATATTTGCCTGTGTGCTGTACGGGTACATGTGGAAAGTGCAGAGTATATCAGTGGCACTGCCGGATCAACTATATATATATATATATATATATATATATATATATATATATATATATATATATATATATATAATATATATGCTATGGCTCTTTGCTGCAATTATTTAGTAGTTTCAAGCAAATCTGCTTGAGTTTGACGTTCCCTGTGATGACTATAAAAGACTGTACAGTGGGGAAAGAGAAAATCAGCATAAAACAAACCCAGAATGTTGGGTTCAACATTGTTAGGAACCCAATTCCAAATTCTACCACGTAAAAGATGAGATAAAGGAAAAGAAGTGACATCATCGTGCGAGCAGCCCCCTGGTGAGCCTTCACGCTTGGACCCCGGTCATCCTCCGTGCTGTGTCTCATTTTACGGGCATGTTTCTGGAGTGATGCAATAATACAGCCAGTCGTGATCATTACAATCAGAAATGGGATAAAACAATTCACACACAATGAAAAAACATTGTACAGAGCATTGATTTCATATCCGACAACGACTCTTGAAGTGCTATTGGTCTCGGTCTCAGATGTTGAATTGGATTCAAACACTGTGATAATTAAAAAGTATAAAGGAACCGCAGAGCAGATGGAAAGAACTTGAGACATCAGAATAAGCCACGGAACCACCGCTGTCACCCTCATCTTCAGCCACGCCAAACAGCCACTTTTGAAGTTAATAATTTTCAAACAGAAGAATAAACACAGCCAGGCAGAAAGCCAAGAACTGGAGAAAATACAGTAGGTCAGTATGGAATATAACAGGTAAAAAACATAATTCACCAGGACAATATCGATAAAGTAAATGATGCACACAATGATAGCTGCATTTACACAAGAGGCACAAGCGTTTGAGAGAGCCAGAGAGACCACCAACTGGTCACTGGAGTTCAGGGTCTTCCCACTCAACCAGTCACGGAAATTGACAATTACAATGAAGCCATTGGTCACAATTCCAATAATGATCTCAGCTATGAGGACAATAAAAAATCCCAGAAAATATGTTGGGATGATTATGTGGTCTAAACCCATTTTATGTATCACAAAGGAAACTGCTCCCAAGTTTATACAATATATAATAATGTTTTTATGGGGTAAACAATCCCAAGAAAAAGGCCAAGAAGTCAGATATCCAAAGTCTTTCCACAACAACCCCCGTCTCTGTCCATAACTTATAGGTGGTCATCCTGAAGACTAATCCACTGGATGACATCAGTGGGTGGCATCCTGGGTAACTCTTTCATCCCAAGATTAAGGTTTATGCAAAGACTGGAAATATTTTCTTACAGTCAGAGCGATGACGTTCATGATGTTTTAGTCTTGTCAAAGAGGCTTACGCAGAAAACTCTTGTGCAAAGCATTGTATTAGCATTAAATATCCATCAGTATTCACCATAGTTCTAAATTAGGTGAAGATTTTCCATTCACATTTAAGGATTGAATGTATCATTGTTGAAGTACACTGTGTTTTTTTGTAGAGAATCCAAAAACTTTAGGTTCTGCCAAAATTCCACTTACAGTATTTGACCACAATAAATTGGAATTTGGTTTTATTGTAACATTGCCTCAAAACTAATTTAAAACACATTTCGGTACATGTTTCCTAACACGGCGCCTGCGATTTTGATTGTATCCATCGGGTCCTAAAAAATCGCGTCGATCGCATCGCATGCAACCAAATCGCATGCGATGGATGCGATTTTTACATTGGAACCAATGTAAAATGGTCCCTGAGACCCGATTTTACATTGGGCCCAATGTTAAATGCCCCCCAGACCCCAATTTTCATTGTATACCAAATGCCCCCCCATTGTTAACGCCACCCCACAATGAATGTCAACCACGCTTCGGGCTTGGTGGCTCGCTGCACTCGCGACACTATATAAAATCAACTCCACGCCGACGTGGATAGTGGGGGTATGAAAAGGTCGGAGGACGCGTACCGCCGCCCCTCGCGGGCTCGCTGTGCACGCCACGCTTCGGGTTGGCGTTCATTGTGGGGTTGCGTTAACAATGGGGGGGGCATTTCACATGTAAAATACCCATAAGGGTGGGTATACAATGAAAAATTGGGTCCATTGGCCCATTTATCATTGTTCCCTATGTAAAATCATGTCCATCGCATCGGTCGCATCGCATGCCTTAACTCAAGGCATGCAATGGACGCGATTTTTTAATTGTCGGGGAAAAGGCTAAAAATAGCCGTGAAATCGCGTCGGTCGCGTCCATCGCATACCTTAAGTTAAGGTATGCGATCACCTGCGCCGTGCTAGGAAACAAGTACCCACATTTCATCTAGAGGTTATGGGGGGAATTCAATTAGGTGCTGCTTGGATGTCACCCTTGACACCTACCTCACCTCCCACTCACAAATACACATACACACACACGTTCGATCCATCAATCAATTCTGTTGACATTCTCCGGATACCCATATGGCAAACAAAATGTATTAAGTATTCCCCAGCAGTGCTTTTAGCTGTTAGATCCCAGACTGAGGCTGGTACGATACATGTGTAATAATGGTCAATGATTATCAAGGTATGCTGGTATCCAGGTATTTCCTGATCTACTGTATCATGATCTAACCCTACAATGTGCATTGGATACTGCCTTTGGGTCAGATGCAGTGGTGCTTTCAGTCATGGTCAGATGTTTCTTTTTACAGTGGATGTAGGACACTCTTCCACCAATTATCAGTGTCGGTCCGTAAGCCGGCATAAAATAATATTTTTTCTTAAAGCTGCCTCTGGGGGAAATTGACTAAGATGGGAGTTATATTTTACATGGGATGTTGCTATGGGCAACCAATCAGAATCTACTTCTTACTGTATTTATTTAGCACTTTCTATAATATAATAGATAGTTTCTGATTGGTTGCCCATAGCAACATCCCATGTGAAATAGAACTCCCATCTTAGTATATTTCCCTCTCTGTCTTTTGCATTTCAAAGTGCCCTGACCAATCATGATATGTTTAAAAAAATTAGATCCGTTTTCGTGGCACTAGGATTAGACTTTGGCTGCTGCGAACCATGACTCAAAATCGCCCCGGGGTCTTAATAGTTGAATAAGCTCAGGTTCAGCTTACCCCATACTGTAGCTCTCCTATGGAAATGATTGGATATAGTTTTTGGAGTACTGGGCTCTCAACCTGAAAATTACAACAGTCAATTTCATGCTTGTTCTAAGCTCCATCTGTTACAAAAGTGACATTATTCAAAGCATTCTGCTTTTTTACTATGTAAGGTTCTAATATGGGCGATTTTACTTCCTCCCATTGATATTCCTTCTTTTCTCCTATTCACTCAGTTGGTCAATAGAAGGTGTTTATCTCTACTCCAATGCCCCCAACCCAGCTGTTTGTAGATGAGCTAGAAGATGGTTGTCCATGTAAATAACACAAAGGGTCACATGTAAATGTAATTGACCCAAAAAATATCGCACCATGTTGCACTTTTAAAACATGAAATTACTTCTCAGAAATCGAAAATATAATGGGGTGCTATTTTAAAGGGTAATAAGAAATTGTATGCTATTTCTGGCAATTTGTTTAGGAAAAGTATTTTTTTTTAAATAAAGCATGCTTGCGGTTTTTTTAGAATACTGTATGTTAAAAAAGTGGTGTGGGGTTCTCCCTTCTGAGCAGAATCTGCCCGGGCTCTTTGAGCTGCTGCTGGATTCACAAAATACAGGGTAAAACATTGAGTGAGGTCTTCCTGAATTTCAAAAACAAGCACCGGGCCCTTGGACTGGTCCTGGTTACTAAACATATTTTTAAACATATTTTTAAATCCAGCACCAGCTCCATCAGTCAGTAAGGTCATGGCCAATATTATATACTGTAGGTCCTGCAGCCATGGCATTAACCCACCAACTGGTCAGCCCTGGCCAGGATCCTTGGTGAGTGGGGAAACGCCAATTAATTGGTACAGCCATCCAGGATACCCCAGGGCCAGGGATTATGCCCAGAGGAATGCCTGGGTTGTTAGCATTAGTGTAAAAATGTTAATTAATATTGGGTTAGGCTGTGGAACTAAAAGTCCCTGCAAGCCTCCATATGTTGATAGTTAAAAAACCAGAAGTACCAGCATGTGGAACATTAAAGGATCCGCTGGCACTTGTAGTACTATAGCCAAAACAATACTAATATAAAAACACAGACACACACAACATGACAGTATATTTTTAGTACACATACATACATGCACACCAACACACTCACACATACTTTACCTATGTTGACTTGTGAGCTCGGCCCACTTGTCCTATAGAAATCCAATCATTACCTGTGTAAAAAATAAAGAATACTCACCTAAATCCAGTGTAGACCAGTCCTCTTTGTTCCATTTAGCCATCCAATGGGTTAATAAAAACAAGCTGCAAAATTCCAGAATGAAATGAACAGAAGGGAACCATTGTGTTCACATGGACTCCCTTACCACGAATGCCAGGTCCCCGGATGATTTCTGTCACTTGCAAGGCCCGGTAGCCCTGATTGGCTGAAATATGCTAACCTGCCTGTCAAAGCGGAGCTCACAGCATTGTACTATAGGAAAGATATCCCCATAGTAAAGTATACATGGGAACTTTGCAGATTAGCTCAACCATAATGGTTAATTAGGTCAATTATGTGTTCTATGTATAGAATGGAGCCGGACAGCAATATATATACAGATGGAGCAGGGCTCATTTTTGGCTGGCACTTGCCAGATCCCTTGCACTGGCGAGCACCGGCGATAGAGACTGGGACGCGCGTCCCAGTATCACGGCGGCTGGGCAGCGTCTCCCTGCCTGTCTCCACTTCAGGGAGACGCTGCCCAGTTTGGGGGGGTTGGGGCGGCGAGGAGGACCAGTGGCAATGGTGGGGGATTCAGCGGGGACACCCGCTAAGCTCTGTCTCGTGCGTGCGCGCCCCTGGCTGTAGCCGGCTACTGGCGGGGGATGGCGGTAGAATCGCCATCCCCTGCAAAGATGTGGCTGGCTACATCTGTATATATAACACAGAGCTGCAGTTTCTATATAGAACAGAGAAACAAGGTGGATTAGATACAAGAAAAATATTCACTAGGAATAATCAGGCGCTTATACCGAGACTGTATTCCCAAGAAAGCTGCTGCTCATATGTGGGGGTAGTCTCTCTCCACTTGTGAAAAGGAGAAAAAAAAGGGGTGACAAGCCAAAGGCGAGTCGAGCAGCGCTACAAATGAATGATAATAACAAATATTTGAAAATGTATCACAATTTTACTCAATAAAATATCATATGACATTAAATACAATATTACAATAAATAATACACAGTTGGGTAAAAGGGAGGGAATAAAACGTAAACTGGAATGAATATTAAAATCAAATAGCCAAGCCTTGATGGATGGGTGTGGTATTGATATTGTGATGTTATCACTGGTGGAAAAGAGGTAAGTGCACGTTACCGAGTGATGGGTTCAATTCTCTCAAGGATATCCAGGTTAATGTCCTCACGATGGTTACGGTTAGATGGATTACCGCTGGAGGATCAAGGGTAATTTTATGCTCACCAGAGTATTCAGTCCTCCAATAGGGGTGAGTGGATGGTAATTTATATCACCGGAGGAGTCCTGGGAACGATGTACCCCAAAAGTTGCCACTGGATAATGGGGATGAAAAGGCTTCTGTGCACAATGGTCCTCATATAAGTAGGTGAAGGATGGAATCCAAATGTGTTTACCTGTATTGAGTTGTGCACGGTGTCCGCCAATAGTGAAGAAACAGAGTATTGGATATTGGAAATAGCAATGTCCACACCACAGGGAAGATCCACACACTCTAACCAAGGCTGGGTACTGTCACCTAACGCGTTTCACTGCGTCCTGCAGCTTTATCAAAGGTGGTTTGACTCTGTACCTGGCTCAGGTATATACAGTATACCCTTCTTAATGAGGGAAATCATTACACCTATAGATTCAATCATCAATGGAATTACATGTATAGTACAATAAAAACATATATAAGAAAAAGGAGGCAGACATAAATCTTCACAAGTAACCAGTGTACAAAACTAGCAATAGAAATTCATACTGAAACTTTTTTATTTTATTAGAAAGTGTATCAGTCCCGATCATGTGACCAGGGTTATGGGTCATACTCGGGTGAGAATTCAGGTAAAAACAGGTACCTATAGGTTCATAATATATCATCAATATGGGTAACACTATTTTAACCCCTTCCCGACATATGACGTACATGTACGTCATATGTCGGTTGCGGGGGAATCAAGCCAGCTCACGAAGTGAGCTGGCTTGAAAGAGAGCAGGTAATGGCTGTATATTACAGCCAGGTACCTGCTCTCACGGCCACGAGCGGCGAGTTCGCCGATCGTGGCCGTTTAACCCTTTAAGCACCGCGGGCAAAGCGCCCGCAGTGCTTTAATAGCTGATCGGAGGGGGGGCGCCCCCCTCCGGCGCCGATCGGGGCCCCCCGCGGCGAGATCGGAGGGTGACGATCGGTTGCCATGGCAGCCAGGGGTCTAATGTAGACCCCTGTGCTGGCCATGTCAGCATTCCTATTACATCCTGCCTGAGGCAGGATGTAATAGGAAGTGCTGAAAATCACTATGTTCAGCCATAGAGCTCTATGGCTGAACCTAGTACAGGCGATCGCGCCCCCTAGTGGTCAAGTACACTAGGGGGCCTTGTAGTAAAAGTTAAAAAAAAAAAAAAAAGTTAAAAAAAAAATATTAAAAGTTCAAATCACCCCCTTTCCCCATTTCACAAATAATAAAAAAATAAATAAAATAAACATATTTAGTATCGCCGCGTTCCTAAAAGTCCGATCTATTAAAATAAGAGGAATTTGGTACCTACCGGTAATTCCGTTTCTCTGAATCCGCAGGGGACACTGGCGTTCATGCTGGGTAATAGAGGTGGATGGCTTTGAACTGGCACACTGTAACTTTAAACAGCTGGCTCCTCCCCTCTAGTACCCACAATCCCCAGTTAGGAAAATTGGAACGAGAGGAAGGACACCAGACTACTACTGACAAATAACCACATATTTACAACATATATGCATATATACAGACAACAACAACTGTACACACATGACCACAATGACCGGCCGGCGACCAGAGTAGGGAGGGAGGCCAGTGTCCCCTGCGGATTCAGAGAAACGGAATTACCGGTAGGTACCAAATTCCTCTTTTCTCTAACATCCGGCAGGGGACACTGGCGTTCACGCTGGGGAGGTTCCAAAGATTCCCCCTTGGGCGGGAGAACTCGAAGGAGCCTGCAAAACCAAACGACCAAAATCCGCCGCTGAAGAGGTGAACGTGTCGAACTTATAAAACCTAATGAAGGTGTGAGAGGACGACCATGTAGCCGCTCTACATAGTTGGACTGAAGACGCGCCTCGTCGCGCCGCCCACGAAGTGCCCACCGATCGGGTGGAGTGAGCTGTGATAGAGGAAGGCGGAGCCCTACCCTCCGCCAAATAGGCCTGCCTAATAGTGAGTTTGATCCAGCGCGCTATGGTCTGCTTAGAGGCCGGCCAACCCCGTTTTAGGGCGTCGTACAGGACAAATAGGCCATCTGATTTCCTCAAAGACGCTGTTCTGGACACTTAAACACGCAACGCTCGGACCACATCAAGGGAGACCGATTGCGGGTCGGAGTCCGTAAAGGTAGGGATGACAATCGGTTGATTCACGTGGAATGGCGTAACCACCTTAGGCAGGAAGGAGGCCCTTGTACGAAGCTCCGCCCTGTCCGAATGAAAAACAAGAAAAGGTGCCCGGCAAGACAGAGCACCCAACTCTGAGACTCTCCTTGCCGAAGCCAAAGCCAACAGCGTAACTGTCTTCCATGTCAGGAATTTCAAATCTACCTGCTCCAAGGGCTCAAAAGTATCGGACTGTAGAAACCGCAGAACTAAAGGCAGATCCCACGGCGGAGTAGGCGGAACGAAGGGGGTCTGGACTCTGGCCACCCCCTGCAAAAACGTCTTGATTTCTGTTAATGAAGCCAGCTTCTTCTGAAACAGGATGGACAGTGAAGAAACTTGCACCTTTAGGGAAGCTAGACGAAGTCCTGAATCCAAGCCCGACTGCAGAAACCGAAGTAGCCTAGGCAGATGAAAATTTCTAAACGGGTAACCCCGAGTAGAACACCAAGTGGAATATGCTCGCCATATCCGGTGATACTGTTTTGCAGAGACCGGCTTACGGGCCGCCATCATCGTGGGAATTACCGAGTCCGGTATCCCCTTCTTCCTTAAGATGTCTTCTTCAATAGCCACGCCGTTAAACGGAGTGGCTTCAGTGCCGGGTGCAGAAATGGTCCCTGCTGGAGGAGATCCGGCCTGTCCGGGAGTGTCCAAGGCTGGTCTATGAGTAGGGACTGAATCTCCGCGAACCAAGTGCGTCTGGGCCAGAACGGGGCAATCAACACTGCTCGGACCCCTTCCCTTCTTATCTTTTTGAGAATCCTTCCTAGAAGCGGAATCGGGGGGAACAGGTAGACGAAGTGGAAGGGCCATCGAACCTCCAGAGCGTCCACTGCCCAAGCACCGGCGTCCCTTGTTCGTGAGACGTAACGGGGAAGTTGATGATTCTGCCTGGAGGCCATGAGGTCTACCTGAGGCAGACCCCATCTCCTGACTAGTTCCTGAAACACGTCGGGATGCAGAGACCATTCCCCCGGATGGAACTTCTGTCTGCTCAGAAAGTCGGCCTCCCAATTGTCGACTCCTGGAAGGTATACTGCCGACAGAATCACTTTGTGTCTCTCTGCCCAGTCTAGGATCCTTGCGGCCTCCTTCATGGCGCCCCTGCTTTTGGTGCCTCCTTGTCTGTTGAGGTACGCGACAGCTGTCGCGTTGTCCGACTGGACCTTGACGGTCTTCCCCTGAACAATGTCTGGAACCGCTAGTAGAGCATTGTGAATCGCCCTGAGCTCCAGCACGTTTATGGGCAGACTTGTTTCCCACTGACTCCAGAGACCCTGCAGTCGACGATCTAGGATGACCGCGCCCCAACCTGTGAGACTGGCGTCTGTTGTCAGAACTACCCAATCCCATATGGCGAACCGCCGGCCCTGAGTCAAATTCTGTCTGTGTAGCCACCACAGCAGTGACGACCTTGCTCGACTGGATAGCTGTACCCTCCGGTGGATGAACAGGTGAGAGCCTGACCATTGACGAAGCAAGTCCAACTGAAGGGTTCGAGAGTGGAGCCTCCCGAACTGAAGCGCCGGGAAAGCTGCCACCATCTTTCCTATCAGCCGAATGCAAAGCAGGATCTGAACTCTCTTGTGGAGTAGAATCTGACGCACCAACAACCGGATGGAGGCGATCTTGTTCTCTGGTAGGAATATTCTCTGTGCTCTGGTATCCAGCAACAGGCCCAGGAATTGTAAGCGTTGGGACGGTACCAACGAGGACTTTGGATAGTTCATTATGCACCCGTGCTGCGTCAGGAACAGAATTGTTCTGTGAGCATGCTCCTGCAGAATCGAAGGAGATGGTGCTTTTATCAGTAGGTCGTCCAAGTACGGCACGATATTGGTGCCCTGAAGCCTCAGACAAGCTAGCAGGACTGACAACAGTTTCGTAAAAACGCGAGGGGCTGAGGACAGCCCGAACGGAAGGGCGCGGAACTGGAAATGCTCCTGTCCAACAGCGAACCTGAGAAAAGATTGATGGTGAACCCATATTGGGACGTGGAGGTATGCATCCTTTATATCTAAAGAAAGCAAGATAGATAGATAGATAGATAGATAGATAGATAGATAGATAGATAGATAGATACCTCTTTATTGTCATCACCCCAAATAGGGTGACAAAATTCAATTTAGCATCCATCCAGTACAAAACATCAATAAATAAAATACAAGATAGTCCATAGGCAAACCCAACCACCAACTCCTAACCCATTTCAACATTCATTTCTAAAATCGCCCTCGGAAAGAAACTATCCCTCATCCTACTTGTTTTACTTTTCAAGCACCTGAACCGTCTGCCAGAAGGTAACAAAGTAAACAGCACATTTGCTGGGTGGTTCCTATCCTTAGCAATACTGTGTGCCCTACGCAAGCAGCGTTTCCTCTGAATATCATTAGCTGATGGAAGAGGAACCCCCACTACTCGCTGAGCCAATTTTATTACCCTTTGGACTTGCTTCTGCTCTACCACAGTGCAATTCCCATACCACACAGTGAAAGCAAGAACTCCTGAGGCTCCAGAGAGGCTATGACAGAGTGTACTGACTCCATCTTGAAAGGATGGTACTGGACGTACAAGTTGAGTGCCTTGAGGTTTAAAATGGGTCTCGCGGATCCATCTGGTTTGGGAACCGTGAACAGGTTTGAGTAAAATCCTCTTTCCCTCTCCTCGAACGGCACCGGCATGATCACTCTGGATTTCAAAAGCTTCTCCATAGCCCCTTGCAGCTGTACTCTTTTCTCCTGCACGCGTGGCAGAGCAGTTGTGAAAAATCTTGAAGGTGGGGGACCCGCAAACTGAATCTTGTATCCGTCTGAAATGAGCAGACGGACCCAAGGATCCGACGTGGTGGCAAGCCACTGTTGTCGAAACTCCAGAAGACGGGCCCCAACCTGGGAATCCCCCAGCATGGCTGGAGGATAGTCACGCTGCAGGTTTCTCCTGGGGCTTGGGCAGCTGGGCCCTGGCCGCAGGCTGTCCCCTTGTCTTACCACGGGACCCACGAAAGGAAGAGGAAGCGCCTCTTCCCCTGCCGCGAAAGGACTGCTGCGGCCAAAAAGAATTGAACGAGGGCCCCGTGTACTGCCGTCTCGCTGGTGGAGGAGCAGATGGCAGAAAAGCCGACTTACCTCCCATGGCCTGGGAGATCCATTTATCCAGCTCCGGGCCGAACAGCATGTCTCCAGTAAACGGCAAGGCTTCTACCGCCTTCTTTGACTCCATGTCCGCTTGCCAGGACCGCAACCACAAGGCTCTTCTGGCGGCGATAGAGTTAGCTTGGTAGCAACCGTCGTGATGTCCTTGGACGCGTCCGTAAGGAAATCCGCCGATTCTCGGATATGCTCTGCCAGAACCCTTAAATCCTGGCGGGGAACCCCCTCTTCCAGGCCCTGGATTAACTGTTCCGCCCATTTAGAAACAGCCTTACTTACCCAGGCTGATACCACTGCTGGACGCAGCTGCGTCCCAGATGCCACATAGATAGCTTTGAGTGTATTCTCCAGCTTCCTATCTGCAGGGTCCTTTAAGGTGGTAGCCCCCGGGACCGGCAGGGTAGTCTTCTTGGATAGGCGCGAGAATGAAGCATCCACAGGTGGAGGCGTCACCCACTGCGCAAGTGCAGACGGCTGAAAAGGATATAATGAAAGGAACTTCTTCGGAACCTGGAACCTTTTATCCGGGTTCAACCATGCGGAATTCAGCTGCTCCTGTTTTGGAAAAGGAAAGACAACCAGCTGTTTAGGACGTACCTCAAAGAGCTCTAGATCCTGGGACACAGGCTCAGGCTCCTCAGGAAAGTTAAGGACCCACTTCACAGCAACTATCAGAGCCTCCACCCCAGCCAGGGCTGGTTCTGGATCCGTTGCCTGCGGAACCCCCTGGTCCTCATCCAAATCCGGGTCCAGGTCGTCACCCAAATACACCGGATCATCTCCCGAATCATCAGAGTCCTGGCAATGTAACAACGGCCTGGAGGCCATGAGGTCTACCTGAGGCAGACCCCATCTCCTGACTAGTTCTGACTAATGTAACAACGGCCGTTTCGGACGTTTTTGCTGAATGGCAGGGGCAGACATCGAGGAAACAAACAAATCCATGGATCTAGTTAAAGAAGAGACCCACGCTGGCTGAGCCACCCTGGACTCCGCCAGTTCAGAGGACAACTGAGACATAGCGCCCACCAATGAGGAAGCCCATGCAGGGGGCGCGCTAGAAGACTCAGGCTGAGGGTCAGCTATACCCCGGCATGCCTCACATTTAGTAGCCTTGCCCTCCGCAGATGCCTTGCCAGTCATTTTGTATCAAATGAACCCCCACACACACACACACACACAGAGATAACACAGAGGAGGTGTAGGGGCAAAGGGACTGTGGGCACCAGAGGGAAGCACAGCCTCCTTGTAAGCAAAACACCCTCCCCCTTACTCAAAGCTATACAGCTATATCAAGGGGAACCAAGGGTTAACAGTCCCACTGCTGTGTGCACCTAAAGGAAAAAGGTGACAAGCAGAACAGCGCTTTAGAATAAAGCTGTAAACAGCAATATTCAGCACAGCATAAAAGCATTATAGCATTATAGCATTTTCCACTGCCCCAAAGCCCCCCTCACCCGCGGCATTGATTTTTAAACATGGCGCCCGCCGCGTGCGGTACCGCGTCTGAGCTGCTTCTGGCAGCGCTATCCAGCGTGTCTCCCCGCAGCCGCCTCCCGCCCAGAGAGGGTTAAAACCCCCAGCACTCGGCGGTAGCAGCGCTACAGGTACACATGCGCGCACACTGACTGAGCCCACACAGAACGCCCCGCTGAAGGGGTACTTACTATTAGAAGTCTTCACCGCCGGAACGCAGGACAGACAGGCAGTTAGTGTCTGACGGTCCCTTTGGAGGGGGACCGCAGGAACACAGGACTCTGGCAGGCGTCTTTGACGAGACCCTGACAGAGCGCTGGACTAGCCAGCGGCGCCAAAGCTCCCTTGCAGGGAGAGAAACAAATCTCAAAGCTGCAGCAGCAGAACCTTTGAGCAAAAAGCTAGAAAATAAACACTTAAGGAGATGCTAGAACGGAGACAAAGTCCTGCGTGGCCAGCTCCCAGTGCACAATTTTTCTAACTGGGGATTGTGGGTACTAGAGGGGAGGAGCCAGCTGTTTAAAGTTACAGTGTGCCAGTTCCCAGCCATCCACCTCTATTACCCAGCGTGAACGCCAGTGTCCCCTGCCGGATGTTAGAGAAATAAAATTAGTTATCCCGCACGGTTAAAGGCGTAAACGGAAAAAAAATCCCAACGCCAAAACTACGTTTTTTGGTCGCATCGCCTACCCAAAAAAAAAGTAACTAAAAGAGATCAGAAAGTCGCCCATATCCCATAATGGTATTAATTAAAAAGTACACTTCAGCCCGCAAAAAATGAGCCCTCACCCAGGTCCGTAGGTGGAAAAATAAAAAAGTTATAAGCCGCAGAACATGGCGACGCGACGCAAATTAGAAAAACCGTAAAATTTTCTATTTTTTTTTTTTAGTGGTAAAACGTAACGAAAACTATATAAGTTTGGTATCACCGGAATCGTAACGACCCATAGAATAAAGATAACCCATCATTTTAAACGAACTATGAATTCCAAAAAAACCGTAACCAGCGCAAAATTGTGGAATTGCGGTTTTTTTTCCTTTTTACCCTACATTGAATTATTTCCTGATTCCCCAGAATATTATACGGTATAGTAAATGGTACCATTAAAAAGTACAACTTGTCCCGCAAAAAAAAAGCCCTCATGTGTCTATATAGCCGGAAAATTAAAAAAGTTACGCTTATTTGAACGCGAGGAGGAAAAAAAAAAAAAGTTAACAAAAAACGCCCCGTCGGGAAGGGGTTAATAAAATGATCATTCAATAGATAGTTAAATAAGGATAGTTTTATCCGATTAGTAGGTGGAACGCAATTGTGTTTCATACACGTCATATAAGTAATTCCGCTATCACCCCGGAAGTGGTCGGTGAATGCGGAGATGGTATACAAGGGCGGCAGGTAGAGGTGTATTACAGGAGCCAATCGCTCGTCTCGATATGGTATAGTCGGTCACATGTCCATACACTGAGAGATTAATACACTTCCTGTTAGGAACTGAGTTCTTAACAGGAAGTGTATTAATCTCTCAGTGTATGGTGCGCATTTGCGTTCCAGGGGATTCCAGTGATAGTCACGTGATGGACGCAGGATTTGTGATGACATGGGGAGCGCCTGGAGCGCATATGCGTTCCATTACGATACAGCCACAATCACGTGACTTGTTCGTGAATATCTACGTCAAGAAGCGCTCTACACTTACGGTCACATGATGGACATGTGACCGACTAAACCATAACGAGACGAGCGATTGGCTCCTGTAATACACCTCTCCCTGCCGCCCTTGTATACCATCTCCGCATTCGCCGACCACTTCCGGGGTGATAGCGGAATTACTTATATGACGTGTATGGAACACATTTGCGTTCCACCTACTAATCGGATAAAACTATCCTTATTTAACTATCTATTGAATGATTGTTTTATTAAAATAGTGTTACCCATATTGATGATATATTATGAACCTATAGGTACCTGTTTTTACCTGAATTCTCACCCGAGTATGACCCATAACCCTGGTCACATGATCGGGACTGATACACTTTCTAATAAAATAAAAAAGTTTCAGTATGAATTTCTATTGCTAGTTTTGTACACTGGTTACTTGTGAAGATTTATGTCTGCCTCCTTTTTCTTATATATGTTTTTATTGTACTATACATGTAATTCCATTGATGATTGAATCTATAGGTGTAATGATTTCCCTCATTAAGAAGGGTATACTGTATATACCTGAGCCAGGTACAGAGTCAAACCACCTTTGATAAAGCTGCAGGACGCAGTGAAACGCGTTAGGTGACAGTACCCAGCCTTGGTTAGAGTGTGTGGATCTTCCCTGTGGTGTGGACATTGCTATTTCCAATATCCAATACTCTGTTTCTTCACTATTAGCGGACACCGTGCACAACTCAATACAGGTGAACACATTTGGATTCCATCCTTCACCTACTTATATGAGGACCATTGTGCACGGAAGCCTTCTCATCACCATTATCCAGTGGCAACTTTTGGGGTACATCGTTCGCAGGACTCCTCCGGTGATATAAATTACCATCCACTCACCCCTATTGGAAGACTGAATACTCTGGTGAGCATAAAATTACCCTTGATCCTCCAGCGGTAATCCATCTAACCGTAACCATCGTGAGGACATTAACCTGGATATCCTTGAGAGAATTGAACCCATTACTCGGTAACGTGCACTTACCTCTTTTCCACCAGTGATAACATCACAATATCAATACCACACCCATCCATCAAGGCTTGGCTATTTTATTTTAATATTCATTCCAGGTTACGTTTTATTCCCTCCCTTTTACCCAACTGTGTATTATTTATTGTAATATTGTATTTAATGTCATATAATATTTTATTGAGTAAAATTGTGATACATTTTCAAATATTTGTTATTATCATTCATTTGTAGCGCTGCTCGACTCGCCTTTGGCTTGTCAACCCTTTTTTTTCTCCTGGATTAGATACAAGACTAAACCACATAGCAGAGTGTACATAAGACAGAGCCGCTGTGTAGAAGTTACCGATAACATCGAACACAGCCGACATGGAAATGCACCTATAACAAGGCTGGAAAGCAGCATCAGTAACCGGTATCATACACGGTGGGTGTCACACTCACATGGTAAACCAAACCGCACAGCGGCAGTAACCGGTATTATACACGGTGGGTGTCACACTCACATGGTAAACTAAACCGCACAGCGGCAGTAACCGGTATTATACACGGTGGGTAGCACACTCACATGGTAAACCAAACCGCACAGCGGCAGTAACCGGTATTATACACGGTGCTTGTCACACTCACATGGTAAACCAAACCGCACAGCGGCAGTAACCGGTATTATACAGGGTGGGTGTCACACTCATATGGTAAACCGAACCGCACAGTGGCAGTAACCGGTATTATACACGGTGGGTATCACACTCACATGGTAAACCAAACCGCACAGCGGCAGTAACATGGTAAACCAAATCGCACAGCGGCAGTAACCGGTATTATACACGGCGGGTGTCACACTCAGATGGTAAACCGAACCGCACAGCGGCAGTAACCGGTATTATGCAGGGTGGGTGTCACACTCATATGGTAAACCGAACTGCACAGTGGCAGTAACCGGTATTATACACGGTGGGTGTCACACTCACATGGTAAACCAAACCGTACAGCGGCAGTAACCGGTATTATACACGGCGGGTATCACACTCACATGGTAAACCAAACCGCACAGCGGCAGTAACCGGTATTATACACGGTGCTTGTCACACTCACATGGTAAACCAAACCGCACAGTGGCAGTAACCGGTATTATACAGGGTGGGTGTCACACTCATATGGTAAACCGAACCGCACAGTGGCAGTAACCGGTATTATACACGGTGGGTATCACACTCACATGGTAAACCAAACCGCACAGCGGCAGTAACATGGTAAACCAAATCGCACAGCGGCAGTAACCGGTATTATACACGGCGGGTGTCACACTCAGATGGTAAACCGAACCGCACAGCGGCAGTAACCGGTATTATGCAGGGTGGGTGTCACACTCATATGGTAAACCGAACCGCACAGTGGCAGTAACCGGTATTATACACGGTGGGTATCACACTCACATGGTAAACCAAACCGCACAGCGGCAGTAACATGGTAAACCAAATCGTACAGCGGCAGTAACCGGTATTATACACGGCGGGTGTCACACTCACATGGTAAACCGAACCGCACAGCGGCAGTAAACGGTATTATACAGGGTGGGTGTCACACTCATATGGTAAACCGAACCGCACAGTGGCAGTAACCGGTATTATACACGGTGCTTGTCACACTCACATGGTAAACCAAACCGCACAGCGGCAGTAACCGGTATTATACAGGGTGGGTGTCACACTCACATGGTAAACCAAACCGCACAGCGGCAGTAACCGGTATTATACACGGTGGGTGTCACACTCACATGGTAAACCGAACCACACAGTGGCAGTAACCGGTATTATACACGGCGGGTGTCACACTCACATGGTAAACCGAACCGCACAGCAGCAGTAACCGGTATTATACAGGGTGGGTGTCACACTCACATGGTAAACCGAACCGCACAGCGGCAGTAACCGGTATTATACACGGTGGGTGTCACACTCACATGGTAAACCGAACCACACAGTGGTAGTAACCGGTATTATACACGGTGGGTGTCACACTCACATGGTAAACCGAACTGCACAGTGGCAGTAACCGGTATTATACACGGTGGGTGTCACACTCACATGGTAAACCAAACCGTACAGCGGCAGTAACCGGTATTATACACGGCGGGTATCACACTCACATGGTAAACCAAACCGCACAGCGGCAGTAACCGGTATTATACATGGCGGGTGTCACACTCACATGGTAAACTAAACCGCACAGCGGCAGTAACCGGTATTATACACGGCGGGTGTCACACTCACATGGTAAACCAAACTGCACAGCGGCAGTAACCGGTATTATACAGGGTGGGTGTCACACTCACATGGTAAACCGAACCACACAGTGGCAGTAACCGGTATTATACACGGTGGGTGTCACACTCACATGGTAAACCAAACCACACAGTGGCAGCAACCGGTATTATACACGGTGGGTGTCACACTCACATGGTAAACCGAACCACACAGCGGCAGTAACCGGTATTATACAAGGTGGGTATCACACTCACATGGTAAACCGAACCGCACAGCGGCAGTAACCGGTTTTATACACGGTGGGTATCACACTCACATGGTAAACCAAACCGCACAGCGGCAGTAACAATTACACTACAAACATAAACCGCACAGACTGTGACGCCTGATCTTGTGATATCCCTAAGCCGCGCATCAATATCACATGGGGAAATGATTGATTTGCTAATTGTATAGATATTAGCAGCACTTAAAATAAGGGGCCTGATTCAGGATGGCTTAGATGGGGCCGAATTCAGCACCATTTCTTTTGATAGGGGACTGCGCTTGCGCGAATTTGCACATGCGAAGATACCCTGGCCGAACACCTTTGGGGAGTATCACACTTGCTGATGCAATTACATGGGCAGGGGAGGGAAGAGGGCAGGTAGGGTCTGGGTTAGGGGCTGGGGCAGGGGAGGGAAGAGGGCAGGTAGGGTCTGGGTTAGGGGCTGGGGCAGGGGAGGGAAGAGGGCAGGTAGGGTCTGGGTTAGGGGCTGGGGCAGGGGAGGGAAGAGGGCAGGTAGGGGCTGAGGAATGGGAACGGCCAGATGTTTTATGGGCATCTCCAAGAAAACATTGGGCGTTCCCCTGGGAATGCAGGTATATTGATGCCTGCATGGGGCAGGAGGCCGGCATCAGCATGACATCACATGACATCAGTGCCCACCCCCATTTCAGGCCATCTCTGACGGAAATAAAAGTCAGCCTAGACTGACTCTTATTTGCTAACAAAAATCATGGTCAACGACCATCAAATGAAGTGTCACCTGTTCAGCCGCATGCCGCATGTAAGCGTACACATCCCCTGGCATGCAAATGCGGTTATGCGTGCAGGACAGGCATTCGGTGAGCGGCGGGTGGGCAGCGTTAACCTGTTTGCTAGGCTGCGAAGATTCGCAGCATCAGATCTGAATCAGGCCCAAGGAGAGAACAAGTTTCGCTGCAAATAATAACAGTAACAGAACTCGTCAAAGTCAGGGTCGGATTTAGGGATGAGGGCGCCCCTAGGCACAACAATAATGTTTACTAAGTAGGACAGTTTATAGGGGCAGTATCTGCATGTCCTATCCATTTGCACTCTATTTAAGATGGAATATAGTACAGTGGATATTTTGCAGTTATTGGTACATTTTGGGCTGACAATCCTATCACAGGCATCCAAGTGCCGCCCCCAAACATGTGCCGCCCCTAGGCACGTGCCTCACGTGCCTAATGGGAATTTCGGCTCTGGTCAAAGTCCTGAGACAAAATAAATTATCAGGGATTGGGAAACAAAAAACCCCAAATGTGCTACAGCGAAAGCTTATACAGAGTCCACCGTTCCCTGCAGATCAGGACGGTTCCTAGGGAGAAAAGAGCCGAAATAAACAAAACTAAATAAGAGAATAAATGACACTCTGTGGAGGAGGGGGACTGCCTCCCCGCTGCCACCAATGTGCTCATTATCCTGGTCCCTGCCACTGCTGCTGCCAATCTCAGAGGCCGGTCCCGCCGTGGGGTCGGCGCGTGCGTAGAAGCTTCTTCGGCACGGCACGTGCGCTGGACCCCAGCCTCCATGCGCTGCTTTTGCAACAGTTTTACGGGCTGCAGCTCAGCAGTGCAGATAGAGGCATCTCGGATGGAGGAAACACCTCCCAATGGGACTGCCTTGGGTGACTGGCAGGTTGGACTTCCAAGAGGAAGTCTCTGCCAGTCACAGTGAAGCCCGAGCAGTCTTCACTTAGACAGAGAACAGTGGCGGATTTTACCTCGGGTAAAAACCATAGGTAAAACCGGCACTGGACATTAGTAATTATTAGCACCTTGCAGCACACGAGGGGCATTACATGGGATCAGACGACACAAGAAATAATAAAACAAAACACACAGCAACTTTTCGTTCCTTGTTTTTAATCGAGTATATGAAAAACGTAATGGCTGCATAGACATGTAGGAGATTAAACATGATAGCTGGGTGTGACCTTAGAGGTCATGTGACAAGGAGAGCCTATGGCTGACTTGGATTTGGGTTGTTGGCTCTAATCATTACTCTGGGAGAAGGAGGAGTCTTCCTCTTCTTCCAGAAAATTTCCCGCCCTCCCTTCCCTGTTATTCTTATCTAGAGGGTTCGGGTTAGTAGTTTAATTGCGTTAGCTGATAGGCGGGAAAGAGCCGCAAGTTATAGATTTAAGAGGTTTATTAAGTTGTGTTATTGCGTATTTGGTCATGTTGCGGTGCGCTCGCCTCTCATTTGGCTTAGGCCTTCGCTAGATTACCCGACCGGGGATGGCGAACCCACCCGGAGGGGTGGGCAGCCAGTGCTGTGGGTTGAGTGGATACCGCTTTCTATGTTAGGCGAATTACGCATGGGAGTTGGGGTGGAGCTTAGTTAAAAGCCGCTCTTTTCTTGGCCACCATTAAAAAACTAAAATAAAATTAAACATAACAAATTAATAATAAAAATTAGTTTAAAAAATTATTTCTAAATAAATTCAGCTAACAACTGTTCTGCCAAATCCAAGTCTCCGTGTCTTTATTTATTACATAGAAGTATAAGTATTATGTGACATCAGAACATGCTTGGGGTCACACATCTGCTATTACAATGTTTAATTGTGAACACAAGGCTGTCCTCAGCCTGGCTGACTATTGCAAGCTGACTATTGTTAGTTTGTCATATTTTAAAGTAGGAAAATTTTTAAGTAGGGCGAAAACAGTTACATAGATTAAAGCTTGGACTTATTCTGGACCAACTGTGATGTATCTCCTGTCTCCTTCTCATTACAGGTAACTCATATAATCTGTTACACCAGTATTGAAGTAGCTGCTTGCACACTGCTATATTCTATATCTAGGTAACTCATATCATCTGTTACACCGGTATTGAAGTAGCTGCTTGCACACTGCTATATTCTATATCTAGGTAACTCATATCATCTGTTACACCAGTATTGAAGTCAGTGGCGTAGCTTGTGTAAGGCAGCCCCCGCCACTGCTTGGAGGAGCGGGGGCTGCGTGGGCGCCGGAAGCCTCTCACTCTAACCTGCAGAGCTGAGGTAAGGTCCGTGCTGTCTCACTCCGTCTCTCTCCCTCCCTTCCTCCCAGCAGCAGCAGCATACAGGCAGGAAGTTCGTCTGTGTACACAGTACACACAACCTCCGTCCGCGCAGGCTGGGCAGCTGCAGCATCGTCCCTCTCCCTGCTTTCTGTTCTTGACCGTCCTGCTCCAGTGGCTGCCTTCTATTCCCCTGCACTCTGGTTACAGAGCCCTCCCCTTCCACAGGCTTCCACACAGGAGCTGAACACAACAATAAGGTTAACTCTTTCAAAACCTGGTTTTCTACAGTGTTATGCAAAGCATTCAGTGTCTGTGTCATCACGTCAGCATATTTGTGTCAGTGTCTGGGTGTCTGTGTTATGTCTCTAGATATCAGCGTCTGTCAGCATCAGTGTCTCTATGTGCAGTCCGTGTGTCAGCGTATCCCTGTGTATAGGCGTCTTTCAGTGTCCATGTGTCAACATATGTGTCTGTGTCGGCGTCCATGTATCAACTTGTCAGCGCCCGTGTTTTAGGATCTGTCCGTTTGTCAGTATCTGTCTGTTTGTCGGCGTCTGCGTGTCCATGCGTTAGCATCTGTCTGAGGGGCTGGGGGCATGCCAGAAGCTCACAGAGCGCTTAGCATGCCTCCATAGTGATGAAAACGGGAGGCACGGCTTGTGGGAGCATTATTCCCAATAATTCCTACAACATCAAGCAGCATAACATCAAGCGGCACTGCCGCACAGGTGAGCTTGAGCCGTCCGGCATAATCAATCTTGGCTATTCCAGCTATCCTGCACAGAAAGGGCATATGCCCACAACAAACATCTTTACAAGCCATTAATAAAGTGGATATATATATGCCATTAATTACAAAAGGGATCACAATAAATTTCTGTGGATACAAATAATAATTATCCACCCGATAAATGAAGTACCGCGGCACGGGACTATAATTCTCCCTATTAAAGGGGAACAATTCTATTCTATTCAACACAGGAGTATAACTTCCAGCAAAATTTATTATTATCATTGTTGTTTTTATTTAATTTTTAATGTGTTTATAAAATGTTATAAAATGTTATATGCTTTTTATTTATGAAAATATATTAATGATATAATAAAACAAATTGATTAATTATACTCAGCTTTGTGGCGCTCTCTTTTAGAGGAGAATTTGTGTGTGACTCTAATATCACACATCTATTTACCTCTATACCTTTTTATTCCCAATAAGCCTTTCCCCCTCTCAGTGAGGTCACACCCTTTTTCTGGCGCCAGTGCGACTTCGTCGACAGCGGACATCTCGCCCGAGTACAGTGTAGTGCGAGATGTCTGCTGAATTCTGACGTTTTTTTAAAGGGGAATTAACTTACAAGGCAAAACCATGCCAAACCATGCCTAGTAAGTTAATTCCCCTTTAAAAAACATCAGAATTCAGCGGACATCTCGCACTACACTGAACTCGGGCGGCCTGAAATTCCGGCCATAGTGTAAGGTGCATTTAGATTTGTGGAGTATAAGTTTAATGACGGCATGTGGCAAATAGTTCAAGGGGCATTATGATGTGTGACGTAATGTTTAAGGGGCATGGGGGGGGGGGCGCCAGAAACTTTTTTGGCTGGGGGGAGCAAAATTTATAGTTACGCCAGTGATTGAAGTAGCTGCTTGCATACTGCTATATTTGATTTCTAGGTAACTCATATCATCTGTTACACCAGTATTGAAGTAGCTGCTTGCATACTGCTATATTTGATATCTAGGTAATTGTGCAAATATTTTTATAAGATTTGAAAGTGAGTTAGAATTTATTAGTGGCTGGGATGGTATGTAACCTCTTATCATTTGTTATCTTAGTTTTAATGCTAGTGGAAGAGGGGCTCTGGCTGGGTGGGGTCTCAATCAATTAACTAATACCCCTTTTACACCAGAGGTTGGACCCGGGATATTGCCGCTCCAGTCCGGGGCAGGGCATGGTGTAAATGGGCTGAAAAAAAAATAACACAGGTACTGTTCCCCAGGAATCTGACCCGGCAAATGTTCAGGGTCGGACACTGGGCTTATCCGGGGCTCAGGGTGGTGTAAATGGTCATTATCCGGGTTATTTGGTGGGTAGAGGGGCGCGAAGAGCTGATTGGTGCTTCTGCGGCTCTGGCAGATAATGTCATCTGCTGGAGACCCGCACAGGGCGCATGTAGCAGCGCAGCAGCAGCGTTACCACGCTCTCTCCTTCGGCACAAATATTGGTGTCGAGATCTAGACCTCTCTGCCAAGAATTGTGCTCTCCTCCTCCAAGTGTGAAGCAAGTAGCACAGGGTGAGAAGCTGCTTCAAACTCTCAATTGCTGAAAAGTACAGCACAAACTGCAACACAGCTACTCCGTCTGCCATCTTTGCTGCAATGCTGGGAGCAGAACCCACTCCCTCCCTTTTCCCTTTCTTGTGACCTCATCTCAAACAGCCCAAAGGTCCATTTTTAATGACACCAGCAAGGAAAGACAGGGCTGATCCGTTTTCAGTGTGAAAGGGCCTTTCCCGGGAATAACCCGGATTGAATTGCAGTGTAGATGGGGTCTGAGGCAGGGCATGCCCTGGCAATTTCCAGTGTTCGATTTCCCGGGTCCTACCCAGTATTCTGGTGTAAAAGTGGTATTAGAAACAGCTTTTAGTATATATTGTGAACACAAGGCTGACCTCCGCCTGGCAAGCTGACTATTGTTAGTTTGTCATATTTTAAAGTAGGAAGATTTTTAAGTAGGGCGAAAACCGTTACATAGATTAAAGCTTGGACTTAAACTGGACAGAAACTGCCAACCAACTTAACATCTTCTTATCAAAGTGACTCAGAAAGACACCAGCAACCCAGAAAACCAAGAGACTGCTTTGAGTGAGCTCACTTCATTCTCACATCATACTACTCCTGGCTGCTTAATCTGCCTATTCAGCTGTGATATCACCATTTCTCCATCTGCTAAAACTTTTAAAGCAGAAAACAAAATATACAGAAACACAGATATCAGGCATACCGTAGAATTAGAGAAGAAATAAGGATCCGGAGTGCACCTATAGATCTCATAACTTTTCTTTTTTTACTTTTGAACAACACTTTTCAATTAAAATACTCCTTATTTGCAAAACGGAGCCAACAGGACACACAAGCAGCTTCTGCTGATGAAAATGCGGTATGTGAAACAACAGAAAGAATTTTTTTGTTCATCCACTGGCTAGTTAACACAAAGAAATATATCACTTACACAGTGACTATAAACCCAATTCATATATTGATGTCTCTTCCAATCTAAAAGAAACTCAAACAAATAAAGACCATAGTGCAGCATCATCCAGATCGTGAATACATTTATTGTTATTCCATTCTCTCACATTCTAGTGGAATATATGCGCACAGTGGCGGAACTACCCAGGGTGCAGGGGGTGCAGCTGCTATGGGGCCCGGCGGCTGGGGGGGCCCCATGGACAGCAAGCACTCCCCTGCCTTTTCCTGCTCTCCTCTGAGCTGGTGAAGACCCAGCAGGGAACAGCACTGCCGTCTGCACCTCCTGTCTCTCCCCTTCCCCCCAGCACCTGTGACGGGGAGAAGCACCTGTGCCTGCGCCTCCCGTGTCCTGTCTCCGGCTCTCCGGACACGCAGCGCATGTGAGCGGGGGAGAGACCTGGCAGTGGCGGTGGAACTGCAGCACTTGCCGCCCCCCCCCCCCCCCATCGTGTGTAAGGTCTCCCCCGCTGCGCATGTGAGCAACGGGGGAGACCCAGCAGAGAGCAGCACCTGTTCTCTCCCTATTGTCCTGATCTTATGTCTAATGTCCTGTGCTTATACCTAATATACCTGCTACCAAATCATACCCATCCCCGTTTGCTATTCTCACCAACCCCCCCCCCCCCCGCCCTCATTTTGGTAAAGTGCTGGGGGGCCCTTCCAAAGTTTTGCTATGGGGCCCACAATGGTGTAGTTACGCCTCTGTATGCGCATATCAGAGTGGTCTTTCTTTTTAATCCAATGAGATCTTCCCCATATAGTTCCCTAGGGACTCGATAAAAAGCACATAGTGCAATAATGTCTTTTTAAAAATACAAATTATATTTATTTGACAAACTCACATGAAGTTGGTAAAAACAAGCATAAAACCTCAAGCTGAGTGTGCACCACCGAACCGATCCTGTCCTGAGGCCACCCTGAGCTGCTGCATCCCCGCTGAGGACCGCTATGTGGAGGGAGGTGTTACAACACTGGCACAGTACACGGATCTGATCACCCTGAGGGGTTTTATGCTTGCTTTTACCAACTTCATGTGAGTTTGTCAAATAAATATCATTTATATTTTTAAAAAGGCATTATTGCACTATGTGCTTTTTATCGAGTCCCTAGGGAACTATATGGGGAAGATCTCATTGGATTGAAAAGAAAGACCACTCTGATATGCGCATAAATTCCACTAGAATGTGAGAATGGAATAACAATAATGTATTCACGATCTGGATGATGCTGCACTATGGTCTTATTTTGTTTGAGTTTTTTTAGATTGGAAGAAACTTCAATATATGAATTGGGTTTATAGTCACTGTGTAAGTGATATATTTCTTTGTGTTAACTCGCCAGTGGATGTACAAAAAACTTATTTCTGTTGTTTTCTTAAGCTTTGGTGAAGGCTTATTTGTATTATCCTGGGCAGAGTGTCACCATTTGCTCAAGCCAGCTTTGATTGAAAGAGCAACTGTGCAGTCACGACTGATTGGGCGGGGTGTATGCACCCAATACATCTAGAGATATATCTGCAGATCAAATGAGCAGCAGATATATCTTTAGAGGTTTATCCGACCGAACTCTTCAGCCTCCTCTCAAAGGGGAGAACGACACACTGCACATGTATGGTCATGGAACAATGGGGGTTATTCTGGTTCGTACGTTATTAACGTACGCCGGCGGATCTGGTTTCTTTTTTATCTGCGCATGCGTACCTTCCACAATGCCCAGGCACGGCAACTTCACAACGCTCACGGATGGGTCTTTCCGTGTGAAAAAACCTGTCCGCAAGAGTACGGTCACTGTGGGCGGCATAGAGGCGTGTTGAGGGGAGCGGCCGAAATAATGAGGGAAACTGGGCGTAAACATGGGCGTACACAGGGGTGTGCCCAAAAAATGTACGGTGCTACTACCGCTCGATCGGCGAACGCACCGTGCATTTTGTACACAAAACAGGCGGCCGCCGCCGACACCTCCAGACCACCCCTAGAGATACCGTATGAGAGCGGACGCCTGGGTCTGCTAATTAACGCTGATTACTACTCAAACACATATACCTGAATGTAATAAGCAATGCTGCAGTCTATTAAGTCCAAACCATTATTTCACTACCTGCAAGCCACACAGCCCTCAAACACATTGGAAGCATATTTTTCTACACTTCTCTACATGTAAAGGTTGGTTTAGTTTTAGGTAAGATTCATTTTAAGACCTGCTTATATATGGCAAGGTAGTTATTTGGAAACCATTTACACACATTCAGTAAGTGTTTTCATATACTTTAAACAGCAGCACCCTCAATCTACACAAGTCGACATGTGTCAACCTTTTCACTCTTATACAAACATAGTTTTTGTATTTATGATAAAAATACATAAACCACATCTAACAGCTACAAGGATGTTTCAGCAATGTTTTAAGGCCATGGCAACTATTTAGTTAAAATGTATTTTTATTAGGGTGTTCATTAAGGTAGACAATTGAGGTAATAGAAAACAATAATTGATGAACAATTAGAATAATTAATTTAATTGGCTTAATCATAGACATACTCTGAGTTTTCCATTGAAAACAGGTGAGACCCGTCCGTGCACGGTGGCAAACGCTCAGATAGCCGTAAGATGTAGTTGTGAAAACGGACGAGACCCGTCCGTATACGGTGGCGTACGCTCTGTTGTATGCCAGTTGTCGGTGTCTAAGAGGGGATCCGTCCGTGTACGGTGGCGTACGCTCAAGTGTACGCCACTCCCCTTTGTCTGTGTTTGTGACCGTCCATATGCGGATGTTTTGTGGGTGGACTTTCGCTCAACGTCCGCGTACGGGAAACGTACGGTGAAACGGAACGTACGTACATTTGGCCGGCCGAACCAGAATAAGGTCCAATATGTAGTAACTGAAGCTGTCCATACTTAATGCAGCAGTGCGTAAGGAATAGTTGTATTTCGATTGCTCATGACGAGCAAACTGTATTTGTGAATAGCCCGATCTTGCCCTAAACTCACTGATTTTGTGCATAGCCCTGCGGAGGTATAAAGAAAGGTTAGCGAGGCAGGAACTACATACATACAGCCGCACTTACTCATGGTGGTGTATTCATTTAATTGACCCCTTGGAATGGTTTACAATGATGATGATATACTACAGTGTTTCCCACTCATAGTCCGCAAGGCACACTAACCGTACAAATTTTATACTTAAACACAGGTGACTTCAGTAGTACAGTAGTTATTTGGATTTATCTATTTGTGACTAAGAAAGGATATCACAAAAATTAGGGGTAAATTTACTAAGATGGGCGTTCTCTTGAAGATGGGGTGTTGCACACAGCAACCGTCTTAGCCATATCAACATAAATTAACATTACAAATCATTATAGTCAATGTCCTTTGCTTCAGTCTAAATATTGTTATAAAAACACACACAATTAAATGCAACTTCTAATTGGGCATACACACAGAGAGATTTAAGCCATGCTTGAAATATCTAGTCATCGCCCCTGTTCTCTTTATTGAGAACACTGGCCGTGACAGGTCGCTCAGCATACATCGCTGGTGCAGCGCTGTGTGCTGAGCGATCTGTGCTGAGCGATTCAGTCTCGCTCAGCACAAAGCTCCCATCACTCTGTGTGTACAGGACATTAGAAGGATCTTGCCTTTGAAATAAAATAGCATCTGTCCCCAGGTGTTTTTCAGTTTTGCCGTGCCGGAGATTAAGAGAATAGATTGAACTGGGGTGAATGAGAATATCATTATGAACATTATATAATTTTCAAGATTTGTAGAGACAAAAATTGCAAAAGAATAAGTGAGCATTGCCGCATAAAATATTCCATAAAACACCAAGGAACCAATCATCGTACGGAGGACTCCGCCATAAGTGGCGATTCTCACGCTGCCAACCGTCGCCATGGTTCTCTTTAGTCTGAGACTGTGTAGGTTGATGAACATGACAGTTGAGGAAGTAGAGACCATCATGATCAATAGGGGAAGACAATTAATGAGGAAAGCCAGGTTTATTGTCTTGTTTCCCCGAGCTCCTGACGTCATGTTGGAGAAGACACCAGAGATGTTCCTAGAAGACCTTGCTGGCTGAGATAAGTTAATCAGGTTTAGAGAAGTGCTGAGCATAGACACCATCTGGGACATGAATATCATCCAGGTTATGATTTTGTTAATCTTCGTCTTTACCCAAGAAAAAATGTGGGCGCTGAAGGTTGTGATCCTTATGAAGTAGTAGAAGCATAGAATGGCCATCAGCCACATACAGGAGTTAGCACTGTAGGCAGTCAGAAGGAGAACGGAATACACAACGTAAAGTGATATATAAACGCCCGGCATAAACAAACCTGATAGTATATTGAAACTCAGGATACAGACATGACACACACTGGACGTGGCCAAAGCAACAATTATTTTATCGCAGGCACTCTTATCTAGTCTTTTGAAGGAAATGGCAAAAATGATAAAAAGATTTCCAGCTATCCCAGTAATGACCTCAAGACTTATTACAACAAAACATGTGAAAGTTATCAGATAACTGAGATCCATGAGTCCAATACCTCCAATGATTTTCTCGATTGTGTTGGGTTCTCTGTTTTTATAGTGAGAAACAACATCAGCTCTGGGAAGAGCCACAAGTGAGGTCTTGGGAGTAAGGTTCTTCTACAGCAATAGGTGACATGCACCCAAATTACTGAATGTGTAATCTCACAACAAGATGATATTGTTTCATTGTTTGGAAAATTGCTTGGTCATTCCACTTCCCGGCAGCTGGTGTCTCAATATAGACAGAGTTTGGATATATGTAAAAGGGCACATTACAGGGTTACATCTAACAGACGTGTCGGTTTCCATGCTGCTTCTATAAGAGTCAGTATAGAACATCAAGCTGAGATTCGCACGCCACTGTAACTGCACAGAATGACCCCTCTGCATACAGTGTGTGTGTGTTCCTAAAAAGCTGATATTAACGTAGATGCCTGCCCATAGCATAATGGATGCAGCTCCAGGTTACCCATCACATTACGCCCCCCCCCCCGCTGTAGACATTAGGGCCCTTATTCTGATCGGTGCGGTAATATCCGCCGCCGATGTTTTGTGTCTGCGCATGTGCAGAGGCGTCTCTGCACATGTGCGAGCGGGGCGTACGGCCAAATCCCGCATGAAATGTGACCACTCCGAACAGGGGGTGGAGAGGGGCGTGAAGGGCTATTTGGGCTCATTACCATATGCATACGCCCCGCGTTTCATGGGCGTTCCCATGCAAACGCTGGGCGTACGTATGGTAATGCGGCCGTGACGCACGTGTAGGGGGCGGACATATGACATCGCCGGATGTCAGCTGCCCGCCCAGATCCCTGCTTTTGCACGGAAAAATGTCCGTGTGGTCTGAGGTTGCGGGAGCTGGTGGACCATTCGGTCCTGCATTTGATGGTCTGCGACCATCGAATGATGGGGGAGGTTCCCTGAGATGGAGGAGGCGTATTCCGTGAAAAATACACGTGCGGTCCGTTCGCCCAGCTTCTTACCGCGTACGGTCAGAGTTGGCGATCCGTATGGAAGGCGGGGTTTCGCACGCACGGTCCTGGCCGCATATTCGGATCTGGCTGCACCGATCAGAATAAGGGCCTAGGTGATGAAACGCCACTGAGACAGTTCGCATATATGCATGGAAGAAGAATGCCATCTGGGAGATAGTGGTGGCTCGTGTGTGAGGGCCTGGTCTGTAGGACAGTCATGTCTCTGTTCTCTCCCTGTCACCCCTCTTTCCTGCACCCATATGAGTGCCACATGACCACAGTATTGTAGCGCATGGTTAAGTAACCACAGTATTGTAGCTGCATCATTACCTGACCACAGTATTGTAGCTGCATGATTACCTGACCACAGTATTGTGGCCCATGTTTAACTGACCACAGTATTGTAGCGCATGGTTACCTGACCACAGTATTGTAGCTGCATGATTACCTGACCACAGTATTGTAGCTGCATGATTACCTGACCACAGTATTGTGGCCCATGTTTAACTGACCACAGTATTGTAGCGCATGGTTACCTGACCACAGTATTGTAGCTGCATGATTACCTGACCACAGTATTGTGGCCCATGTTTAACTGACCACAGTATTGTAGCGCATGGTTAACTGACTACAGCATTGTAGCACATGGTTACATAACCATGGTATTGTAACATAGGGTTACATGACCACAGCATTGTAGCGCAGGGTTACATGACCACATCATTGTAGCGTAAGGTTACATGACCACAGCATTGTAGCGCAGGGTTACATGACCACAGCATTGTAGCACAGGGTTACATGACCATAGTATTGTAGCGCAGGGTTATGTGACTACAGCATTTTGCATTGTAGCATATTGTTACATGACCACAGTATTGTAGAGCATGATTACGTGACCAAAGTATTGTAGCGCATGGTTACCGGACCACAGTATTGTAGCGCATGGTTACCTAACCACAATATTGTAGCACATGGTTAACTGACCACAGCATTGTAGTGCATGGTTACATGACCACTTTATTGTAGAGCATGGTGACATGACCACAGAATTGTAGCGCATGGTTACCTGACCACAGCATTGTAGCGCATGGTTACCTGACCACAGCATTGTAGCGCATGGTTACCTGACCACAGCATTGTAGTGCTTAGTTATATGACAACATCATTGTTTATGGTTTGTTTTGAACTTTGTGGTTATGCAAAGATATTGATTTAGTACAGTAAATCCTTTAGTCTGATTTGTGTGCGGTTACATAAAGTATTTGGAATGATGATACTACTGTAAGATATTGTGGTACAGAGGAAGGTACAGACACAGTCCTAATAAATGTAACCACATTATACAGGCACAATGATACAAATGATATGAGTACACTACAGTATGAAATTAGTGGTATTGATAATAATGGTATTAATTGGACCTGTTCAGGATTGTAGTCACCATTGGTTGTGGATAAACCTGCACTGATCGATGTTATTGTCCAGAGTCTAGGGGCAAACTTGTAGCTCCGTTTTATACAACTCCTGGTTGCTGCTTGGTTCAACCCATTTGTGGCAGTATATAGAACTTTGATTGGCCTGGGGTACCTTCTCCTAAGGCAGGCCAATGTCCAGGAAGAGCCAAGATGTAAGTCCTCAATGGATTGGTTCGGACAGCATCAGAAGATTCAGCAGCCGGTCTACAGTTTCCAAATGGAAGTGGGTTATTCCTCAGGTCTTAGGTCCACGAATCTCCAACGCTTTTCGCTATGTATACTCACAGCTTTATCAAGGTGTGGACAAGGTGTGAGTATACATAGCGAAACGCCAGAGGGCCCAACTCGCCACCCCACCTAATCACCACCTCCATATACCCTCACAACCATGTGATGGGATGTGTAACAAAGACATATACCCCTGGCATGTCCAACTGGCGGACAAATCATTCAAAGTCAGTGGAGATGATTTATATGTGCGGCCATTCCGCTGAAGGCAGGGAGTGCGGCTGACATGTGACATTCCCTCCTGGAATGGGCCATGTTGGGAGGTACAGAGTGGGTGTATGGAGGAAAGGGACGATTATACAGGAATAGGAAAGTCCAGAGGCCAAGCATTGTGTTCCTACTGGAATGGGCCGTGTTTGGAGATACGAAGTGGGTGTACGGGGGAAGAGGATGATCATACAGTAAGAGGGAGACCCAGGAGCAGAGCAATGTGTCCCTCCTGGAATGGGCCATGTTGGGAGATACGGAGTGGGTGTACGGGGGAAGGGGACGATCATACAGTAAGAACGAAGTCCAGGAGCAGAGCATTGTGTCCCTCCTGGAATGGGCCGTGTTTGGAGATACGGAGCGGTGTACGGGGGAAGAGGATGATCATACAGTAAGAGGGAGACCCAGGAGCAGAGCAATGTGTCCCTCCTGGAATGGGCCATGTTGGGAGGTACTGAGTGGGTGTACAGGAAAAGGGGATGATCATACAGTAAGAATGAAGTCCAGGAGCAGAGAATTGTGTCCCTCCTGGAATGGGCCATATTGGAAGGTATGGAGTGGGTGTATGGGGAAGGGAGTGATCATACAGTAATAAAAAAAGCCAAAGAGCAGAGCATTGTGTCCCTCCAGGAGAAGGTCATTTTGGGAGGTACAGAGTGGGTGTACGGGGGAAGGGGGCAATCATACAGTAATAGGGAAGTCAAGAGGCAGAGTATTGTGTCTCTCCTGGAATGGGCCATGTTGGGGGGTATGGAGTGGGTGTATGGGGGAAGGGGACGATCATACAGCAAGAGGGAAGCCCAGGAGCAGAGCATTGTGTCCCTCCTGAAATGGGCCGTGTTGGGAGGTATGGAGTGGGTGTACGGGGGAAGGGGACGATAATACAGTAAGAGGGAATCCGGTGAGTGCCCCATGCTCCAGTGTAAGGGGTGAGCACACTCAGGTGAGTGCCCCATGCTCCTTTATGAGAGGTGAGCACACTCAGGTGAGTGGCCCATGTTACTTTATAAGTGGTGAGTACACTCAGGTGAGTGCCCCATGCTCCTTTATGAGGGGTGAGCACACTCGGGTGAGTGCCCCATGTTACTTTATAAGTGGTGAGTAGACTAAGGTGAGTACCGCATGCTCCAGTATAAGGGATGAGCACACTCAGGTGAGTGCCCCATGCTTCTGTATAAGGGTTGAGCACAACTAGGTGAGTGCCCCATGCTCCTGTATGAGGGGTGAGCACTTGCAGGTGACTGCCCCATGCTCCTGTATCATTATTACATACTGCGCTATACATAGTACTGTCATGTAACATGGATCATTATTACATACTGCGCTATACATAGTACTGTCATGTAACATGGATCATTATTACATACTGCGCTTTACATAGTACTGTCATGTAACATGGATCATTATTACATACTGCGCTATACATAGTACTGTCATGTAACATGGATCATTATTACATACTGCGCTATACATAGTACTGTCACGTAACATGGATCATTATTACATACTGCGCTATACATAGTACTGTCATGTAACATGGATCATTATTACATACTGCGCTATACATAGTACTGTCATGTAACATGGATCATTATTACATACTGCGCTTTACATAGTACTGTCATGTAACATGGATCATTATTACATACTGCGCTATACATAGTACTGTCATGTAACATGGATCATTATTACATACTGCGCTATACATAGTACTGTCATGTAACATGGATCATTATTACATACTGCGCTATACATAGTACTGTCATGTAACATGGATCATTATTACATACTGCGCTATACATAGTACTGTCATGTAACATGGATCATTATTACATACTGCGCTATACATAGTACTGTCATGTAACTTGGATCATTATTACATACTGCGCTATACATAGTACTGTCATGTAACATGGATCATTATTACATACTGCGCTATACATAGTACTGTCATGTAACATGGATCATTATTACATACTGCGCTATACATAGTACTGTCACGTAACATGGATCATTATTACATACTGCGCTATACATAGTACTGTCACGTAACATGGATCATTACTACACACTGCGCTATACATAGTACTGTCATGTAACATGGATCATTATTACATACTGCGCTATACATAGTACTGTCATGTAACATGGATCATTATTACATACTGCGCTATACATAGTACTGTCATGTAACATGGATCATTATTACATACTGCGCTATACATAGTACTGTCATGTTACATGGATCATTATTACATACTGCGCTTTACATAGTACTGTCATGTAACATGGATCATTATTACATACTGCACTATACATAGTACCGTCATGTAACATGGATCATTACTACATACTGCGCTATACATAGTAGTGTCATGTAACATGGATCATTATTACATACTGCGCTATACATAGTACTGTCATGTAACATGGATCATTATTACATACTGCGCTATACATAGTACTGTCATGTAACATGGATCATTATTACATCCTGCGCTATATGTAGTACCGTCATGTAACATGGATCATTATTACATACTGCGCTATACATAGTACTGTCATGTAACATGGATCATTATTACATACTGCGCTATACATAGTACTGTCATGTAACATGGATCATTATTACATACTACGCTATACATAGTATTGTCATGTAACATGGATCATTACTACATACTGCGCTATACGTAGTACTGTCATGTAACATGGATCATTATTACATACTGCGCTATACATAGTACCGTAATGTAACATGGATCATTATTACATACTGCGCTATACATAGTACCGTAATGTAACATGGATCATTATTACATACTGCGCTATACATAGTACTGTCATGTAACATGGATCATTATTACATACTGCGCTATACATAGTACTGTCATGTAACATGGATCATTATTACATACTGCGCTATACATAGTACTGTCACGTAACATGGATCATTATTACATACTGCGCTATACATAGTACCGTAATGTAACATGGATTATTATTACATACTGCGCTATACATAGTACTGTCATGTAACATGGATCATTACTACATACTGCGCTATACATAGTACTGTCAAGTAACATGGATCATTATTACATACTGCGCTATACATAGTAGTGTCGTGTAACATGGATCATTATTACATACTGCGCTATACATTATACTGTCATGTAACATGGATCATTATTACATACTGCGCTATACATAGTACTGTCACGTAACATGGATCATTATTACATACTGCGCTATACATAGTACCGTAATGTAACATGGATCATTATTACATACTGCGCTATACATAGTACTGTCACGTAACATGGATCATTATTACATACTGCGCTATACATAGTACTGTCATGTAACATGGATCATTATTACATACTGCGCTATACGTAGTACTGTCATGTAACATGGATCATTATTACATACTGCGCTATACATAGTACTGTCATGTAACATGGATCATTATTACATACTGCGCTATACATAGTACTGTCATGTAACATGGATCAGTATTACATACTGCGCTATACATAGTACTGTCATGTAACATGGATCAATATTACATACTGCGCTATACATAGTACCGTCATGTAACATGGATCATTATTACATACTGCGCTATACATAGTACTGTCATGTAACATGGATCATTATTACATACTGCGCTATACATAGTACTGTCATGTAACATGGATCATTATTACATACTGCGCTATACATAGTACTGTCACGTAACATGGATCATTATTACATACTGCGCTATACATAGTACCGTCATGTAACATGGATCATTATTACATACTGCGCTATACATAGTACCGTCATGTAACATGGATAATTATTACATACTGCGCTATACATAGTACCGTCATGTAACATGGATCATTATTACATACTGCGCTATACATAGTACAGTCATGTAACATGGATCATTATTACATACTGCGCTATACATAGTACCGTAATGTAACATGGATCATTATTACATACTGCGCTATACATAGTACTGTCATGTAACATGGATCATTATTACATACTGCGCTATACATAGTACTGTCACGTAACATGGATCATTATTACATACTGCGCTATACATAGTACCGTAATGTAACATGGATCATTATTACATACTGCGCTATACATAGTAGTGTCGTGTAACATGGATCATTATTACATACTGCGCTATACATTATACTGTCATGTAACATGGATCATTATTACATACTGCGCTATACATAGTACTGTCACGTAACATGGATCATTATTACATACTGCGCTATACATAGTACTGTCATGTAACATGGATCATTATTACATACTTTGCTATACGTAGTACTGTCATGTAACATGGATCATTTTTACATACTGCGCTATACATAGTACTGTCGTGTAACATGGATCATTTTTACATACTGCGCTATACATAGTACTGTCGTGTAACATGGATCATTTTTACATACTGCGCTATACATAGTACTGTCGTGTAACATGGATCATTTTTACATACTGCGCTATACATAGTACTGTCATGTAACATGGATCATTACTACATACTGCACTTTACATAGTACCGTCATGTAACATGGATCATTACTACATACTGCGCTATACATAGTACCGTCATGTAACATGGATCATTATTACATACTGCGCTATACATAGTACTGTCATGTAACATGGATCATTATTACATACTGCGCTATACATAGTACTGTCATGTAACATGGATCATTATTACATACTGCGCTATACATAGTACTGTCATGTAACATGGATCATTACTACATACTGCGCTATACATAGTACTGTCACGTAACATGGATCATTATTACATACTGCGCTATACATAGTACTGTCATGTAACATGGATCATTATTACATACTGCGCTATACATAGTACTGTCATGTAACATGGATCATTATTACATACTGCGCTATACATAGTACTGTCATGTAACATGGATCATTATTACATACTGCGCTATACATAGTACTGTCATGTAACATGGATCATTATTACATACTGCGCTATACATAGTACCGTCATGTAACATGGATCATTATTACATACTGCGCTATACATAGTACCGTCATGTAACATGGATCATTATTACATACTGCGCTATACATAGTACTGTCATGTAACATGGATCATTATTACATACTGCGCTATACATAGTACTGTCATGTAACATGGATCATTATTACATACTGCGCTATACATAGTACCGTAATGTAACATGGATCATTATTACATACTGCGCTATACATAGTACTGTCATGTAACATGGATCATTATTACATACTGCGCTATACATAGTACTGTCACGTAACATGGATCATTATTACATACTGCGCTATACATAGTACCGTAATGTAACATGGATCATTATTACATACTGCGCTATACATAGTAGTGTCGTGTAACATGGATCATTATTACATACTGCGCTATACATTATACTGTCATGTAACATGGATCATTATTACATACTGCGCTATACATAGTACTGTCACGTAACATGGATCATTATTACATACTGCGCTATACATAGTACTGTCATGTAACATGGATCATTATTACATACTGTGCTATACGTAGTACTGTCATGTAACATGGATCATTTTTACATACTGCGCTATACATAGTACTGTCGTGTAACATGGATCATTTTTACATACTGCGCTATACATAGTACTGTCGTGTAACATGGATCATTTTTACATACTGCGCTATACATAGTACTGTCGTGTAACATGGATCATTTTTACATACTGCGCTATACATAGTACTGTCATGTAACATGGATCATTACTACATACTGCGCTTTACATAGTACCGTCATGTAACATGGATCATTACTACATACTGCGCTATACATAGTACCGTCATGTAACATGGATCATTATTACATACTGCGCTATACATAGTACTGTCATGTAACATGGATCATTATTACATACTGCGCTATACATAGTACTGTCATGTAACATGGATCATTATTACATACTGCGCTATACATAGTACTGTCATGTAACATGGATCATTACTACATACTGCGCTATACATAGTACTGTCACGTAACATGGATCATTATTACATACTGCGCTATACATAGTACTGTCATGTAACATGGATCATTATTACATACTGCGCTATACATAGTACTGTCATGTAACATGGATCATTATTACATACTGCGCTATACGTAGTACTGTCATGTAACATGGATCATTATTACATACTGCGCTATACATAGTACTGTCATGTAACATGGATCATTATTACATACTGCGCTATACATAGTACTGTCATGTAACATGGATCATTATTACATACTGCGCTATACATAGTACTGTCATGTAACATGGATCAATATTACATACTGCGCTATACATAGTACCGTCATGTAACATGGATCATTATTACATACTGCGCTATACATAGTACTGTCATGTAACATGGATCATTATTACATACTGCGCTATACATAGTACTGTCATGTAACATGGATCATTATTACATACTGCGCTATACATAGTACTGTCATGTAACATGGATCATTATTACATACTGCGCTATACATAGTACCGTCATGTAACATGGATCATTATTACATACTGCGCTATACATAGTACCGTCATGTAACATGGATCATTATTACATACTGCGCTATACATAGTACTGTCATGTAACATGGATCATTATTACATACTGCGCTATACATAGTACTGTCATGTAACATGGATCATTATTACATACTGTGCTATACATAGTACCGTAATGTAACATGGATCATTATTACATACTGCGCTATACATAGTACTGTCATGTAACATGGATCATTATTACATACTGCGCTATACATAGTACTGTCACGTAACATGGATCATTATTACATACTCCGCTATACATAGTACCGTAATGTAACATGGATCATTATTACATACTGCGCTATACATAGTAGTGTCGTGTAACATGGATCATTATTACATACTGCGCTATACATTATACTGTCATGTAACATGGATCATTATTACATACTGCGCTATACATAGTACTGTCATGTAACATGGATCATTATTACATACTGCGCTATACATAGTACTGTCACGTAACATGGATCATTATTACATACTGCGCTATACATAGTACTGTCATGTAACATGGATCATTATTACATACTGTGCTATACGTAGTACTGTCATGTAACATGGATCATTTTTACATACTGCGCTATACATAGTACTGTCGTGTAACATGGATCATTTTTACATACTGCGCTATACATAGTACTGTCGTGTAACATGGATCATTTTTACATACTGCGCTATACATAGTACTGTCGTGTAACATGGATCATTTTTACATACTGCGCTATACATAGTACTGTCATGTAACATGGATCATTACTACATACTGCGCTTTACATAGTACCGTCATGTAACATGGATCATTACTACATACTGCGCTATACATAGTACCGTCATGTAACATGGATCATTATTACATACTGCGCTATACATAGTACTGTCATGTAACATGGATCATTATTACATACTGCGCTATACATAGTACTGTCATGTAACATGGATCATTATTACATACTGCGCTATACATAGTACTGTCATGTAACATGGATCATTACTACATACTGCGCTATACATAGTACTGTCACGTAACATGGATCATTATTACATACTGCGCTATACATAGTACTGTCATGTAACATGGATCATTATTACATACTGCGCTATACATAGTACTGTCATGTAACATGGATCATTATTACATACTGTGCTATACATAGTACTGTCATGTAACATGAAACTTTATTACATACTGCGCTATACATAGTACCGTAATGTAACATGGATCATTATTACATACTGCGCTATACATAGTACTGTCATGTAACATGGATCATTATTACATACTGCGCTATACATAGTACTGTCATGTAACATGGATCATTATTACATACTGCGCTATACATAGTACTGTCACGTAACATGGATCATTATTACATACTGTGCTATACGTAGTACTGTCATGTAACATGGATCATTTTTACATACTGCGCTATACATAGTACTGTCGTGTAACATGGATCATTTTTACATACTGCGCTATACATTATACTGTCATGTAACATGGATCATTATTACATACTGCGCTATACATAGTACTGTCACGTAACATGGATCATTATTACATACTGCGCTATACATAGTACTGTCACGTAACATGGATCATTATTACATACTGTGCTATACGTAGTACTGTCATGTAACATGGATCATTTTTACATACTGCGCTATACATAGTACTGTCGTGTAACATGGATCATTTTTACATACTGCGCTATACATAGTACTGTCATGTAACATGGATCATTACTACATACTGCGCTATACATAGTACTGTCATGTAACATGGATCATTACTATATACTGCGCTATACATAGTACCGTCATGTAACATGGATCATTATTACATACTGCGCTATACATAGTATCGTCATGTAACATGGATCATTATTACATACTGCGCTATACATAGTACTGTCATGTAACATGGATCATTATTACATACTGCGCTATACATAGTACTGTCATGTAACATGGATCATTATTACATACTGCGCTATACATAGTACCGTAATGTAACATGGATCATTATTACATACTGCGCTATACATAGTACTGTCATGTAACATGGATCATTATTACATACTGCGCTATACATAGTACTGTCATGTAACATGGATCATTACTACATACTGCGCTATACATAGTACTGTCATGTAACATGGATCATTATTACATACTGCGCTATACATAGTACTGTCACGTAACATGGATCATTATTACATACTCCGCTATACATAGTACCGTAATGTAACATGGATCATTATTACATACTGCGCTATACATAGTAGTGTCGTGTAACATGGATCATTATTACATACTGCGCTATACATTATACTGTCATGTAACATGGATCATTATTACATACTGCGCTATACATAGTACTGTCACGTAACATGGATCATTATTACATACTGCGCTATACATAGTACTGTCATGTAACATGGATCATTATTACATACTGTGCTATACGTAGTACTGTCATGTAACATGGATCATTTTTACATACTGCGCTATACATAGTACTGTCGTGTAACATGGATCATTTTTACATACTGCGCTATACATAGTACTGTCGTGTAACATGGATCATTTTTACATACTGCGCTATACATAGTACTGTCGTGTAACATGGATCATTTTTACATACTGCGCTATACATAGTACTGTCATGTAACATGGATCATTACTACATACTGCGCTTTACATAGTACCGTCATGTAACATGGATCATTACTACATACTGCGCTATACATAGTACCGTCATGTAACATGGATCATTATTACATACTGCGCTATACATAGTACTGTCATGTAACATGGATCATTATTACATACTGCGCTATACATAGTACTGTCATGTAACATGGATCATTATTACATACTGCGCTATACATAGTACTGTCATGTAACATGGATCATTACTACATACTGCGCTATACATAGTACTGTCACGTAACATGGATCATTATTACATACTGCGCTATACATAGTACTGTCATGTAACATGGATCATTATTACATACTGCGCTATACATAGTACTGTCATGTAACATGGATCATTATTACATACTGTGCTATACATAGTACTGTCATGTAACATGGATCATTATTACATACTGCGCTATACATAGTACCGTAATGTAACATGGATCATTATTACATACTGCGCTACACATAGTACCGTAATGTAACATGGATCATTATTACATACTGCGCTATACATAGTACTGTCATGTAACATGGATCATTATTACATACTGCGCTATACATAGTACTGTCATGTAACATGGATCATTATTACATACTGCGCTATACATAGTACTGTCACGTAACATGGATCATTATTACATACTGTGCTATACGTAGTACTGTCATGTAACATGGATCATTTTTACATACTGCGCTATACATAGTACTGTCGTGTAACATGGATCATTTTTACATACTGCGCTATACATTATACTGTCATGTAACATGGATCATTATTACATACTGCGCTATACATAGTACTGTCATGTAACATGGATCATTATTACATACTTTGCTATACGTAGTACTGTCATGTAACATGGATCATTTTTACATACTGCGCTATACATAGTACTGTCGTGTAACATGGATCATTTTTACATACTGCGCTATACATAGTACTGTCGTGTAACATGGATCATTTTTACATACTGCGCTATACATAGTACTGTCGTGTAACATGGATCATTTTTACATACTGCGCTATACATAGTACTGTCATGTAACATGGATCATTACTACATACTGCACTTTACATAGTACCGTCATGTAACATGGATCATTACTACATACTGCGCTATACATAGTACCGTCATGTAACATGGATCATTATTACATACTGCGCTATACATAGTACTGTCATGTAACATGGATCATTATTACATACTGCGCTATACATAGTACTGTCATGTAACATGGATCATTATTACATACTGCGCTATACATAGTACTGTCATGTAACATGGATCATTACTACATACTGCGCTATACATAGTACTGTCACGTAACATGGATCATTATTACATACTGCGCTATACATAGTACTGTCATGTAACATGGATCATTATTACATACTGCGCTATACATAGTACTGTCATGTAACATGGATCATTATTACATACTGCGCTATACATAGTACTGTCATGTAACATGGATCATTATTACATACTGCGCTATACATAGTACTGTCATGTAACATGGATCATTATTACATACTGCGCTATACATAGTACCGTCATGTAACATGGATCATTATTACATACTGCGCTATACATAGTACCGTCATGTAACATGGATCATTATTACATACTGCGCTATACATAGTACTGTCATGTAACATGGATCATTATTACATACTGCGCTATACATAGTACTGTCATGTAACATGGATCATTATTACATACTGCGCTATACATAGTACCGTAATGTAACATGGATCATTATTACATACTGCGCTATACATAGTACTGTCATGTAACATGGATCATTATTACATACTGCGCTATACATAGTACTGTCACGTAACATGGATCATTATTACATACTGCGCTATACATAGTACCGTAATGTAACATGGATCATTATTACATACTGCGCTATACATAGTAGTGTCGTGTAACATGGATCATTATTACATACTGCGCTATACATTATACTGTCATGTAACATGGATCATTATTACATACTGCGCTATACATAGTACTGTCACGTAACATGGATCATTATTACATACTGCGCTATACATAGTACTGTCATGTAACATGGATCATTATTACATACTGTGCTATACGTAGTACTGTCATGTAACATGGATCATTTTTACATACTGCGCTATACATAGTACTGTCGTGTAACATGGATCATTTTTACATACTGCGCTATACATAGTACTGTCGTGTAACATGGATCATTTTTACATACTGCGCTATACATAGTACTGTCGTGTAACATGGATCATTTTTACATACTGCGCTATACATAGTACTGTCATGTAACATGGATCATTACTACATACTGCGCTTTACATAGTACCGTCATGTAACATGGATCATTACTACATACTGCGCTATACATAGTACCGTCATGTAACATGGATCATTATTACATACTGCGCTATACATAGTACTGTCATGTAACATGGATCATTATTACATACTGCGCTATACATAGTACTGTCATGTAACATGGATCATTATTACATACTGCGCTATACATAGTACTGTCATGTAACATGGATCATTACTACATACTGCGCTATACATAGTACTGTCACGTAACATGGATCATTATTACATACTGCGCTATACATAGTACTGTCATGTAACATGGATCATTATTACATACTGCGCTATACATAGTACTGTCATGTAACATGGATCATTATTACATACTGCGCTATACGTAGTACTGTCATGTAACATGGATCATTATTACATACTGCGCTATACATAGTACTGTCATGTAACATGGATCATTATTACATACTGCGCTATACATAGTACTGTCATGTAACATGGATCATTATTACATACTGCGCTATACATAGTACTGTCATGTAACATGGATCAATATTACATACTGCGCTATACATAGTACCGTCATGTAACATGGATCATTATTACATACTGCGCTATACATAGTACTGTCATGTAACATGGATCATTATTACATACTGCGCTATACATAGTACTGTCATGTAACATGGATCATTATTACATACTGCGCTATACATAGTACTGTCATGTAACATGGATCATTATTACATACTGCGCTATACATAGTACCGTCATGTAACATGGATCATTATTACATACTGCGCTATACATAGTACCGTCATGTAACATGGATCATTATTACATACTGCGCTATACATAGTACTGTCATGTAACATGGATCATTATTACATACTGCGCTATACATAGTACTGTCATGTAACATGGATCATTATTACATACTGTGCTATACATAGTACCGTAATGTAACATGGATCATTATTACATACTGCGCTATACATAGTACTGTCATGTAACATGGATCATTATTACATACTGCGCTATACATAGTACTGTCACGTAACATGGATCATTATTACATACTCCGCTATACATAGTACCGTAATGTAACATGGATCATTATTACATACTGCGCTATACATAGTAGTGTCGTGTAACATGGATCATTATTACATACTGCGCTATACATTATACTGTCATGTAACATGGATCATTATTACATACTGCGCTATACATAGTACTGTCATGTAACATGGATCATTATTACATACTGCGCTATACATAGTACTGTCACGTAACATGGATCATTATTACATACTGCGCTATACATAGTACTGTCATGTAACATGGATCATTATTACATACTGTGCTATACGTAGTACTGTCATGTAACATGGATCATTTTTACATACTGCGCTATACATAGTACTGTCGTGTAACATGGATCATTTTTACATACTGCGCTATACATAGTACTGTCGTGTAACATGGATCATTTTTACATACTGCGCTATACATAGTACTGTCGTGTAACATGGATCATTTTTACATACTGCGCTATACATAGTACTGTCATGTAACATGGATCATTACTACATACTGCGCTTTACATAGTACCGTCATGTAACATGGATCATTACTACATACTGCGCTATACATAGTACCGTCATGTAACATGGATCATTATTACATACTGCGCTATACATAGTACTGTCATGTAACATGGATCATTATTACATACTGCGCTATACATAGTACTGTCATGTAACATGGATCATTATTACATACTGCGCTATACATAGTACTGTCATGTAACATGGATCATTACTACATACTGCGCTATACATAGTACTGTCACGTAACATGGATCATTATTACATACTGCGCTATACATAGTACTGTCATGTAACATGGATCATTATTACATACTGCGCTATACATAGTACTGTCATGTAACATGGATCATTATTACATACTGTGCTATACATAGTACTGTCATGTAACATGAAACATTATTACATACTGCGCTATACATAGTACCGTAATGTAACATGGATCATTATTACATACTGCGCTACACATAGTACCGTAATGTAACATGGATCATTATTACATACTGCGCTATACATAGTACTGTCATGTAACATGGATCATTATTACATACTGCGCTATACATAGTACTGTCATGTAACATGGATCATTATTACATACTGCGCTATACATAGTACTGTCACGTAACATGGATCATTATTACATACTGTGCTATACGTAGTACTGTCATGTAACATGGATCATTTTTACATACTGCGCTATACATAGTACTGTCGTGTAACATGGATCATTTTTACATACTGCGCTATACATTATACTGTCATGTAACATGGATCATTATTACATACTGCGCTATACATAGTACTGTCACGTAACATGGATCATTATTACATACTGCGCTATACATAGTACTGTCACGTAACATGGATCATTATTACATACTGTGCTATACGTAGTACTGTCATGTAACATGGATCATTTTTACATACTGCGCTATACATAGTACTGTCGTGTAACATGGATCATTTTTACATACTGCGCTATACATAGTACTGTCATGTAACATGGATCATTACTACATACTGCGCTATACATAGTACTGTCATGTAACATGGATCATTACTATATACTGCGCTATACATAGTACCGTCATGTAACATGGATCATTATTACATACTGCGCTATACATAGTATCGTCATGTAACATGGATCATTATTACATACTGCGCTATACATAGTACTGTCATGTAACATGGATCATTATTACATACTGCGCTATACATAGTACTGTCATGTAACATGGATCATTATTACATACTGCGCTATACATAGTACCGTAATGTAACATGGATCATTATTACATACTGCGCTATACATAGTACTGTCATGTAACATGGATCATTATTACATACTGCGCTATACATAGTACTGTCATGTAACATGGATCATTACTACATACTGCGCTATACATAGTACTGTCATGTAACATGGATCATTATTACATACTGCGCTATACATAGTACTGTCACGTAACATGGATCATTATTACATACTCCGCTATACATAGTACCGTAATGTAACATGGATCATTATTACATACTGCGCTATACATAGTAGTGTCGTGTAACATGGATCATTATTACATACTGCGCTATACATTATACTGTCATGTAACATGGATCATTATTACATACTGCGCTATACATAGTACTGTCACGTAACATGGATCATTATTACATACTGCGCTATACATAGTACTGTCATGTAACATGGATCATTATTACATACTGTGCTATACGTAGTACTGTCATGTAACATGGATCATTTTTACATACTGCGCTATACATAGTACTGTCGTGTAACATGGATCATTTTTACATACTGCGCTATACATAGTACTGTCGTGTAACATGGATCATTTTTACATACTGCGCTATACATAGTACTGTCGTGTAACATGGATCATTTTTACATACTGCGCTATACATAGTACTGTCATGTAACATGGATCATTACTACATACTGCGCTTTACATAGTACCGTCATGTAACATGGATCATTACTACATACTGCGCTATACATAGTACCGTCATGTAACATGGATCATTATTACATACTGCGCTATACATAGTACTGTCATGTAACATGGATCATTATTACATACTGCGCTATACATAGTACTGTCATGTAACATGGATCATTATTACATACTGCGCTATACATAGTACTGTCATGTAACATGGATCATTACTACATACTGCGCTATACATAGTACTGTCACGTAACATGGATCATTATTACATACTGCGCTATACATAGTACTGTCATGTAACATGGATCATTATTACATACTGCGCTATACATAGTACTGTCATGTAACATGGATCATTATTACATACTGTGCTATACATAGTACTGTCATGTAACATGGATCATTATTACATACTGCGCTATACATAGTACCGTAATGTAACATGGATCATTATTACATACTGCGCTACACATAGTACCGTAATGTAACATGGATCATTATTACATACTGCGCTATACATAGTACTGTCATGTAACATGGATCATTATTACATACTGCGCTATACATAGTACTGTCATGTAACATGGATCATTATTACATACTGCGCTATACATAGTACTGTCACGTAACATGGATCATTATTACATACTGTGCTATACGTAGTACTGTCATGTAACATGGATCATTTTTACATACTGCGCTATACATAGTACTGTCGTGTAACATGGATCATTTTTACATACTGCGCTATACATTATACTGTCATGTAACATGGATCATTATTACATACTGCGCTATACATAGTACTGTCACGTAACATGGATCATTATTACATACTGCGCTATACATAGTACTGTCACGTAACATGGATCATTATTACATACTGTGCTATACGTAGTACTGTCATGTAACATGGATCATTTTTACATACTGCGCTATACATAGTACTTTCGTGTAACATGGATCATTTTTACATACATGACATAGTACTGTCATGTAACATGGATCATTACTACATACTGCGCTATACATAGTACTGTCATGTAACATGGATCATTACTATATACTGCGCTATACATAGTACCGTCATGTAACATGGATCATTATTACATACTGCGCTATACATAGTACTGTCACGTAACATGGATCATTATTACATACTGCACTATACATAGTACTGTCATGTAACATGGATCATTATTACATACTGCGCTATACATAGTACTGTCATGTAACATGGATCATTATTACATACTGCGCTATACATAGTACTGTCATGTAACATGGATCATTATTACATACTGCGCTATACATAGTACTGTCATGTAACATGGATCATTATTACATACTGCGCTATACATAGTACTGTCATGTAACATGGATCATTATTACATACTGCGCTATACATAGTACTGTCATGTAACATGGATCATTATTACATACTGCGCTATACATAGTACTGTCATGTAACATGGATCATTATTACATACTGCGCTATACATAGTACTGTCATGTAACATGGATCATTATTACATACTGCGCTATACATAGTACTGTCATGTAACATGGATCATTATTACATACTGCGCTATACATAGTACTGTCATGTAACATGGATCATTATTACATACTACGCTATACATAGTACTGTCACGTAACATGGATCATTGTTACATACTGCGCTATACATAGTACTGTCATGTAACATGGATCATTATTACATACTGCGCTATACATAGTACTGTCATGTAACATGGATCAATATTACATACTGCGCTATACATAGTACTGTCATGTAACATGGATCATTATTACATACTGCGCTATACATAGTACTGTCATGTAACATGGATCATTATTACATACTGCGCTATACATAGTACTGTCATGTAACATGGATCATTACTACATACTGCGCTATACATAGTACTGTCATGTAACATGGATCATTATTACATACTACACTATACATAATACTGTCATGTAACATGGATCATTATTACATACTACGCTATACATAGTACTGTCATGTAACATGGATCATTACTACATACTGCGTTATACATAGTACTGTCATGTAACATGGATCATTATTACATACTGCACTATACATAGTACTGTCATGTAACATGGATCATTATTACATACTGCGCTATACATAGTACTGTCATGTAACATGGATCATTATTACATACTGCGCTATACATAGTATTGTCATGTAACATGGATCATTATTACATACTACGCTATACATAATACTGTCATGTAACATGGACCATTATTACATACTACGCTATACATAGTACTGTCATGTAACATGGATCATTATTACATACTACGCTATACATAGTATTGTCATGTAACATGGATCATTATTACATACTACGCTATACATAGTACTGTCATGTAACATGGATCATTATTACATACTGCGCTATACATAGTACCGTCGTGTAACATGGATCATTATTACATACTGCGCTATACATAGTACTGTCATGTAACATGGATCATTATTATATACTGCGCTATACATAGTACCGTCATGTTACATGGATCATTATTACATACTGCGCTATACGTAGTACTGTCGTGTAACATGGATCATTATTACATACTGCGCTATACATAGTACTGTCATGTTACATGGATCATTATTACATACTGCGCTATACATAGTACTGTCATGTAACATGGATCATTATTACATACTGTGCTATACATAGTACTGTCATGTAACATGGATCATTATTACATACTGCACTATACATAGTACCGTCATGTAACATGGATCATTATTACATACTGCGCTATACATAGTATTGTCATGTAACATGGATCATTATTACATACTACGCTATACATAATACTGTCATGTAACATGGATCATTATTACATACTACGCTATACATAGTACTGTCATGTAACATGGATCAATATTACATACTGTGCTATACATAGTACTGTCATGTAACATTGATCATTATTACATCCTGCGCTTTACATAGTACTGTCATGTAACATGGATCATTACTACATACTGCACTTTACATAGTACTGTCATGTAACATGGATCATTACTACATACTGCGCTATACATAGTACTGTCATGTAACATGGATCATTACTACATACTGCGCTATACATAGTACTGTCATGTAACATGGATCATTATTATATACTGCGCTATACATAGTACCGTCATGTTACATGGATCATTATTACATACTGCGCTATACGTAGTACTGTCGTGTAACATGGATCATTATTACATACTGCGCTATACATAGTACTGTCATGTTACATGGATCATTATTACATACTGCGCTATACATAGTACTGTCATGTAACATGGATCATTATTACATACTGTGCTATACATAGTACTGTCATGTAACATGGATCATTATTACATACTGCACTATACATAGTACCGTCATGTAACATGGATCATTATTACATACTGCGCTATACATAGTATTGTCATGTAACATGGATCATTATTACATACTACGCTATACATAATACTGTCATGTAACATGGATCATTATTACATACTACGCTATACATAGTACTGTCATGTAACATGGATCAATATTACATACTGTGCTATACATAGTACTGTCATGTAACATTGATCATTATTACATCCTGCGCTTTACATAGTACTGTCATGTAACATGGATCATTACTACATACTGCACTTTACATAGTACTGTCATGTAACATGGATCATTATTACATACTGCGCTATACATAGTACCGTCATGTAACATGGATCATTATTACATCCTGCGCTTTACATAGTACTGTCATGTAACATGGATCATTACTACATACTGCGCTATACATAGTACTGTCATGTAACATGGATCATTATTACATACTGCGCTATACATAGTACCGTCATGTAACATGGATCATTATTACATCCTGCGCTTTACATAGTACTGTCATGTAACATGGATCATTACTACATACTGCGCTATACATAGTACTGTCATGTAACATGGATCATTATTACATACTGCGCTATACATAGTACTGTCATGTAACATGGATCATTATTACATACTGCGCTATACATAGTACTGTCATGTAACATGGATCATTATTACATCCTGCGCTTTACATAGTACTGTCATGTAACATGGATCATTACTACATACTGCGCTATACATAGTACTGTCATGTAACATGGATCATTATTACATACTACGCTATACATAGTACTGTCATGTAACATGGATCATTATTACATACTGTGCTATACATAGTACTGTCATGTAACATGGATCATTATTACATACTGCGCTATACATAGTACTGTCATGTAACATGGATCATTATTACATACTGCGCTATACATAGTACTCTCATGTAACATGGATCATTACTCAGGGCTATTTTTGTGCCGGAACGCCCCGGAACACCGTTCCTGAAGCTGTTTTGCAAAATGACGTCAGCAGGAACGGCGTTCCGGGACCTCTGCGGCCTGCCCTGCTCTGACGCGCTGCTGCTTCCTTTCGTTTTTAGGGTAGAGCGCACCGCGCGTCTCTCCCTACCTTCTGACGCTGCCGGAAGGAATCATGGCGCCATTGAAGATGTTGAGTCCCGGGGCTGCGGTTTGGGCATAACACGTTGGCTGCACGCCTTACTGTCTCTCTCCTGTGACAGGAGAGAGACAGTAAGGCTTGCAGCCAATATGTTACAGACGTGTGATCTCCTTACCTGGCAGAAACATGGGTGACCTGTCCCCTAGGACACATGAGTGTAGATTCGGGCTATGCTTGCAGACCATGTCCGTCCGGGTACTCATGTGACCCCACATCTGGCTATGTGAGTCCCTGTCGCCCCGGCCAGTATTCCCGTGGAGGAGAACTGCCCTGCGCTCCATGTCCTGTTGGATTCGTGTGTCCGGATGGCCAAGACTGGAAGGTGAGTCTTTACAAATCCGTGTTTGCGGTAATAAGCTGGGCCTGGATCCTGCTCACTGTTCGGCATCTTACATACTCCTCCTGATATGCTAAAGTGCATTCCTCCCTATGGTGTAATGCAGCTTGTTACCAGCAGGGGCAGCAGCTTATTGTCACATTAGGTTAAGGGTCAGTTTTGTCTCTGCAGCTGTGTCTTCCAGGCCAGGAGCCTGCACAGAATCGGTCTCACTGCACCGACTGCCCCCCCGGGTTCTTCTCTACGTGGAGTACAGCGAGATGTCTGCCATGTCTGCCAGGTACTGTATCTTCTCACTGGAGACCGCTACTTGTACATACAGTACAGGTGTGCCTCAATACGCTGTGCAGCAGGACCAGGGCAGCGGTTTTTAGCAGCGGGGAGCCCGCGGATATGGACTGGATGAACCGCGAGGTCACCACCGGGGTGAGTCCCGGGCTGAGGGCTGGGCCGGATTTGTGCCTAGGCCCGTGAGGCACTGGCCTCAGGGCGGCACCAATCAAGGGCGGCATGCAGCGCAGTTCCAGCTTTGGGCTGGCTACCGCGATCAGAGCTCTCAGCTCCAATCGGGTAGCTCAGCCAGAGTCGGGAGCCGGTAGCAGCAGGAGCTGCCCAGAGTGTCAGCGCAGCGGGGAGCTTTAAATGGCCGCTGGAGCAGGGCTGCTACGCATGAGCAGCAGAAGCAGTCCCTTCTCCCATCTGTCCAAAATACACAAAATGCGGCATTATGGAGGTGCGGACTGCCGTGATGTAAGTGGAGGATGCCTCCTGCTGCTGCCGAACTCTGACGTAACTTGGAGCGACAGAGATGGGGGAACAGGCGCCACCCAAACATCCCAATCCACACACCCCCGCCCCCGGAGGTGCCCTGGAGCAAAGCATGAAAAAAAATGACTCGCCCCTGCTGGCTGATTGTGCCCGTGTACAGCCCAGGTGGATCTTCTTACAGATGTTCCAGCAAGGTGTAGCTGAAAGTCAGGTACTGTAGTTAGACATTCAGTGTAGAGATCAAGAGGAATTGAGAGGTACATTAGAGGAGGGGGAGGAGAGGAGAGGTGTAGGGTGGTCAGGGGGAAGGAGAAAGGGAGAGGTGCAATGGATGAGAGATGGATGAAAGAATAAAAGCTATGAAAGCTGGAAGAAATAGAAATAGGTGTGACATGAGGCATTAAAGGGAGGTGGATGGATACAGGTGTATATTATATAATTGCTTTATTTTACCATATTATGTGAATTAATTTCAATGTAAGTAAACACATAAGGATCTGATGCAAGGTCTGCTTAGCCTGAGGATAATGTTATGTGCAATGTTGTGATTACAGTGGTTGATGTGTGTGTGTGTGTATGTATGCATATATATATATATATATATATATATATATATATATATATATATATATATATATACATACAACGCTCACTGTATCACTAGTTCAAAGTTTCAATGCTTGTAACACATTGCCATCTGGAATACAAAAATACAATAAACACAAACACACCCAGTGCATGCTGTATAAAACAACACAAAACTGGATAGTAGATAGGACTATAAGAATAGATGCTGGTGGCTTTATACTTCCCCGTTTTATGATGTATTATGGTGTGTACACACGGGTAGCTTTGCCGTGCAATGCGAGTCCCGATGCGATCAGATCATATATTATTATAATCAGAATCAGAATCAACTTTATTGGCCATGTGTGCTTGAACACTGGAATTTATTGTGGATATACAGTGCAGCATCAAGCAGGGATTACATACAGTACGTTACATTGACACATTTCATGCTGGCAACACATGCCCGCCGAGCAGCACAGCTGTATAAGCAGGGACAGTACATTATCACTCAGAGAACATAAACCCGCCAAGCTGCACAGCGCCGCCACTGGTCGCTGCAGCAGCCAGGTAGGTAACAGTATAAGCAGGGACAGTACAGTTATTACACAGGTAACACATACCCACCGAGCTGCACAGCGCCTAGGCAGCCATCAGCGGCGCCACTTGTCACTGCAGCAGCCAGGTAGGTGACAATATAAGCAGGGACAGTACAGTATCACACAGAGAACATATACCTGCCGAGCTGCACAGCGCCTAGGCAGCCATCAGAGGCGCCACTGGTCGCTGCAGCAGCCAGGTAGGTGACAATATAAGCAGGGACAGTACAGTATCACACAGAGAACATATACCCGCCAAGCTGCACAGCACCTAGGCAGCCATCAGCGGCACCACTGGTCGCTGCAGCAGCCAGGTAGGTGACAATATAAGCAGGGACAGTACAGTATCACACAGAGAACATATACCCGCCAAGCTGCACAGCGCCTAGGCAGCCATCAGCGGTGCCACTGGTCACTGCAGCAGCCAGGTAGGTGACAATATAGGCAGGGACAGTATAATGGCACACAGGGAACATATACCCGCCAAGCTGCACAGCGCCTAGGCAGCCATCAGCGGCGCCACTGGTCGCTGCAGCAGCCGGGTGGTAACAGTATGAGCAAAGACACCGCAGTTATAGCAGAGACAGTACAGTTATCACAGAGGGGAAACACAGGGGGTTACATATGGCTGAGTGCACAGATCCTAGGCAGCCATTTGCAGCGTATCAGTATTATTATAACATGTATCAATATGGTGTATTGGGGTGCAGTACACACAGAACCTCTGACAGTATCAGTATGGTGTATTGGGGTGCAGTACACACAGAACCTCTGACAGTATCAGTATGGTGTATTGGGGTGCAGTACACACAGATCCTCTGACAGTATCAGTATGGGGTATTGGGGTGCAGTGCACACAGAACCTCTGACAGTATCAGTATGGGGTATCGAGGTGCAGTACACACAGAACCTCTGACAGTATCAGTATAGGGTATTGAGGTGCAGTACACACAGAACCTCTGACAGTATTAGTATGGAGTTTTGGGGTGCAGTACACATAAACAATAAAGAAGAGAATTTTTTTTATTTTAATTACGGCGCAGCTTGTATAATAAACACTGCGTGGAGGCAGAACAATCACACACAGAACTTCTGACAGTATAGTATATGGTGTATTGGGGCACACCACACACCACAAACAATCTAAAATAAATGAAAAGCTGGGCTCAGGGGGCGTTTTTTGGGCGGTTTGGAATTCACGGAATCCGGACCGCTCATCTCTAGCTTACAGATAGTTTCACAATGTAACAGATATGTTAATATACATAATGATAATCTACAGATGACATAACTGACCACAGAAGAGAGTGGACCCGGGTATCCAGAGTTTAATTTCTATATGGCTGGAGTTTTGGGCATTGAGAGGGGGGGGGGTGACTGATTTGTGAAAACAGATACATTTGGGAGGGCATTACAGAGGGTCTCCCAGATCTAAGGGTGGGCGGAGGTTATCAGGGAGGAGGTGATCTGGCTGAGCACTGGGATTGGTGGGCAGCAGGGAACATGTGAGGGAACAAGGTTGAACATTAATGGATGGAAGTAGTAGTTGGGATCTGGCAACCATCCCCTTTACAGTAATGTCTGGTTCCAATCACTGTCATCCACAATAACATGACATTTTTATAATTCAAAATGAAAATAACACACAGTAAAAATGACATAAGGGGAGGGGGCATATAAAATAGGGCTGAATTTGTCGGCAGGTCTCGGACATTGTTTTTTAAAAGCGGAAATCATTTACAAAGCATGGTTCTGCCATGAAAATGATTGCCGCTTTAAAAAACATCAAAGATCGTTCGACATCCTGCACCAGTGAACCATGTCATAAAAATAATAGAACGTGCATTTGGCAATGACCTTTCAACAGAATTGTGATTTACTGTATATATGCATACAAACGTATCATAAGCAAAGCAGAAAACTTTACCTGTATATAAAACATGCAGCTAAATGTTTAGATTTTAATATATATATATATATATATATATATATATATATATATATATATATATATATATATACAATTATTATTTTTTTCAAAGGGCCACAAAGGGGTAGATTTACTAAGATGAGAGTTCTATTGAGGATAACTTGAAAAACAAATCTGAAAACTTTACATGCAAACTACAGTTCCCCGTTGTCCACTTCCTGGACTGAGGCACCACCACAGAAAAGTATGTTCTTCAGGACTTTCTTCAGCTTTGGGTTTGCAAGAATGAGGAGGATCGATTGATCCAAACCATATGATCCCATTATGATCAGAAATACCCAGAACCCAAGGCTAAAACTGACAAAAATGTTGAAATAAAATAGAAACAAAATTGCATAAAACATTCCATAAAAAATGAGAAGACAAATCAGGATACGTATGGTGCCTTCAAAAGCTTTTATGTTGCCAGATGTTGTCCCCTTGTTGCGCTCCATCTTACGACTGTGCATTTTTAGTGACCAGACTGTGGAGATTATAGTTACCACGCTGATCAGGAATGGCAGTAAGCTGCTAACGAATGAGATGTACATGTTCTCTGCAAATATTCCGTTAGATGGTGATTTCATCTGGGCTGAAAGCAGGAGGGAAGTGTTCTGGGAAGAGTGGCCTCCAAGTTCTGAAAACTGCAGCATGTTCAGAGGAACACTGATAAGAGACACCAGCTCGGCCACAAAGATCATCCACGGAACGATAGCGCTGATATTCGCCTTCAGCTGGGATAAAAAATGGGAGCTAAAATGTTTGATCTTCATAAAGTAGAAGAAGCAAAGGCAGGCCGTCAGCCAGGAGGAGGAGGTGATGCAGAACATGCCAATTGAAAAGACAGAAGGGGTGATGTTAGCATTTAGGAAAGCCATGGGCGAGAAATAGAGGATTACAATGTTGGTGAAGGATATAACTGTGTATGTTATATTGGAGATACTCAAGGCCATGATGATCTTGTTGCTGGGGCTTACGTCCTGCCCTTCAAAGTACCAGAAACAAATGAAAACTATAATGAAACCATTGATGGTAATACCAATTATGGCCTCAAGAGTTATTATAATGAGACAAGTCAGAACCGCAAGACTTGTGGTGGCCATGAGTCAATGGCTAGTGTCAAGAGATGAGCGAACACTCAGAAATCCACAACTTGTACCCGCAGGTAACTCTGTGATACAGATACTACTTTTCTTTCGAGGTTCCGTCAAGATTAGCTATCTGCATAAAAACTGGAGAGAAGAGTTGAAGGTTCTGAAGAACATGTCCAAGAACTGGCAACAGTCTGGGACTTCAGGCCACCAAAAATGAATGTACTATGGAAGAAGCCTCACTCTGGGATTCAGAAACAAGCTCCCTTCACAAGGGCTGCAAACAACTAGCTCAGGAGAACCTGGCAATTTACATAAAGCTCTAAGGAGGAGGAGACGCATGCTAATTGGTCAGCCAGTGCTCTGATTGGGAGACAGGTGCATGCTCATTGGTCCGCAAGTGATATACAGAGACAAGTTATTAACAAATACAGATCTCAGCATGCCTGAGCACCGTGCTATAGTGTGACTTATGTGCAGTCATAATAAGGAATGAATGGAAACAATGTCACTGGCTGCTGTGTAGGTAGAGATGTGGGTGACATGGAAGTTATATTCTGCCAAAACACCAGAGCAGACACATGTAGCATCCAGGACTCAGACAATACGTCAGGAATTATTCTATCTTCTCCATTATATTGCAAAAATAGAAAATGAATGAATGAATGAATAAATAAAAAAAACTAATGATTCCCTACCATAAATAAATTCAGAAATGTAGAAAATAAGGGGGTACACTGACTAAGATGGGAGTTAGGAAGGGATGTGCCTATCTTATTTATTTAGCATCTTCTAAAAGATAATAGATATCATCAGATGGGTTGCTATGGGCAACAGGTCATTTCAGTAGAACTCCCACCTTAGTAAATGTAACCTAGGTGACTAACGAATATCACTGACAGCGTTACCTGCATGTTAATGTCTTCTGTCTATGGGTTGGAACAAGACCCTTGGTCAGACAGATGCACGACAAAGCTTTCCATAAACTTCATTTGTTTCCATGAAACTGATATGGGTTCTAGAGATTTGCATTCCAGACGGTCGGTCCGAGCACGGGAAGTCTTCACACGTCAGCTGTATTATTCAGGAGAAGCTGCTGGGCTGAATGAAAGTTGAATTTCTCACAGTAGATGTACAGTAAGTCTGGGATGTTGCAGCACCATCAGCATAAGGAGGCAGCCACCGAGCCTTCCAGATTGGTGCCCATCAGGGCTCCTCTAGCCTTCTAAACATAGATACATATAATATGATGGCGGATAAGAACCACTTGGTCCATCTAGTCTGCCCCTTTTTTAAACATGTTACCTCAAACCATATTTGATCCTTATTTTTTTTTGCAAGGATATCAATATGCCTATCCCAAGCAAGTTTACATTTTACTACTGTATTTGCCTCTACCACCTCTGTTGGGAGGCTATTCCACTTATCTACTACTCTTTCTGTGAAGTAATTCTTCCTCACATTTCCCCTGAATCTTCCTCCCTCTAGTGTCAGTGCATGTCCTCGTGTTCTGTTGATCCTCTTCCTGTGAAGAATGTCTTCCACCTGTACCTTCCTCCCTCTAGTGTCAGTGCATGTCCTCGTGTTCTGCTGCTCCTCTTCCTGTGAAGAATGTCTTCCACCTGTACCTTCCTCCCTCTAGTGTCAGTGCATGTCCTCGTGTTCTGCTGCTCCTCTTCCTGTGAAGAATGTCTTCCACCTGTACCTTCCTCCCTCTAGTGTCAGTGCATGTCCTCGTGTTCTGTTGCTCCTCTTCCTGTGAAGAATGTCTTCCACCTGTACCTTCCTCCCTCTAGTGTCAGTGCATGTCCTCGTGTTCTGCTGCTCCTCTTCCTGTGAAGAATGTCTCCCACCTGTACCTTCCTCCCCCTAGTGTCAGTGCATGTCCTCGTGTTCTGCTGCTCCTCCTTCTGTGAAGAATGTCTCCCACCTGTACCTTCCTCCCTCTAGTGTCAGTGCATGTCCTCGTGTTCTGCTGCTCCTCTTCCTGTGACTAATGTCTCCCACCTGTACCTTCCTCCCCCAGTGTCAGTGCAGGTCCTCGTGTTCTGCTGCTCCTCTTCCTGTGACTAATGTCTCCCACCTGTACCTTCCTCCCCCTAGTGTCAGTGCGTGTCCTCGTGTTCTGCTGCTCCTCTTCCTGTGACTAATGTCTCCCACCTGTACCTTCCTCCCTCTAGTGTCAGTGCATGTCCTCGTGTTCTGCTGCTCCTCTTCCTGTGACGAATGTCTCCCACCTGCACCTTGTTAAAGCCCTTGATATACTGTATGCAAAAGTTTCTATCATGTCCCCCCTTTCCCCTCTATATATTTTAAGATCGTTTAGTCTTTTCTGATACGTTGTGTGATGTAGGCCATGCACCATTTTAGTTGCCCTTCTTTGTACCGTCTCTATTCTATTGTATTTATATCCTTCTGGAGATATGGCCTCCAGAACTGAACTTCTGTCCTTATCAGAGGTGGCTGCTACCTACACTGGGCAGCCCATAGGTAACATCCACCACTGGTCCTTACTGAGAGTGCATAGCAAGCAGCTAAATATCTGTTCTAAGGCAGGGTGACCTTGCACAGGGTTTTACTGGCCCACAGGTGTAAAGGTGAAATCCCTCGTGGGCCCCATTGCTTCTAAGTGATGAGAACAGGATCATTGATGAATGTGGGTGATTAGCTTGTTTCCATAAGCTCTTTAAGAGAGGAGGGGGACCATGTGCAGGTTCTGATTGCTGACCCCCCCCCCTCCGGTGGTGCAGAAACTTTGGAGTTGTGCACCCCCGAACCAGCCCAGTTGAAAAAAACCCAGGGCATTATACAGTGTAAATGAAATATAGCAGTGAAGTGGTACAGAGAATCGGGTGCCATAGAGTGTATGTAGAGAGTCCTGGTTGACCTCAATAATCAGCTTTCCAGGTATTTTTATAACAGTTGTTTTTCATTCAACACAGCGAATATGCCAGCACACAATAACAGAAAACATTAGCACATACAGTAAATGGTCATTGGCAATGAATAGTTTGTACCAGAACAACGAAAATAAATGGAGAAGAAAAGGAGTCGTTCAACCCAGACTCTTGCATTGCAGAAAAACAAACATATTGGATAAAACGTAATTAAGGGGAGCAGATGTGCACCGAAGGAAACATGACAGTTAGTAATAACTACACCTGTGCACCAGCTAGGTGGTCTGGATAATATGCCAGTTAGTAATGACTACAGCTGTGCTCCAGCAAGGTGTTCTGGGAATGTAATACATAATGACTGCACCTGTGCATCAGCTAGGTGGTCTGGATAATGTGCCAGTTAGTAATGACTGCCCCTGTACACCAGCAAGGTGGTCTGGGGAAATTGATAGTAATGACTACACCTGTGCACCAGCTAGGAGGTCTGGATAATGTGTCAGTTCGTGATGATTGCACCTGTGTACCAGCTAGCTGGTCTGGAAAACATGGACTGTTGGTAGATCTCAAGGACCGGTTTGGCCACCCCTGCAATAAAACTTCCCCATGTTTCAAGAACAGACTGCACTCTGTCCTCTTTGTGTAGAGAGGCTGCAAGTCAGCTCATATAAATAAGGTAAAACATTGTTTCCTTAAATGAGGATGCTGTTGGTGGGCTGGTATGAATACAGTTCTGTAAAATACACTTTTTGCAGCTGCAGAAACAGTTGAAGTTTCCTTTACCTTTCTGGGCAGCAGGTGCTGGAACTCCTAAAACAGCCCATTGCGGTGTAGGGAGACGATAGATAAAAAGATGTGCCATTGCAAAGGTTTAATTTAAGAGTTTCCTACTAAGTGGCAGTCCCACAACCAATGGTAAAATGAGACATCAGAACAGGAATATTAGGGACAAGAGAATTGAGGGCTCATGCTGATTGAAAACAGAAGACTTCCCAGTAGAGAGCAAATGGACAGAGGACTTCCCAGTAGAGAGCGATCGGACAGAGGACTTCCCACTTATCAGACAGAAGACTTCCTAGTAGAGAGCAACTGGACAGAGGACTTCTCATTTTATGTAATTGTCAAAGTGCATGAAGTACTAGCTTGTGCAAACTACTTTACATAATAAATGAACATAAAATACAATATCGGGCTAATTCCGATTTGGGAGTGAAGCAAATTCTCTTTGCCAGTATCCCAATCATTTTAGTTTCTAGTGGACTTACAGCAGGCACTACTGTGTGTAGGGGGAAGGCGGTGCGGGAAGGTGGCGGTGGCACTCCAGAAGAGTAGAGATCAGAAGGTGGAGAAATCTCACAGGGCCCTCACCCAAATCTTGTTATGGTGCCATTGATGCATGGTACTACCGCTGAGTAAAACTAATGCTGATTGGACAGGGACAAATTTACATCAAAACAATCTTCAGCTTATATCCAGATAACATGGAGAACATTCTTAAAGTAGTTCTGATCCAAATGTGGCAAATCTCAGATCCCAGACATGTTTCTGTGTATCATCCTCTCGGGAAGGGGGATTATTAACAATGTTCAACAATAATGACCGATACACAGGCACCTGGACGTCTTGTGTCAGGAGCCTCCGGGTCCCAATCTGCTCTCAGGGGTGATGGCTTTACACAGGCAATGGCTGAAAGTACAGAGACCACACTTACATGATTAGCATTGTGTAAGGGTCACCAACGTAGGCCACGATAAGACAAATGTATATAAAAATATATAACAACATAACAAGAGAAAAAAGTATAAACCAAAAGCACTGGACATGTTGTTCCAGTAACATACGTTTCATGAAATGACCCATCGGATCCAGCTGGCCGTGTGTCTATCTATAGCTACAATGATTCGGAGGGTTGAGCTAGAGCTCACTGACAATGTCCAGGTCAACAGTCAACAGGTGGAAACCAAAAAGTCAACAGTCCAGTAATAATGAGACTTACCTTATACGGCACACCCCTGCTCTCTGTCCGGCAGCAGCCCATCACCTAGGTAACAACAAGATATGGACATATTTACCACCAACGTCTTTCCTTCACCCATCACAAATCTCTAACATATGTGTAACTACAATGAAGTGATATTGGAACATTCTCACGTAATAATAATAAAAATAATAATAATAAATATATACAAGACCAAAATACATTCTAAGAACAAGATTGATATTAACAATATAATCCAATTATGTAACGGAATTAACAAACGATTTAGGGCTGATCAATTATATAAAAGGCATTAGCTCCAAAGCCCTTTCAACAGATTTAAATGTATTGTTTTTTTTTTTGTTTTTATGAGAACTGTAGGGTCTTTCTCTGTGTGGGTGTATGTGTATATCTGTTATCCTAACTGGCCCTGTTTCCTCTAAACCAGCCAATTGTTTGTCCAGTTATAATCTGCCACACTGCAGATCACAGGGGCAGATTGCCAGTCACTGGTTGGTAAATTCAGAAATTTCCCTGTGTGATAGTACTTGTCCACAGGTGAAGGGGAGGAGCCACCTGATTGAGCTTACACTGATTGGTGTGGGTGGTACTAATGCTGCTATATTAATGGATTGTGTGTGTTCACTTGCTTTATCCCTGACGACGGGAGGTTACTCCCGAAACATGTAGGATGCACTAAAGAGTTTTTTTTTTCACCTACTTCTACAAAAGCCTCAAGAGTGCCGCTTATTCTACAAATCTACATTGAATCACCGATTCTAAGAGGGCATCAGAGCAGTACCACTATCCCTGCAGAGGAACCGAGTGCCGGATTCACAGAATATATATATATATATATTTCCGAGTACAGCGCACGCAGCCCTCCTCATCAGCTGCCGGGGTGCTCGTCCTGGTAAATGTATATATGTCTCGAATGGACTGCACACCCGGTCCTTGTCTCAGTGTAAAAAAGACGCCGACCACACAAGGTCTTTAGCTGAAGACGTCTTTTTTACACTGAGACAAGGACCGGGTGTGCAGTCCATTCGAGACATATATATATATATATATATATATATATATGGATTTAGGTAGTGAGACCCCCGCCGGGTAGATCACTGCACGGCACTCCAGGAATTTGTGCAAAAAAAGCAAATTTATTTGTGCAACAGTTTTGGGGCAAGCAGTGTATGCGTTCAGGTGCCAGGTCCGGGCCGGAAGTTGTGGGTGACGGTCTGCTGCTTGCCCCCAAACTGTTGCACAAATAAATTAGCTTTTTTTGCACAAATGCCTGGAGTGCCGTGCAGTGATCTACCCGGCGGGGGTCTCACTACGTAAACCAATAACTGCATTATTGCCAAAGGCACCCAGAGTGCCAGGTTGCGGACTGTACATACTGGATATAAGAGGTAATTGAAGACCGCACACAGTTTCCTCCGGTGGTAAATACTTGTATTTGTGGTGCACAGCCGTCTCAACTGCACACAGCAGTCTTCCTCAGGGGCCCCTGAATGTGAATATATATATATATATTCCACCTGAGGCAGCCCACCTTTGCCCGGTGTTTGAGCTGCGGGCATTCTGTGATGGGCACTGTGATATTATTGTGGGCATTGTGTTACAGACACTGTGCTTATAGTGTGGGAATTGTGTGACGGGCACTGTGCTATGACTGTGGGTGTTGTGTGTAAGGGGCATGGTGCCACTGCTGTGGCAATTGTGTGATGGTATGGTGCTAACACTGTGGGCATTGTGCCACAGGCATGGTGCTGCTGCTGTGGCAATTGTGTGATGGTATGGTGCTAACACTGTGGGCATTGTGTCACAGGCATGGTGCTGCTGCTGCTGCTGTGGGACATTGTGTGTAAGGGGCATGCATGAAACTACTGCTGTGGGCATTGTGTTACAGGCACTGGGCTACTGCTGTGGGCATTGTGTAAGAGGCACTGGGCTACTGCTGTGGGTATTGTGTTACAGGCACTGGGCTACTGCTGTGGGCATTGTGTTACAGGCACTGGGCTACTGCTGTGGGCATTGTGTTACAGGCACTGGGCTACTGCTGTGGGCATTGTGTTACAGGCACTGGGCTACTGCTGTGGGCATTGTGTTACAGGCACTGGGCTACTGCTGTGGGCATTGTGTTACAGGCACTGGGCTACTGCTGTGGGCATTGTGTTACAGGCACTGGGCTACTGCTGTGGGCATTGTGTTACAGGCACTGGGCTACTGCTGTGGGCATTGTGTTACAGGCACTGGGCTACTGCTGTGGGCATTGTGTTACAGGCACTAGGCTACTGCTGTGGGCATTGTGTTACAGGTACTGGGCTACTGCTGTGGGCATTGTGTACGAGGCACTGTGCTACTGCTGTGGGCATTGTGTTACAGGCACTGGGCTACTGCTGTGGGCATTGTGTTACAGGCACTGGGCTACTGCTGTGGGCATTGTGTATGAGGCATGATACTACTGCTGCATTCTACTACTACTGCTACTACTCTAGGCATTACATGTGATGGGCACTGTGGTGGGCATTTATGTCTAAGGGGCATTTATGTGTTGGTGGGCATATCTGTTTAAAAGGTGTTACAAATGTGGTGGGCATTTTGTGTATAAGAACATTTTGTGTATAAGCGGCGCTACTACTATGGTGGGCATTGTGTGTAAGGGGCACTGTGTGGTGTAATTTGAAGTAGAGATACTACTGTGTGGCCACACCCCTTCTAGTGAGACCACACCCCTATGGCGTACTTTGTTCTTTTCACTGATGTGTGTGGTAGGTTATGAATGTATAGTTTGTTATAGCTTGTGGGGCCTACCCTGTCGGGGAAGGGGGGTGGAGGGGGGGGGGGGAGTTTACTCGGCAGTGGAATTGCGTTCCACCGCCTCTCCTCTTTAAGCACTGTATATACATATATTATTGGCAATGTGTTAGTGTTTCATGAGTCTCAGAGATAAATATGACTGATAGACAAACTAAAGTCTGAAATATGTGAAAAAGGTTCGGAAACCATCTTATAGACCGGACCATACAGAGACAGACGAGATGACAGGTATGTGAGGGTTCTCAGTACATATTCCACATACTGTACATACATATAGATAATAATCTCACATTTAGGGTGACCCAGTTCATCAGAGATTCCTGAAAAGCAGAAATAAAAACAGTTATAAGTCTCCAGAGCGCAAATATACAATGTGATTATACTGTAGCTTAATGGTCCCAGTGTCTGACTGAGACGTGAAAAAATGTAATGTCTAATTATGGTCTCATTATAGAAATTGGTTCCTAGAAATATAAGACTTTATTGTGGTATCTAAATATTATACTAATACTAATACTTTTTCTATGACAGCGGTTCTCAAACTGTAGGTCCTGACCCTTGAGTGGGTCCCGGCCTTCTCAGCGTGGGGTCACAACTCCATGTTACTGACCATCAGGCTGAGAACTTTTATAATCTCAGTCAGGGATTCAAGGAGTCTGTAAAACTGTTTAATTGTCTGTTATGTCAGACTCCTCCCATCATTGTCTGCCTCCACAATGCTGCCACATACCCTCCAACTGTACCGAATTTGCCGGTACAGTACCGTTTTTTAGCGGTCTGTACCGGCAAATAAAGGCCGCACCGAATGAACCGATTTTTCAGTCAGGGAGCATCTTCTGAATGTCCCACTTATATGTTGCTTTTCTTATAAGACTGTTGAATTTATCTACAGATAAAATGCAGACAAATATAGCATAAGATGTTAACAGGCGTCCCTGGGTGCTGGTCATCAGCGCTGAGTCCCTCGAGATCCTCCTATGACTTGTGGACACATAGGAGGATTTCGAGGGACTCAGCTCTGACGACCAGCACCCAGGGACGCCTGTTAACATCTTATGCTATATTTGTCTGCATTTTACCTGTAGACAAATGGTCATGGTGAGAGTCCTTTGATCTTTTCCGCCGGTGTCACTTTGTTTTAACTTGTTCTTATTAAGACGTACTGCACCATAAATTGTTTCTCTTATCCTTCAATTAACATAAGTGCAACTCTTGAATGCTAACACTTTGAATATTACTCTTTCTCCTTGCATATGCAATGTCTGTTTTGAAAATGCCCAGCTGTACCTCTAATGACCTCACCTCTCCTGCTCTTCCATTGATAGTAGGTGTCCCCCAACATTTTATTCTTGGCTCTCTTCTTGTCTTTCTCTATACGTTCTCTCTGGGTGAGCTTATGTGCTCACTCGACTTCCACTATCACCTCTATGCTGATAATACTGAAATCTACCTCTCCTCTCCTGATCTCTCTCCCTCTATCCTCACTCATATCTCCAACTGTCTCTCTGATGTCTACTCTTGGATGACCCAGCGCTTTTTTAGACTTAAAATATCAAAGACTAAGCTGACCCCTTCCCACCCTCCTGCATAAAACCTGACAATCTCTCAACCTAACCTGTTTAAGCTCACTTCTTACCCTTCTGTGTCACCCCAGTCTGTCTAACCCTCCCCTTTAGGATGTAAGCTCTCACGAGCAGGGCCCTCTCTCCTCATGTGCCTTTCTTAGAATATATAAACCTCTGCCACCCTGATGATTGCTGCAGTGTCCTGTCCCCTGGTGCAACTATCCATATTAACCATGTACTTGTCCGAAACTGTCTTGTACTGTAATTTGTTATGTGTTTTTGATTATAACTATGTTTTGTAAAGCGCTGCGGAATCTGTGTGCGCTATATAAGAAACTGTTAATAAATAAATAAATAATAAATCCTTTTGAGTGTATATCCACTTCATTGGGCAAATAAGAGGAGGAGGATCCATTGGTGGAACATATATTCCCCTCAATCAAGCGTTGTTGTCTACAATCAGAGTAGACATATACATTTGGTACGAGTTGAAAATCACTTTGTCCTATATTTACTTATAGAAGTGTAACAATATCGCACTATTCTGCTCTTTCTCTTTTTTGGGGTCATTCCACCTATTTGAGAGAAAAACCATCGGCCACACATCAGACCAACTTTCCTCCAACCATCCAACTAGTTGGTTGGTTGGACTGAAATTCTGGTACTGTATGGGGTTAAATGCCAATAAGCAATTTGCTCACAAACTCAGGAGAATGGATAAAAACTTTCAGTGAAATTGTTTAAATCAAATAGGTCCAACTACAGTACATTGTCTGAGGGACGGTTGTTGTCCATTTTCAGATTTGGGAAACAAATGACTTAATTACAAATTACATTTGCTCCCATCCAGTACCAGGTTTTTATTCCATCCAACCAAGTAGTTGGATGGTTGGAGGAAAGTTGGTCTGATGTGTGGCCAGTATAAGCGATCTTGGAACTATCAGACTGCTGAGTAATATTCCGCTAATTGAGAACAAGGTGTGTATAATTAAATTAGCTGTATGGTATAAAAGGAGAGACGGAGAAAGGGAAAGCCACACCCTGTGACAAAGTCTTCACTGACGAAACACGCTGGGAGTGACCTGGTTGACGAGAGGACGTGTGTTGTCATCCGCGGGTCCGGGGTCCGGAGAGCTATCAGCTGAAGCTAGACGCTGCCGCTAGATGCTTATCACAATGCCTGTGTTCTAGGGAGTGGAATACAGGAACATTGAGAGGAATTGGTTTAAACTTATATGATTGTAAGCTTGCCAGCAGGGCCCTCCTACCTTTTGACTGTCTGTAAATACCCAATTTGTTGTATGACTGTCTCCTTTGTAAAGTGCAACGGAATATGCTGCGCTATATATGAAACAGTTAATAAATAAATAATAAATATGTAAGTTTTGGACGATTTTATAGTAAAGATACTGAAGTTTGTGCCGTTCTTATCTTTTTCCATATTATGTCTGATTACTGACCCGTGGTGGGTCCGTGGAAGTGGCTGCATTAAGACTTTCTGAGTGAGGAAGAAGCGACTCTCCATTAACTCTGTAAGAATCTGTGGGCACGGAACTTAAACTTTTATACGAATTCCGTTGGCATTGCGGGTGTAAGTGGCTGTAAACCTAATCTGAACCCAATCAATATCCTCTACCCCCTCTATGTTCTGTAACTTTGCCATAGGTTGCATCCCTGACCCACTTTGTGTAGTGGCCCGACCACTTTTTGTGCCCCAGGTGGGGTTGGGATTGGAGGTCTAAGTGGCTTTGTGTAGCGGCTGGATCCCCCGGGGTGCTAGGGGTGTCTCACCCATACAGTATTTTGTTTCAGACTGTAAGTCATATGTGTACCAAGTTTGCTGTAAATTGCTCCAGGCATTCCAGAGTTATGCCGGAACATACATACATACATACATTCATACATACATACATACAGTACGTACTGTATATACGTCCACGTATAGGAGCACTTACCCCTCCTGTAGTAGAAGCAGTAAATGACCTGCACACAGCTTTAGTGAACCCAGGGACGTTAGGGAAGAGTCTGTATTATGCTGTGATTACCTGTCTGCTGCTGGCTGGAACTACGCTTGCCTGTGTACTGTGTACTGACCTGGTATACTGTCTGCTGCTACCGGAAATAAAGACCAAATGGCTTCATGCCTTGATGACTTGACTGTTATGGAATAAATACATTATTTTGCACATTTACAGTGCTGGTGAGTGCCTGCTTTCCTTGAATCTCTATATTTGGGACTGACAATCCTCTATAGTGGAGCACTGCCCTGTTGTATATAATGTACCAGATAATTACAGCAATGCACTGTAGGGAATACACCATAGTCCTGTGCAGGATAATGTAACATAAGTATAATGTATCATTCAAGAGCTCAGTCCTTAGAAGAGGAAGTAGGACCCCAGGTAACGTATCCAACCAGTGTTTTCCCAATAGGGACTATTAGTATTGATGTAGGCTGCATGATATTATTAAATATATGCAAGATCCAGAACAGAATGAAATGCGTGAGTCACCACAGCGGCCAGGAAATGTGGAAGGAAGCCTTAGTTAGTACATGCTGGGTGATAGTTATTTTTATTATTTAAACTAAGGTTAAACTGAGACACTAGATCTATTATGATCAGGTTCTTACCATGTAGCTGCAGAAATTCACCGGTCCATATGTCCCTGTCAAGAAGAAATACAGTATGGGTGGCAGAATATTAGCTCTTCTGCAGGTGTAGGCGGGTTTGTTGGGCTGACACTCCCAAGTCTGGGGCAGAGAGGGGTTACCTGCCCTCAACTCTAAACAACCAATATGACCCAAATGTATAAGCTCTTACAGTCCCATAATATAATTATCCGTTCTCTAAAATGCCCACTCTCATAATGACATTATATCCAGTAGCATTCCTATTTATCAAATACTTTGGCTTTTTATTTATTCCTTTAGACATTCAACTAGATCATCCATCAATAAATAGTCATTCAGTTGATCTCATCCTTCCTGGCCTTTCAGTCTATCAGCAGAGCCACCATATTAATCATCTGTATTGTCATCATCATTATCACCACCAGCACCAATAGCATCACCACCACCAATAGCATCATCATCATTACCACTATCATCATCATCATCATCATCATCATCATCATCACCACCACCACCATGGTCATCACTCTCACCATCACCACCATCATCACCACCAACACAACCATCAGCACCAAAATAATCATCATTATCACCACCAGCACCAATATCATCATCATCATCATCATCACCACCACCATGATCATCATCACCACCACCACCACCACTATCATCCGCATCATCATCATTATCACTACCACCATGATCACCACTCTCATCATCACCACTACCACCATGATCATCACTCTCATCACCGCCACCATCATAATCACCACCACAATCATCATCATTATCACCACTATCATCTTCGTCACCACCACCATCAGTACCACAATCATCAGCACCATGATGACCATATCACCACCTCCATCATCATTATCATCATCACCACAATCATCAGAACCATGATGACCATATCACCACCACTATCATCATTTCTATCACCACCTTGCTGATTGATGATGTTTACATTAGACCAGGTACCTGTAGCTAGGAGATCTTTAATCCGCTCCAGCTTCTGATTGACCATATGTGGCTGTGCCTTCTCACTCCTAGTGACGAGTATCAGATCCAGGGAACATTCCGTAATGTCAGGCTGCTCTTGCAGGATGCGATGCTTCTCCTCAAAGTCACTTTTATCGAGATCATCTATCACCACGATGACATTCCCCTTACCTGTAGAGTCAAAGTATTAACCAGAGCACAACAGTCAGTCTGTGATTGGCTTGATGAGCCAATCACAGATAACAACACAATAGCTCTTGCCCTTTGCTACTTTTTGAATTGTCAAGTGGCCGTGGCAGGGTAGATCATCGGTAGAGATTGAGCTTGTGAAGACTGAAGAAGGCAGATGTCAGACAGAAAAAAAGAAGCTTTGTAGATAGGACACTTCCAGTCCATCACTTTCCCACAAAATTCTAATTGCAATCTGTTGGCAATTGCTCATGTGCACTAACATCGGCCATTGCATACAAATCTAAACTAGGCCCTACGAGGTCTGTGTACTAAGCCTTGCAGAGAGAGAATGGGTGAAGGGATAATGTACCGGCCAATCTGCTAGTTCCAAATTCAATAGTCTGAGGAGCTGCTCTACAAGTGATGAATTCTATAGCGGCAAAAATAAGTATTGAACAGAACAACATTTTTCTCAGTAAATACATATGTAATGGGGCTATTTTTATGGATTTTCACCGAATGTCAGCAACAACCCGAGAAATCCACACATGCAAAGAAATCAAACCACAGACATGAAGATATGTGTAATAATATAAAATGACACATGGAAAAAGTATTGTAAATCTTAATTGTAAAATCCAAATGTCATAGGGTGTGATTTTTTAGTCACAAGGATGGGCCGGGCTGCTCTCATCTTTGCTGGCAGATGGGGACGGGAACGCGCAAGCATTGCCGAGAATGCCCAAGAATCTTGACGTGCGCGCACCCCATTCTGCCGGACGGCACCGGAGAGTGCATGGTGGTAGTCGCAATGGGAGCCACTCTGAGAGCGGACCCATCTGTATATGAAAATCACATGTGAATTATCACGAGAATTCAGACCGGGAAGTGTGTGATTTTTAGACCAATTTTTAGACAGAGTTTCCTTATGTAAGTTGTTGGCATCCAAATGTCTCCTGATTCATGCATCACACAACCTGTATAAACCCCTGCCCTCCATTTTTGTCCTCAGAAAGGCAGTGAGGTGTTTTGGAAGGAGCTGGAGAGTTTGCTGTCTGAGGTTAGTTGTGGTTTATGATGTCTGGTAGGACAGATGGATGGAAGAAGTGGAGGGTGGCAGAGGAAGAGAAGGGTTCAGAAGTACTGGAGGAGGCAGATATTGCATCTGATGGGAGCACTGTGGAGATGAAGGAGCAGGGAAACAGTGACCCTGAGATGCTGGAGGTGGAGAGTGAAGGAGGGGATTTGGCCCCTGGGAAAACTCTGAGTGGCAGAAATGTCAGATTCTCGTATGAAGAGAACTGCGCCTTAGTGCGCAGTATGGTGTGAGATTACCCCATGCTTGATGCTCTCTGCCACCGTATTTCCACAGCCAGGAGAAGGGCCTTGTGGGCTACTGTTGCAGAGGCAGTAAATGCAGTCAGCCCATTTTGTTGCTATTGAAAAAATTAAAAAATACGTTTTAATGACATTAAATAGGTGACCAAATCAAAAATGGGCGAGGAAAGAAAGGAGAAGCACAAGACAGGAAGTGTCCGGGCCAAAAGTAGTGCATTTCCTGAGCTATGAGGAGGAGCTGCGGCGCGTGTTTGCCCCTCAAGTGCTGCTGGGAGAACACATTCAGGATACAGGCACTCCTGCATCCCCCATTCGGCCTGGTAAGTAATCATGTGTGTCCCCTGGTAAGTAATCATATGTGTCCCCTTTTACTGTATGTGAGCGGCAAATAATTTATAGACATTTTTTGTTTCCTTGGCGAAAAACTTTTTTTTTTTTTATATTTTAGTTGTGTGAAACCATTGTTTAGTAACTGAATATCCAAATATGTTCTGGCAACAAACACACATTTGTAGGGTAGAACCTCAATACATAATAGTTGCTTCAGGGTAAATTGAACAGAGGAGGAGGACCGTGTGCACAAACTGAAACACCACAGTCATTATTACTGTTTTTGCTTATATGTTTTAAATGCTATATATATTATTATGCATAAATTCACATAACAGGGCCCGGCCGCCCCGATTGCCAAGTCCCTCCCTGTGATGTGCGAAGCCAGGAGCGTGTCGGCAATGTGTGATGTCACCCAGCTGCCGCGGCTGTCCCCTCGAGCGGTTCCGACACTTGCTTTGTCCGGGCCACTCCCAAAGGCAAGTTGGCTCCCTTCAAATGGTTGCCTCCCCCACCGCTTCTAAAACAGCGATCATTGAACAGCAATTTCTGCACTTATGTTGGGATCTTTGAATCAGGCCCCGTATTGTCCCAGTATTTTATGGTCTTGTCCAAATGTCGGGCAGCCAGCTTTAAATGAGCAACATGCTTCTTCTTCAGCAATGGAGTCTTGGTGAGTGTGCACACAGGCCTGGTAGGTGGGTGCATTGCATTGTTTGTACCTGATAATTCCGGGGTCTTTCTGAAGCTCTCCACAAATGGATGCTCTTCTCTGAGGACGCAGAATGCAGGTGGGGAAACGCGTTAGGGCGATATACAGCCACCTGGGAGCTGAACTGCATTATAGACACCAGACCTGAGACTCAGCACACATCCATTGGGATCTGTGGACTCTGGAGACAGCTGACACTCTGGTCACAGGCACCAGCAGCTGGGAGAACATGGACAGCTGATCCCCATAAAGGTCCGTGTGATTTTAGCAGGTACCTGCAATTGTCTCGCCAGACTCAGAACTTTATTCTTTCAATATCTCAATGTCTAACAATACCCTCCTAACCAGTGGCGTAACTAATAATTCTGTGCCCCCCTGCCAAAAATGCAATGGGGCGCCCCCCCCCCCGGGTAAAAAAACACCCTCCCTACCCCCCATCCTTCCCCCCGCCAACCCCCGTGCGGCCGTTACCTCATAAATATTTCTTCAATGAGAGTGTGCACTCCCGTGCCCTGGTGAGTCAGCCGCGGCAGTGAGTTGTGCAAGCGGAGGGAAGCCGGGGTGCGGCGGAGGGGAGCAGGGGTGCGCCGGGTCCATGCTACTGCTGATAATGAAAGTGACACTTGGAAAATGGCTACCCCATACTGCAGACGAAAAACTGTCTGCAGTATGGGGGGCAGCCATTTTCTATGTGTCACTTTTTATATTAGCGCTGCAGCAGTAGCCGGGAGAGCTGGGACCCGGTGCAGACAAAACCGCCGGCGGCAGAAGGGAGTGAGTAATAATAGTCCCGCAGCCCCCCCCCCGGCGCCCACACCCTCTCAGCGCCTCCCCGCCACCGCGGGGGCTGCGGAACTATAGTTACGCCACTGCTCCTAACAAGAATATCTGTCTGTGAATAAGCTGCTTACAGTATATCTGGACTGCAGCACTATTTTACCTAATATCTAGTGATGGGGCATATTTTTCCAAAGGGGGGCACGTCACGTATTAGGCCCTGCCCCTTTTCCACCAGCGAATCTCGGCACTGCTTTGCCCTGCTGCTGCTGGCTAGGTAGTGGTAGAGTGTGGAGGCCTGGCCAGTATGTGCGCTGTGTGGGGGACCTTGGATGTGCGCTACGTCTGACACTGCCATCCATTTTAATAAAAGTCAGTCAGGGCGGATACCGTCATGCAGCTCCTGAACCTTTGCCTGTCCCTGGCCTGGGACTTTGCGCCAAGAGAGAGTCTTCTGCAGCAAGCGGGCGGAATGGTTGAGACATTACACAGCGTGGAGGAAACGGCGGGTCACAGGGAGTATGCGGCGCAGGGAGGAAGCCTATCACATGCTTATTTAGAGAAGCAGAGTGGGGCTGCAGGAGGATCAATAAACTTCCCCAAAAACATGTTCCTATGGAGCCCAGTGATACAGATTTCCTCCCCTGAATCTATGTAACACATTACAGGAAGGACCCATGTACCAGAGTATAACAACATACGACTATTGCACGTATTACTGGGAACCACTAGACTGACTGGCAATGAGATTAATAATGTATTGCTATTGTACAGCAGTGCTACATATGCTGGTGCTATATAACTGTGTGTTAATAAATAAGGTCCCGGGCGACCCCACCTTTACCTTTACTGTCAGACAGATGCCTTAGATGCATGTCGTACATAGAGTCCGTCACGTTTGTGATATTGACCCGCCCTCGGTTCTTGGTGTGATACAGGACGGCAAAGTCGCAGCCATGGGTGGCTTGTATGAACTGATGGTCACTGTTAGAGATATAGACGGCCCTTGTCTCTTCCACCAGACCTTTAAACATGGAGGAATTAAGGCCCTGGGTGATCCATTCATAGTCTCTGGCATCAGAGCGAGAGAAGATCCCGATAACCCGTTTACTTGACTGGCAACATAGCTGTATCGGATGGAACAGAAAAACAATATGTAATATGAGGCGGTGAGGCAGGGAGGTAGGGGAGGCCAAGGCCGGCAACAGAAATCTCTGGGACTGGTACACTGATACCTCTGCCCCCCCCCCAACCAGATCCCCTTGAGCGCAGAAAATGTTTAGTACAGTATACTGCATATTAAATGTGTTTTTTTTTGTTACAAAAGAAATGGAATTCATCATCACCCGGAGGGTGACGGCGGCGGTGTAGCAGTAGCGATGAAGATGGCAGCAGTGTGGTGAGTAAGTGAGGAGGGTGACGGCGGCGGTTGTAGCAGTAGCGATGAAGATGGCAGCAGTGTGGTGAGTAAGTGAGGAGGGTGACGGCGGCGGTTGTAGCAGTAGCGATGATGATGGCAGCAGTGTGGTGAGTAAGTGAGGAGGGTGACGGCGGCGGTGTAGCAGCAGCGATGAAGATGGCAGCAGTGTGGTGAGTAAGTGAGGAGGGTGACGGCGGCGGTTGTAGCAGTAGCGATGATGATGGCAGCAGTGTGGTGAGTGAGTGAGGGGGTGACGGTGGCGGTTGTAGCAGTAGCGATGAAGATGGCAGCAGTGTGGTGAGTAAGTGAGGAGGGTGACGGCGGCGGTTGTAGCAGTAGCGATGAAGATGGCAGCAGTGTGGTGAGTGAGTGAGGGGGGTGACGGTGGCGGTTGTAGCAGTAGCGATGAAGATGGCAGCAGTGTGGTGAGTAAGTGAGGAGGGTGACGGCGGCGGTTGTAGCAGTAGCGATGATGATGGCAGCAGTGTGGTGAGTGAGTGAGGGGGGTGACGGCGGCGGTTGTAGCAGTAGCGATGAAGATGGCAGCAGTGTGGTGAGTAAGTGAGGAGGGTGACGGCGGCGGTTGTAGCAGTAGCGATGATGATGGCAGCAGTGTGGTGAGTGAGTGAGGGGGGTGACGGCGGCGGTTGTAGCAGTAGCGATGAAGATGGCAGCAGTGTGGTGAGTGAGTGAGGGGGGTGACGGCGGCGGTTGTAGCAGTAGCGATGATGATGGCAGCAGTGTGGTGAGTGAGTGAGGGGGGTGACGGTGGCGGTTGTAGCAGTAGCGATGAAGATGGCAGCAGTGTGGTGAGTAAGTGAGGAGGGTGACGGCAGCGGTTGTAGCAGTAGCGATGAAGATGGCAGCAGTGTGTTGAGTGAGTGAGGGGGTGACGGTGGCGGTTGTAGCAGTAGCGATGAAAAGGGCAGCAGTGTGGTGAGTGAGGGGGTGACGGTGGCGGTTGTAGCAGTAGCGATGATGATAGCAGCAGCATGGTAAGTGAGGGGGTGACGGCGGCGGTGTAGCAGTAGCGATGAAGATGGCAGCAGTGTGGTGAGTGAGTGAGGGGGGTGACGGCGGCGGTTGTAGCAGTAGCGATGATGATAGCAGCAGCATGGTAAGTGAGGGGGTGACGGCGACGGTTGTAGCAGTAGCGATGAAGAGGGCAGCAGTGTGGTGAGTGAGTGAGGGGGGTGACGGCGGCGGTTGTAGCAGTAGCGATGAAGATGGCAGCAGTGTGGTGAGTGAGTGAGGGGGGTGACGGCGGCGGTTGTAGCAGTAGCGATGAAGATGGCAGCAGTGTGGTGAGTGAGTGAGGGGGGGGTGACGGTGGCGGTTGTAGCATTAGCGATGATGATGGCAGCAGTGTGATGAGTGAGTGAGGGGGGGTGATGGCGGTGGTTGTAGCAGTAGCGATGAAGATGTCAGCAGTGTGGTGAGTAAGTGAGGGGGTGACGGTGGCGGTTGTAGCAGTAGCGATGAAGAGGGCAGCAGTGTGGTGAGTGAGGGGGTGACGGCGGCGGTTGTAGCAGCAGCGATGATGATGGCAGCAGTGTGGTGAGTGAGTGAGGGGGTGACGGCGGCGGTTGTAGCAGCAGCGATGATGATGGCAGCAGTGTGGTGAGTGAGGGGGTGACGGCGGCGGTTGTAGCAGCAGCGATGATGATGGCAGCAGTGTGGTGAGTGAGTAAGGGGGGTGAAGGCGGCGGTTGTAGCAGCAGCGATGATGATGGCAGCAGTGTGGTGAGTGAGTGAGGGGGTGACGGCGGTGGTTGTAGCAGTAGCGATGAAGAGGGCAGCAGTGTGGTGAGTTAGTGAGGAGGGTGACGGTGGCGGTTGTAGCAGTAGCGATGATGATGGCAGCAGTGTGGTGAGTAAGTGAGGAGGGTGACGGCGGCGGTTGTAGCAGTAGTGATTAAGATGGCAGCAGTGTGGTGAGTAAGTGAGGAGGGTGACGGCGGTGGTTGTAGCAGTAGCGATGAAGGGGGCAGCAGTGTGGTGAGTGAGTGAGGGGGGTGACGGCGGCGGTTGTAGCAGTAGCGATGAAGATGGCAGCAGTGTGGTGAGTGAGTGAGGAGGGTGATGGCGGCGGTTGTAGCAGCAGCGATGATGATAGCAGCAGTGTGGTGAGTGAGTGAGGAGGGTGATGGCGGCGGTAGCAGTAGCGATGAAGATGACAGCAGTCTGGTGAGTGAGTAAGGGGGGTGACGGCGGCGGTGTAGCAGTAGCGATGAAGATGACAGCAGTCTGGTGAGTGAGTGAGGGGGTGACGTGGCGTTTGTAGCAGTAGCGATGAAGATGACAGCAGTCTGGTGAGTGAGTGAGGGGGTGACATGGCGTTTGTAGCAGCAGCGATAATGATGGCAGCAGCATGGTGAATGAGTGAGGGGGTGACGGCGGCGGTGGTAGCAGTAGCAATGAAGATGGCAGCAGTGTGGTGAGTGACTGAGGGGGTGACGGCGGCGGTTGTAGCAGCAGCGATGATGAGGGCAGCAGCATGGCAAGGGAGTGAGGGGTGGGGTGACTCCCAGCATGCATTACAGATCTGATTGCTGCACATGTGCAGAAGAGGCCCTGTACATGTGTAGACCCACATACCGTGGACGGGATGCAGTTACAATCCCGGCGGTCGGGATCCCGGCGTTCAGAATCCCGACGCCGGAATCCCGACCGCCGAAATGCCTACACATTCTCCCTCCGTGGGTGTCCACGACACCCCTGGAGGGAGAATAAATTAGTGTGCCGAGCATATCGAGGCACCGGGCCCGCTGCGTGGCGAGCGCAGCGAGCCCGCAAGGGGGGGCGATCCATGTCCCCCCCTTGTTGGCATTTCGGCTGTCGGGATTCCGGCGTCGGGATTCTGAGCGCCGGGATCCCGACCGCCGGGATTCAATACTGAATCTCCGTGGACATGCTGATGGGATACAGTCACTAGGTCGACAAGGGGAAGGTCGACATGCATGAAGTTAGTTTGACAGGGACATTAGTTTGACATGGGGAAAGTGGACAGTCAAAAGGTTGACATGGGGTTTTTAACTTGAGCCGACATTTCATGCCCTAACATCCATTAGGGCATAGAGGGAGAAGAAAATAGTGTGCCGAGCACAGTGAGGCACCGAGCCCGAAGCATGGTGAGTGCATTGAGCCATGCGAGGTGCACCTTTTTAGTGTCCATGTCGACTGTGTCGACATTCGGGTACAAAAAAGGTGAAAAATCATATTACAATCTTTTGACTGCTGACCTTGCCTATGTTGATCTAATGCTTGTATCGACCTATCCCCACATCGACCTTCAGACATGTCAACTCTGATGCATGTCGACCTTCCTCTTTTTTGACCCTATGGCCCATACCTCATGATGTGCAGGGTTGATAAAGCAGGCGGGTGAGAGATTCAGTCAGCATAACTGGGTACATAGGGAGGGTCGGGCCCCAAAGGTGACCTGGGCCCCGTAGCAGCCGCACCTACTGTACCTATGCCTATGCCTGGCTCTCTGCAGTAATGTTACACCCGTCCAGCTGGCAGAGACTCATTGCAGTCATTGGCTGCGTCGGTGTTAGAACATTCTACTGACGGATCACTTACTGTAGCATTGTAGGGTTGGTTCTACTTACCTGAGACAGGAGGAATCTGATTACTAGTCCCAGAATAGCGAACGGGCAAAGGACCAATGCGATCTAAGAACACAGAATGAGCACAGATTACTTGTATGTGTGTATTATTATTTATGTATGTGTGTATTATTATTTATGTGTGTGTATTATTATTTATGTGTGTGTGTGTATTATTATTTATGTGTGTGTGTGTGTATTATTATTTATGTGTGTGTATTATTATTTATGTGTGTGTATTATTATTTGTGTGTGTATTATTATTTATGTGTGTGTGTGTGTGTGTGTATTATTATTTATGTGTGTGTATTATTATTTGGTACTCTTTACTTAGAAGGGCGCCCACGATTTTGATCGTGGGCATCGTTAGTAAAAAATCTCGGGCATCTCGGGCATTGAATGCACTAAAAAATCGGGTGCGATCAACCGACGAGATGCCCGAGATTTCCCATAGGGAACAATGTTAAATGTCTCAATTGACCCAATTTTCCTGTTCAATGCCTCAATTGACCCGATTTTTCCATAGGAAACAATGTTAAATGGGCCACAGAGGCCAAATAGGCACCCTGAAGTGTATAATGGCCACCCGAATTGTTAACGCCACCCCACCATCAACGTCAACCCGATGCGTGGCGAGCGCAGCGAGCCCGCGAGGGGCGGCGGTACGCGTCCTACGACCTTTTCATACCCCCACTATCCACGTCGGCGTGGAGTTGAGAATAGAAAGTGTGGCGAGCGCAGCGAGCCACCGAGCCCGAAGCGTGGCGAGCGCAGCGAGCCCCGCGAGGGTACGCGGACAGCTGTGAAGCCCGCGAGGGGACGCGGATACCTGTGAAGGTATCCGCGTCCCCTCGCGGGGCTCGCTGCGCTCGCCACGCTTCGGGCTCGGTGGCTCGCTGCGCTCGCCACACTTTCTATTCTCAACTCCACGCCGACGTGGATAGTGGGGGTATGAAAAGGTCGTAGGACGCGTACCGCCGCCCCTCGCGGGCTCGCTGCGCTCGCCACGCTTCGGGTTGCCGTTGATCGTGGGGTGGCGTTAACAATTCGGGTGGCCATTATTCACTTCAGGGTGCCTATTTGGCCTCTGTGGCCCATTTAACATTGTTTCCTATGGAAAAATTGGGTCAATTGAGGCATTGAACAGGAAAATCGGGTCAATTGAGACATTTAACATTGTTCCCTATGGGAAATCTCGGGCATCTCGTCTGTCGCATCGCACCTGATTTTTTAGTGCATTCAATGCCCGAGATGGCCGAGATGGGCGCCCTTCTAAGTAAAGAGTACCTATTATTTATGTGTGTGTATTATTATTTATGTGTGTGTTTTGTATACTGTATGTGTGTATTGGTTGTATATGTTGTGCAAGTGTCAGTCTGTATTTGTAGTGTCCGTGTATTTAGTGTGTGTATTTTGGGGGTAATTCAGATCTGATCGCACGACTGCGAATTTGCAGCAGTTACGCTGCCGCCCTGCTCCATTACAATGTCGCCTTCCATATTAATGTACTCGCTGTACGATGGATTATGCCTGGGTGCAAATCCGTCTGCACCCGTGAGAATATGTCCTCAGGCTCGCCGTGGAATGATTCTACACTGGGCACCAGTCATCGCTGGCACCGCGTAGCCTGAGGCTTAGGGGGTTATTCAGGTTGATTCGCAAAGCTGTGAATTCGCAGCCTTGCGAGTCCACCAAACCCCGCCCGGCGAACGACCCCCCCCCCCCTGACCGAAAGGTCGCCGTGGGTGCACGCACCATATGCTTGCACATGCGCAGATACCCGCCTGCGTATGCGCAGACGCACAACATCGGTACTGCGTGCCGGCGCCACCCATTCATATGCCAGTGGGAACCTCCCCCATCTTTTCTTTGTTGCCGACCATCGAATAATGGTGAAGGTGCACATATATGTCAGGGTGGTCCACACCACTCGTACATATGCATGTAGAAATGCAGGGAATCGGGCGGGCATCTGACATCCGGTTATGTCAGCTGTCCGCCCCCCGCACCTGCGTCACAGACTATTTGGTGGGAATGCCCATGAACGCTGGGCGCTCACATATGGTAATGTTCCAGGCTGGCACTCCATGTCCCTCTCCACCCCCCACTCGCAAGGCTAGGTGCGTGCACCCAGCGAACAGACTTTCCGCAGAGTTCGCACGCACCGAGCAAATGCACATGCGCAAAACATCGGTCCCCCCTGCAAATTTGTGGCCGAACGGGTCAACCAGAATAAGGGCCTTAGTCTGTGCTGTGATGAAAAACAGGCAAAAGCTGGCACCACACACCCTCCCCTAAGCCAGCTTGGCATGCCTGTTTTCCCTAAAACTCCCAGCGTTTTTCTTGCCACTCCCACATGCCCACTCCCACATGCCCACTCCCTCTCTCCACCGCCACACTTCCACTCCCTCTCTCCACCGCCACACGCCCACTCCCTGTCTCCACCGCCACACTTCCACTCCCTGTCTCCTCCGCCACATGCCCACTCCCTGTCTCCTCCACACAGACACTCCCTGTCTCCTCCGCCACACGTCCCCTCCTTGTCTCCTCAACCAGACGCCCAGTCCCTGTCTCCTCTGCCACATGCCCACTCCGTCTGCTCCGTCACATGCCCACTCCCATACCTCCCAACATGACCCTCTCCGGGAGGGACACAATGCTCTGCTCCTGGACTTTCTTATTAATATATGATTACCAGCACCTGTGTTGAACAGGTAGATTGCTAAGAAAAGTGCTTCAGCACAGGTGATGGCAATTACAATGTAAGAGGGAATGTGCAGGAGCAGAGTATTGTGTCCCTCCTGGAGAGGGTCACGTTGGGAGGTATGCATTCCCTATCTCCTCCGCCACACGTCCCATCCTTGTCTCCTCAAACAGACGCCCACTCCCTGTCTCCTCCACCACACGCCCACTTACTGTCTCTTCCCCCACACACCCAATCCCTGTCTACTCCCACATATGCCTACTCCCTGTCTCCTCCCACACACACACACCCACTCCCTGTCTCCTCCACCACACACCCACCCCGTTTCCTCCCCATACACCCACTCCCTGTCTCCTCCCCACACACACCCACTCCCTGTCTCCTCCCCCACACACCCACTCACCCACTTACTGTCTCTTCCCCCACACACCCAATCCCTGTCTACTCCCACATATGCCTACTCCCTGTTTCCTCCTCCATACGCCCACTCTCTGTCTCCTCCACCACACACCCACTCCGTTTCCTCCCCCATACACCTACTCCCTGTCTCCTAGCCACACACACCCACTCCCTGTCTCCTCCCCACACCAACCCACTCCCTGTCTCCTCCCCCACACACCCACTCCCTGTCTCCTCCCACACAAACACACTCCCTGTCTCCTCCCATACACACACACACACACACACCCTGTCTCCTCCCACACACACACACACACACTCCCTGTCTCCTCCCACACACACCCACTCCCTGTCTCCTCCCACACACACACACTCCCTGTCAATCACCTTGCAAACGGCCAACAAACAGAGCTAGTTGCAGGACGCAGTCTATCGCTGTGTGAATTCGCAGCTGTGCGATCTGGTCTGAATCAGCCCTGTGTGAGTGTGTGACATCTATTACCATGATCCATGCTGCAGTTTCCAGTACATTAACGAGGGACATGCTGTCAATTGTTCTGCAACCTGTGAGCTGTGGGGAGAGCAGGAAGTCACCGTCAGGACATAAATAGGGAGGCGCAGGAACGTCATTGTTACATAGTGATCCGTCTGCGCTAACTCCTACACTCATTTCATTTAGTAACAATGTATCCAGCTGACAGGTTGGGTAAAGGAGGGCGACACGTACAGCGCCATCAGTGAGCGTCAGCCCCACATTGCCGGTGGTAAGACCGTGTCTGCATCTTCCAGACTTCACACGTGCAGAATTGTGATATTAGTAATTCAGTGACTGATGCTGACGGGGGGCAGATTATTACATGTTGTACCATGGGGGAGGGATTTGGGGGAAGAGTACCTGTGCACTAGCACCACTTTCTTGATATATGTCAACAATGTATGTGTGAGTGCCTTAGCACTGGTGAGTGACGTGGAGGTGCTCCCATGAGAGTAGATATTAGTATGCAGTAGAGCAGGGGTGGGGAACCTCCGGCCCGTGGTCCGGATACGGCCCCCTCACCCAGTTTGCCCGGCCCGCCTACATGAATGCCTGCTTACCCTCCAGTTGGAGGTGATGCGCAGGCCGCCCGGCCAATCGATGCGGCCGTGGGAGTTGATGCGCCCGCCAATCCCTGCGAGCGGTAGGGACTCTCGCAATTACCTTTAGATCAGGTAAGGAAGAAGAATAGGAAAAAAGGAAGTCGCTCAATTGTGAGGACTGGTTAAGCCAACCCAGATATATCAATCAGCAGCAGTTACCGTGTATCAAGGGGATATACTACCACAATCCGGAGTCCTCCTTTTTTCCTATTCTTCTTCCTTACCTGATCTAAAGATTTTTCGGTACTTATGTACTAACTGGGCTGCCGATTTTGAAATCGGGTCCATCGCATCGCATCCGACCATATCGCATGCGATGCGATGCGATGGACCCGATTTTTCCATAGGATTCAATGTTAAAATGGACTGAGTCCATTTTAACATGGAATTCAATGGGAAAAGGGGTCCTTTTCATACCCCTACTATCCAAGTGGGCATGGAGTTGGATATAAACCTGTGGCGAGCGTAGCGAGCCCCGCGAGGGGACACAGAATACCGTCCCCTCGCGGGGCTCGCTTCACTCGCCACGCTTCGGGCTCGGTGGCTCGCTACGCTCGCCACAGGTTTATATCCAACTCCATGCCCACTTGGATAGTAGGGGTATGAAAAGGACCCCTTCTCCCATTGAATTCCATGTTAAAATGGACTCAGTCCATTTTAACATTGAATCCTATGGAAAAATCGGGTCATCGCATCGCATGCGATATGGTCGTATGCGATGCGATATCGTATCGCATCTGATTGTATGCCTTAAGTTAAGGCATACAATCAAAAAATCGGCAGCCCAGATACTACATAAGTACCGATTTTTCTTTTTTTCTCTAGTGTTTCTCCACTAGATGGCACCATAGTCATCATTATAAGCTGAAATGATATACCCTTCTTTTGGAGAGAACAGGATACAAAATACTGTTTTTTTCTCATAGAATTCTGTACACACTATTAGCCTACGTATGTACAGTACAGTCTTTATAAAAAGATTTCAATATAGAATATTGGCGGTTCGCCACACATTTATCCTATATGTGATCACTGTCTGAGTGACAGTCCTTGACAATTTAAGATTATTTGATTAGTTTAAATATGTATTATCTGTTGTATGATCAAAGATTTAATGTATTCATAAGTATCATTCGATTTCTATGTTTGTATGTGTCCTGTGTATGTCATATATGTGTTTCTGCAATTATCTAATTATTAAATATGTTTTAAAAATGAATAATTAAACGTTAAGTTTTATAAAGTGTGCCCCCCAAAAAATAGAGTGCTTCTACCTCAGATTATGACACAGGAAAGGTCAACATGGGAAATGGTCGACAGGGTCAAAATGTCGACATGAAAAAAGGTAGACACATGAATATGTCGACGTGAGTTTGTCACATTTTTGTGTCAATGTCAACAACTGTCAACACCCAATTTGCACTTGCAAGGATCCCATTGCTCGTCGTGCTTCTGTGTCAGTTCCGCGCTACACTCGCCAATTATATTCTCCCTCTATACCGACATTGATGGTGAAGCAAGAGCAAATCATGAAAAACTCACGGAACTGAGGTCATTGGTTGGATTCCCACCATGACCCTAACTCTTCGGAGTTTGTATATTAACCCTAGAATGTGGGTGTGTCTGTGTACATGCGGTAGGGAATATATAGAGTCATAGGCGAATCTAAAGGGTGGTCCGGGGGTGCACCGGACCACCCATTAGACTGCCCAGCGCCTGTACCTTTAAGTGGTAAATTAACACTGCTGTTGCCCGGATTTCGTATAATATTTTTGTCCGCAGGAGGACCCGGGAGGGCTGCGCGCATGCCCGACTGCACACAGCTCCTCCCATGGTCCTTTGCGGAGCGTGCGTGCCATGACGTCGGGCGGCGCCATCTCCCGCCCTGGCTTCCTCCTCCTCCGTCCTCGCCGTCCGGCTCCCTCCTCCTGCGTCTGCTGCGTCTGGGCTAGCGTGCACACGTGTGTTTGTGTGGCGCAGCAGCCCAGCGCACATCCATAAGACTGCTCCCAGATCAGCTCCTGCTCCTGGTCTCGTGCTGGTAAGTGCAGCAGTGAGAGTGACAGAGTCACTGCTGCAGACAGTGCTGCCTGGCTGTGATTTATATTCTTGCCCAGCGCCCTGCCCAGTGCCAGCCCAAAGGCTTTTATTTTTTTTTAAAATGGCTGTAATCTTTCCCAGTGCCCTGCCCAGTGCCCTACAGGCCCAGTGCCCTACAGGCCCTGCCCAGGGCCTGTAGGGCTCTGGGCAGGGCACTGGGAAAGATTACAGAATTCTATTAAATAAAAGCCATTGCTGGGCTGGCCAGGCACTGGGCAGGGACCGTGCCCAGCAATGGCTTTTATTTAAAAAAAAAAATGCTGTCATCTTTCTCAGTGCCCTGCCAAGTGCCGTACAGGCCCTGTAGGGCACTGGGCAGGGCAATGAGAAAGATGACAGCGTTTTTTTTTTTTTAAATAAAAGCCATTGCTGGGCACGGCCAGCCCAGCAATGGCTTTTATTTAAAATAATTCTGTAATCTTTCCCTGTGCCCTGCCCAGTGCCCAGCAATGGCTTTTATTTAAAAAAAAAAACGCTGTAATTTCTAAGATTAAGCCACACCCTTCAAATGAGGCCACACCCCTTTTAGGACACGCCCCTTTTTTTTTTTTTTTTTTTTTTTTTTTTGCGCAAAATCAATGCCTCCAATCTAGGACCATCCGTTAGCATATTTCTAGAGTCGCCTATGTATAGAGTGTAAGCACCACTGGGGCACTACTGTGAGTGTTCAAATATTCTCTGTGCTGCGCTGCGGAATATGTGTGCGCTATATAAGAAACTGATCATAAATAATCACTAATAAATAATGTCTACTTATTTCCTGTCGTCCTTTTGCATATCGACCTTCTGGGGTAGACCTATTGACAGTCTATCTAGCACCGGAACCACCCTTATGCAGTAAAAGATAGGGATGGCCATCATTGCCTTTGCCATCGATGGTTGCCATCGATGGCAAAAGGGCAACAGGCCATCGATGGTGCATAAGTATGCAATGGATGACCATCAATGTTTTACATATCGATGGTCATTCATTTGCTTTGAAAGATTGGCCTGTGGGCAATCAAAATACGGGGGCGGGGCTTCTCAGGTGTCGGGGGCGGAGCTATGCTCAGTGTTCCAGCACTTCAGGGAAAAAGCAAAAACGAAACTGTTCGTTTAAGCTTTACATTGATGGTTGGAAACCATCTGCTTCTCCCCCATCGATGTCAAAACTATTCAACATCGGCCATAAACCATCAATGATTTCTAATCATCGATGGTCGATGGCCATCCCTAGTAAAAGATACTCAAACTTTATGTTACATTGCACCCTCTATGTCAGCATAACTTATCGCACCAATGCCCCCTCCGCTGCCACCTCCCAGCCCACCCCAGCGGTCAGAGGGATAGGGCAGTCACTGATGCCATAGGTGTAGGACCCCGTGCCCCTGTACTTACCTGCTGAGAGCTACTGTGCTCGGTGTATATGTGATGGCAGGAGGAAAACAGGACGTCTGATAGGGAAAGTGAAAGTAACAGCAATGAGGAAACATTTCCCAGCTCAGCACGCCCTCCCCCCTGATAACAACGTACAGCTGCTGATGTGCTCGCCCTCACCCCTGATAACACCGTACAGCTGCTGCTGTGCTCGCCCTCTGCTGCTCTGTGGGGACTGATCCCTGCTGCTCTGCTCACCCTCTGCTACTCTGTAGGGACTGATCCCTGCTGCTGTGCTCACCCTCTGCTGCTCTGTAGGGACTGATCCCTGCTGCTGTGCTCACCCTCTGCTGCTCTGTAGGGACTGATCCCTGCTGCTGTGCTCACCCTCTGCTGCTCTGTAGGGACTGACCCCTGCTGCTGTGCTCACCCTCTGCTGCTCTGTAAGGACTGGTCCTTGCTGCTGTGCTCACCCGCTGCTGCTCTGTACAGACTGATCTGGTGCTGTGCTCACCCTCAGCTGCTTTGTCGGGACTGATCCCTGCTGCTGTGTTAACCCTCTGCTGCTTTGTAGGAACTGATCCCTGCTGCTGTGCTCACCCTCTGCTGCTCTGTAGGGACTGAGCCCTGCTGCTGTGCTCACCTCTGCTGCTCTGTAGGGACTGATCCCTGCTGCTGTGCTCACCTCTGCTGCTCTGTACGGACTGATCTGGTGCTGTGCTCACCTCTGCTGCTCTGTACGGACTGATCTGGTGCTGTGCTCACCCTCTAATGCTCTGTAGGGACTGATCCTGCTACTGTGCTCACCCTCTGCTGCTCTGTAGGGACTGATCCCTGCTGCTGTGATCACCCTCTGCTGCTCTGTAGGGCCTGATCCCTAATGCTGTGCTCAACCTCTGCTGCTCTGTGGGGACTGATCCCTGCTGCTGTTCTCACCCTCTGCTGCTCTGTAGGGACTGATCCCTGCTGCTGTGCTCAACCTCTGCTGCTCTGTGGGGACTGATCCCTGCTGATGTGCTCACCCTCTGCTGCTCTGTAAGGACTAGTCCCTGCTGCTGTGCTCACCCTCTGCTGCTCTGTACAGACTGATCTGGTGCTGTGCTCACCCTCAGCTGCTTTGTCGGGACTGATCCCTGCTGCTGTGCTCACCCTCTGCTGCTTTGTAGGAACTGATCCCTGCTGCTGTGCTCACCCTCTGCTGCTCTGTAGGGACTGATCCTGCTGCTCTGTAGGGACTGATCCCTGCTGCTGTGATCACTCTCTGCTGCTCTGTAGGGACTGATCCCTGCTGCTGTGCTCACCCTCTGCTGCTCTGTAGGGACTGATCCCTGCTGCTGTGCTCACCCTCTGCTGCTCTGTACAGACTGGTCTGGTGCTGTGTTCACCCTCTGCTGCTCTGTAGGGACTGATCCCTGCTGCTGTGCTCACTCTCTGCTGCTCTGTAGGGACTGATCCCTGCTGCTGTGCTCACCCTCTGCTGCTCTGTAGGGACTGATCCCTGCTGCTGTGCTCACCCTCTGCTGCTCTTTAGGGACTGATCCCTGCTGCTGTGATCATCCTCTGCTGCTCTTTAGGGACTGATCCCTGCTGCTGTGCTCACCCTCTGCAGCTCTGTAGGGACTGTGCCCTGCTGCTGTGCTCACCCTCTGCTGCTCTGTAGGGACTGATCCCTGCTGCTGTGCTCACCCTCTGCTGCTCTGTAAGGACTGATCCGGTGCTGTGCTCACCCCCTACTGCTCTGTACGGACTGATCCCTGCTGCTGTGCTCACCCTCTGCTGCTCTATAGGGACTGATCCCTGCTGCTGTGCCCACCCTCTTCTCCTCTGTAAGGACTGGTCGATGCTGCTGTGCTCACCCTCTGCTGCTCTATAGGGACTGATCCCTGCTGCTGTGCTCACCCTCTGCTGCTCAATAGGGACTAATCCCTGCTGCTGTGCTCACCCTCTGCTGCTCTGTAGGGACTGATCCCTGCTGCTGTGCTCACCCTCTGCTGCTTTGTAGGAACTGATCCCTGCTTCTGTGCTCACCCTCTGCTGCTCTGTAGGGACTGATCCGGTGCTGTGCTCACCCTCTGCTGCTCTGTAGGGCCTGATTCCTGCTGCTGTGCTCACCACCTGCTGCCACCCTCCTGCATTTTGCAGGAGACTACCTGAAATAACAGCAATATCCCTCTCTCCCTCATTAGTCTAGCAATCTCCCTCATGTCACCTAGCCCACATTACACTATTACATCATAGTTACCTCCCCTCCTGCATTCTGCAGGAAACTCCCTGGCATAGCATCAATCTCCCTCTCTCCCTCATTAGTCTAGCAATCTCCCTCATGTTACTTAGCTTACATTACACGGTTACATCATAGTTACCTCCCCTCCTGCATTCTGCAGGAGACTCCCTGACATAGCAGCAATCTCCGTCTCTCCCTCATTAGTCTAGCAATCTCCCTCATGTCACCTAGCCCACATCACACTGTTACATTATAGTTACCTCCCCTCCTGCATTCTGCAGGAGACTCCCTGGCATAGCAGCAATCTCCCTCTCTCCCTCATTAGTCTAGCAATCTCCCTCATGTTACTTAGCCTACATTACACGGTTACATTATAGTTACCTCCCCTCCTGCATTCTGCAGGAGACTCCCTGACATAGCAGCAATCTCCCTCTCTCCCTCATTAGTCTGGCAATCTCCCTCATGTCACCTAGCCCACATTACACTGTTACATTTTTTGGGAAAAAAGGAATGAGAGATAGATACAGTTACATTGAATCATCAGCACCATTTCCCAGCACTTTACCAAGTATAGTAGATCTTACTAACATCTTTGGGGCTCATCTACATTTGGATATACGCAGTGGGCGGGGTTATCACTGCCACCACCAGACTCCTCCTACGTGGCATAAGTGCCACGTTCACAATCCCTTTTCACAATCTCTACATATTTTGTATGCACATACTGGACGTCCTTCCTCTGTGTGCTACAAGTCACGTTACACATGATGTGTGAGCTTGTGCGGCTCGGTAGCACCATGTAACTTTGTGTTACGATGCTTCTTATTCACTAGGTGGATGCACAAGCAGATTCTGCTGATTATAATAATATGCGGCATGCCTGTACTCTTGATGTGACTGTGGATGTATCTGCATACACAATGCTATGCTACAGTTTTGTGCTGGAATAAATACACACAGTAGTTGTGCCCCTTACACTTAATGCCCATAGAAGTTGTGTTGCTTCCACACAAAATGCCCACACATTGCACTATACTTCCCTGAACGCCCAACTTACTACTCAACTAGATTCAGGGACAACTTGTCTGTAGGCCTTACAGGTTCTAAGGTCAGTACCTGTCTGGGGGTTGTGGGCTGGGGACAGCCTTTGGTCGCCTCTACCTTCACTGGTCTCGGCCTATCAATGTCTCCTCCTACACTATCCTCCAGGCACTGCACCTCTGTCACTTCTCCTGAGCACCCGTCTGCAATAAATGTCAGACCTGCCCTTCTGTCCTCCTCAAAGGACCTATGTCTCAGGGAATTTGTCCTGTCTGGTGTATCCCCTCCTACCTTCCCGACTACCCTGGGCCTGAACCCTTTCCACCAGGGAACACTTCCTGCCCCCACCCCATCAAGGCCGCTGCGAGCTTGGCACTTTATGCCTGCCAGGGACGAGTCAGAGAGTTTAGCCTCCCTAACCCCCTGCCAGTGGCCCAAACTTTCTCCTAAAGGGGGACACTCTACAGGGGGATCTAGGTTGGGATTTCTAGGGTCATTCTGGTTTGGGTCAGTCATGTAAAGGTCAGTGTGGTCACTCATACTCACCACCGGAGTTGGCAAACCACTAGGAAAAGGAGCATCGCTGGGTACCCCCCCACCCCCTGGGTACCCCCCCCCCCCCAGGATTCAACGAGCTTGCACACAAATCCTCTGCGTTGCTAGGGGACATAGTCACACCAGATGCAAAAGGCATGCTGGGGAGACACGCTGATCTAGCCGCTGTGGTCTTTTCCTCTGGGCTGGTTGATGCTGTGGTTGGCGGTGCTGGCAGTTGTCTGGCCGCTGTGATCTGTTCCTATGGGCTGTGCTGTGCTGGTGTTGATGCTAAGGACTGTAGTCTGGCCACTACAGTCTGACTATAGGCGATGGTGTTAGCAAACATGGTAACGATTCCACCACCAAGATCATTCCCTAGGACTACATCTGTTGGGAGGCCATCCATGATGGCAATGTCTTGCTACTCTGGTCCAGCACCCCAATCCAGGTAGAGTCTGGCCATGGGTACCTCTTGCTCCATTCCATCTGCCATTTTAAAGTTGACAGTGCAACCCTGCAATACTGCAGCAGGATCAATAAGTCGGGGGCTCACCACAGTGATTTAAGGCCCCAGAGTCTCTCACGCCTTCTCCCTGCAGGGGCCCCACTTGGACCGGTTGCAGGTGCCGCCACATATTTTGTAGAGGCAGCTTGGCCATGCAGGTGACTCGCTCTGCAGAGTCCGACTAATTCCTACCACACTCCATCGGACTGACTGGAGGGGGTTCAGTCTCTTTGAGCTCATCTCCACGGGTTAAGCAAGCAAGCCGGGCTCCAGCACTCGGATTTGTAGCGTGAATCTGGGATGCTGACAATGTGGGACAGTTCATCCTCAGATGTCCAATTTCCCCACAACTGCAGCACTTTTTGAGCAGTCGGGGCTCCGATGATCCCTGATTACTTGCAGGGACGCTGCGGGACGATTGCTGGCCAAGAGCACCCGGGTTGGAAGGTGCTTGCTTTGGGGGCCGATGAGCTGAAGAGGGGTGTCCCCCTGGTGGTGCAGTCCCTTGTAGTGGGCTGCTACTCATGCGTTTCAGCCCATGTGACCGAATTGCCACATATTTGTCTGCTAACCGGGCAGCCAACTTTACGATGGGTGGCTCCCGATCTAGCACCCACTCCTTCACTTCCTGGGTACACCTGTGGTAGAACTGCTCCCTGCAGACCAGATCAACCAGTGTGTCCCATGTTCTGGCCTTTGATTTCTTTACCCACTTCACCAAGTACTGCCGCAGCTGGGTGGCAAACTGCTCATGGGTGCTGCCAGGATTCTTAGGCAAGTCCTGGAACTTTTTCCTTTAGGACTCAGGAGTGATAAAAAAAAAGTTGGAGGAGGGCCTTGGCGACAACATCATAGGCCCCACAGTCCTCATTGGCCACTCCTCGATAGGCCTCTCCATACAGGGTGAGCACAAGGTGTCTTACCCAATCCTGTTTGGGCAAATCATGGAGTTTACAAGTCCTCTCAAAAACTCGCAAATGTCCATCAATGTCTCCATCGCTGTCTCAAACTTGGCAAACTGAATTTGTCCCGCTCTGTGGGTAGCAGTGAACAATGGCCCTCGGGGTACCGCAGCCTGTGGTGCCAGCTCTGCATGCCACATCTGAATGATGAGCATGCGTTCTTGTTCCGTTGCCCTTTCCCCTAGTTCCGCTAGCTGAACTATTAGGCTATCTGCGCCATCCACCCTGGGATGCGGAGATCCTGGCCCTGCTAGGGAATGTTGGGAAACGTGGCTGCTACTAGAGGGGGCAGGGCTTCTGAGTCTCGCCAGGTCCAGGTGAAGGTCCTCTGTGGGGCTGTCCTCTTGAACATGGTCACCATCAGTGTGCTGCACCTCCTCCCAACTTGACTCCTCCCAGTGCATGAGCGCCATCCTCATTACGTTTGCAGTTGCTTTTAAAGGGATATCCACGCCCTTTTCCCGGTCATCCAGGTCATCCTTCAACATTCCACTGAAGTCTGCCATCTTGCGCTTTCTCCTTGCTGCAGTTCCTGGTCTCACAGGACCTGGCCAATAGGGGATTCCCTGTTACCGTCAGTAACCACCTGTTACTGACTCCGTCCACTGTGCAGTGGGCGGGGATATCGCTGCCACCTCCAGACTCCAATTATGTGGTGCCTGGGAACACCGATGCTTCCTCAGGCTCAAATGCTGGCACCTACTTACTACCTGCTGGAGTGTGTGCTTCAACCCACTGCTGACACACACCCTGCCTAGCGTTGGTTGGTTCCCCCACTGGTGACGGACCACACCTCTTCTTCGGGAGCTGGCAGAGAGGAACTGGGAGGACACTGGACCCTTGTACCCAGAACAGCTGGAGAATGGATTTAGTGCAGTAATTCTGTTGGTCGCAAGATGAAAGCGGTCGTTTTGAGGCAATAGATGGTTTAATTGCTCAAATATAAGCTCTTAAAAAAGAACCCTCTACTAGATCTCTCTAGGAGGCACAGCATACAGATGATGTTACTGCATTGAAGTCAGGTAGATGTACAAATACCAGGGCTCACAGGCCCTCTTTATATAGACAGAAAACACACTGGCATGGTCAGATCCTCCCCCCATACCTTTAGGATTTGCATATCAATCAGACATCTTACTACCAGTGCATAACAAATCAAGATTACATTCTAAAAAGGATGAGTCCAATTTCCTTAGAATATATACTGTAACTTGCAGGAAAGGTGGGGATCATTTGATTATCTCCTGGACATAATTACATAAAGAAACAGAAATGTCTGTGCATTACCAACACCTCACGCACAGGATGGCATGGGTTCATTGACACATCACATACACAAGTTTCCTTGCTAACACCTTTACACAGGAACTACAGACACAACGCCTGCTACCTGCTGTGCAGTGGCAACTCATTCAGGAGGAAACCAAAATGACCATCTAATTTCCTTATCACAGGGATTCCTTCCTTAAGTAATTTTTAAAGTGCATTTTCACATTTAAAATACATTTCAATTACACTTTATACATCATACGGAACCTGTACTCAGCACAGGCTTCTGACACCACATAACACTGCAGCTGCGGACCCTCAGTCCCAGCTCAGTGATTCACATATATTAATACATTTAAAATATCTTTATTTAACCCATTTTGCCCAGCTCTGGGCTCCCTTGAGCCCTGCAGCTGGCTGCGCTGGGGAGACGGCTTCCAACCTGCGGTGCCCGGACTCTTGGCAGCGGCAGTTAACAGCACACCACTGTGTAGCAGCGGCATCTGTAGCGCTGCAGCCCGGGACAGAATCCTGGCACACCGTTCGGCCATGCCACAGTCCCTCTCCACTGGAGGATGGGGGGTTACAGCTGGACAGTGCCAGGGTTGCTGGAGGGAGATCAGGGCCACGGCGCCCATACACAATGTGAATAAAACATTTTTTTTTAATTTGGTGCCAAGCGCCCCTTCCTTGTCCAAGATGGTGTCACAGCACAGAGGGTTAACCCCTTCAGTGCTGTGGCCTCCATTATTAATGTGTGCCGGGGTCTTTGGCCACAACACCTACCTACACACAAGCACACAGACACATGTGCACACCCACTTATACAGACACATGTGCATATATACACACAAGCATAGACACATGTACATACCTACACACACACACACACACACACACACACACACACACAAGTGTACAAACACCTACACACAAGCACACAGACATGTGCACACACACACATATACACAAGCACACAGACACATGTGCACACCCACTTACACAGACACATGTGCATACATACACACCTACACACAAGCACAGACACATGTACATACCTACACACACACACAAGTGTACAAACACCTACACACAAGCACACAGACATGTGCACGCACACACATATACACACAAGCACACAGACACATGTGCACACAAGCACAGACGTGCACACACACCTACACACAAACACAGACACACAAGCACACAGACATGTGCACACACACCTACACACAAGCACCCTCACATGTGCACACACCTACACACAAGCACCCTCACATGTGCACACACCTATACACAAGCACACGTGTGCACACACACACACCTACACACAAGCACACATGTGCACAGACATATGTGCGCGCACACAAGCACACAGACACGTGCGCACACACAGACACACAAGCACACATACACATGTGCGTGTACACAGCAACATACAAGCACAGAGTCATGTGCACACACACCTAGACACATGCACACACAAACACCTACACACAAGCACATGTACACACACACCTACACCCAAGCACATACACATGTACACACACATCTACACACAAGCAGCACAAAGTCACATGTGCACACACACCAACACACAAGCACACAGCCACACACACATATGCAGACACTGAGTATATAGTAATGATACCTGATGGAATGTCTGTCACAGGCAGGAGTGTACAGTGACACCTGTATACAGCCACAGCAAACATTTACCTGGATGTTACATGGTAAGAGCAATGCCAGGGAGGGCTCGGATCTGCACGAGGTAGGGGGAGGGTATGTAGTGGTAAGTGTGTAGGTCTGACTGTGTAGGGGTACGTGTGTATGGGTCAGTGTGTAGGGGTGACCGTGTAGGGTTACGTGTGTATGGGTAAGTGTGTAGGGGTGACCATGTAGGGGTACGTGTGTATGGGTAATTGTGTAGGGGTGACAGTGTAGGGGTACGTGTGTATGGGTAAGTGTGTAGGGGTGTCTGTGTAGGGGTATATGTGTATGTGTGTAGGGATGAGTGTGAAGGGGTGTCTGTATATAAACATAGAACATGACGGCAGATAAGAACCACTTGGCCCATCTAGTCTGCCCATTTTTTAAACGTGTTCCCTCAAACCATATTTGATCCTTATTTCTTTGTAAGGATATCAATATGCTTATCCCAAGCATGTTTACATTGTACTACTGTATTTGCCGCTACCACCTCTGATGGGAGGCTATTCCACTTATCTACTACTCTTTCTGTGAAGTAATTCTTCCTCACATTTCCCCTGAATCTTCCTCCCTCTAGTGTCAGTGCATGTCCTCGTGTTCTGCTGCTCCTCTTCCTGTGAAGAATGTCTCCCATCTGTACCTTCCTCCCTCTAGTGTCAGTGCATGTCCTCGTGTTCTGCTGCTCCTCTTCCTGTGAAGAATGTCTCCCACCTGTATCTTCCTCCCTCTAGTGTCAGTGCGTGTCCTCGTGTTCTGCTGCTCCTCTTCCTGTGAAGAATGTCTCCCACCTGTACCTTCCTCCCTCTAGTGTCAGTGCGTGTCCCTGTGTTCTGCTGCTCCTCTTCCTGTGAAGAATGTCTCCCACCTGTACCTTCCTCCCTCTAGTGTCAGTGCATGCCCTCGTGTTCTGCTGCTCCTCTTCCTGTGAAGAATGTCTCCCACCTGTACCTTCCTCCCTCTAGTGTCAGTGCATGCCCTCGTGTTCTGCTGCTCCTCTTCCTGTGATGAATGTCTCCCACCTGTACCTTCCTCCCTCTAGTGTCAGTGCATATCCTCGTGTTCTGCTGCTCCTCTTCCTGTGAAGAATGTCTCCCTCCTGTATCTTCCTCCCTCTAGTGTCAGTGCATGTCCTCGTGTTCTGCTGCTCCTCTTCCTGTGAAGAATGTCTCCCACCTGCATCTTCCTCCCTCTAGTGTCAGTGCATGTCCTCGTGTTCTGCTGCTCCTCTTCCTGTGAAGAATGTCTCCCACCTGTACATTCCTCCCCCTAGTGTCAGTGCATGTCCTCGTGTTCTGCTGCTCCTCTTCCTGTGATGAATGTCTCCCACCTGTACCTTCCTCCCTCTAGTGTCAGTGCATGTCCTCGTGTTCTGCTGCTCCTCTTCCTGTGAAGAATGTCTCCCTCCTGTACCTTCCTCCCTCTGGTGTCAGTGCATGTCCTCGTGTTCTGCTGCTCCTCTTCCTGTGAAGAATGTCTCCCACCTGCATCTTCCTCCCTCTAGTGTCAGTGCATGTCCTCGTGTTCTGCTGCTCCTCTTCCTGTGAATAATGTCTCCCACCTGTACATTCCTCCCCCTAGTGTCAGTGCATGTCCTCGTGTTCTGCTGCTCCTCTTCCTGTGATGAATGTCTTCCACCTGTACCTTCCTCCCTCTAGTGTCAGTGCATGTCCTCGTGTTCTGCTGCTCCTCTTCCTGTGAAGAATGTCTCCCTCCTGTACCTTCCTCCCTCTGGTGTCAGTGCATGTCCTCGTGTTCTGCTGCTCCTCTTCCTGTGAAGAATGTCTCCCACCTGCATCTTCCTCCCTCTAGTGTCAGTGCATGTCCTCATGTTCTGCTGCTCCTCTTCCTGTGAATAATGTTTCCCACCTGTACCTTGTTATAATCCTTGATATATTTGAACATTTCTATCATGTTCCCCCTTTCCCTACTCTGCTCTAAAGTATACATATTAAGATCTTTTAGTATTTCCTGGTATGTTTTGTGATGCAGGCCATGCACCATTTTAGTTGCCCTTCTTTGTACAGTCTCTAATGTATTTATATCCTTCTGGAGATATGGCCTCCAGAACTGAACACAGTACTCTAGATGAGGTCGTACCAATGACCTATACAGTGGCATTATTACTTCTTTCTACTGCTGATACCTCTCCCTATGCAACCAAGCATCTGACTTGCCTTCTTCATTGCTTTGTTACATTGCCTACCTGCCTTTAAGTCCCCTGAGAAAGTGACACCTAGATCCCGCTCTTCCTCAGTAGTTTCCATTATAGTGCCATTTATACTATATTTAGTCTTTGGATTTTTGAGACCCAAGTGCATGATTTTGCATTTTTTGGCATTAAACTGTAGTTGCCATGATCTTGACCATTTCTCTAATCTACCTAGATCGTCAATCATTTATTTTACCCCTCCTGGTGTGTCATCTGCAAAAAGGCACATTTTACCCTCAATTCCATTTGCAATATCACCAATAAAGATATTAAAAAGCACTGGTCCAAGTACAGATCCCTGGGGTACTCCACTTGAACTTTTCCCTCCTTTGACTGTACTCCGTTTACTACAACTCTGTTTTCTGTCCAGCAACCACGCTCTTATCCATTCAACTATCTTCAAATCCAATCCCAAGCTTTCAAGTTTATTTAACAGTCTGCGATGTGGGACAGTGTCAAAAGTCTTACTAAAGTCTAGATAAGCTACATCTACAGCCCCACCTTGATCTATTACTTTAGTCACCCAGTCAAAAAAGTCAATAAGATTTGTTTGCCATGATCTTCCCCCAATAAACCCATGTTGTTTCGAATCCTGTAAATTGCTGGTTTTGAGATATTCTACAACTGTTTGTTTTAACATTGTTTCCATCAATTTTCCTACTACTGATGTAAGGCTCACTGGACGATAGTTGCTTACCTCTTCCTTTCTTCCACTTTTGTGCAATGGGACTACATTCGTTGTTTTCCAATCCTCTGGGATTACTCCAGTAGCTAGTGACTGGTTGAATAATTCTGTTATTGGTTTTACCAGCTCCCCTTTAAACTATTTTAATATCCTTGGATGTATCCCATCTGGCCCCATTGATTTATCAACTTTCAGTTTTGAGAGTTCTCTGAGGACTTTCTCCTCTGTAAATGTTCTTGTTTCTCCATCAGTTTTCTGACTATACTTGCAACTTAACTGTGGCCCCTTCCCCTCTCTTTCAGCAGTGAATACTGAGCAGAAATAATTATTAATATGATCTGCTACTACATTGTCCCCCTCAAGAAGCCTTCCACTCTCTGTCTTTAGTCTTATTATTCCACTTTTTGATTTTCTCATTTCACTTACAGTATATACCTAAAAGAAGTCATCCCCCCCCCCCCTTTACCCACTGACTGGGCCATTTTCTCCTCAGCCTGTGCTTTTGCACATCTAATTACCTTCTTAGCCTCCTTCTGTCTAACAAGATACACCTCTTTGTCCTCATTCTTCTGCGTCTGCTTACATTTCTTAAAGGCCAACTTTTTTGCTTTCACAATACTTTCGCAAACCACAATGGCTTCCTTTTCCTTTTGTTTTTCCTAACTCTTTTGACACAAAGTTTTGTTGCTTTCAGTATTGCACTTTTTAATTTTTCCCACTTCTCCTGCACGCCTTCCAAGTTCCTCCACTCTGCCAAAGAATCCCTTACAGAGTTTCCCATCTCTACAAAATCAGCCTTCCTAAAATCTAACACCTTTGTTTTTGTGTGTGATGAGTTGGTCTCTGCCTTCATTCTGAACCCAGACTGCTTGATGGTCACTGGATCCCAGGTTTTCACCCACATTTACATCAGATATTCTGTCACCATTTGTACGTATTAAGTCTAATATTGTTTCCTTACGAGTGGGCTCCCTCACCAATTGCTAAAAGGATGACCCTTGCAAGGAATTCAGCATGTCCGTACTTCTGGTGGAACTTGCAACAGGCATCTCCCAGTTTACATCAGGTAGATTAAATTCTCCCATGATTATCACCTCTCCTTTTAATGCCATTTTATTGATGTCCTGCAATCATGGCCAGCGCCACCACTAGGCAGCTTTAGGCATTTGCCTAGGGTGCCGGCCACTGGAGGGCAGTACTGAGTCAGCAAGGAGAACATGTGCCGTAGAAAGCTTCCAAGGACGGCAGCAGTACATCCCAGCAGGGTGCAGGAGCGGGGAGCAGGTGAGTGATACAAACCCACCCTACCCCCCAGGGTCACCAGCGGCAACTCCCCGTGCGGCATGGTCAGTGCAACACCCCCCCGAGCGCGATATTAATCACCCACCACCCGCCTCCCCGCTGCCAGCTTCAGTCCCCCCTCTGCCTCCGCTCCCCCAGCTCTACCTCCGTGGCTGTGCTGCTTCCGTCTCTCTCCCCCCACCTCTCCCCACAGGGACACACTGACGCTGCCCCCCCCCCCATCCTTGCTACAGGAATAATGCTGCATTGCTGGGCACATGTGCTGACACTCTACTGTATACCATTAAAGTGTGAGCCAGTGTGTAGATACGTCCTCCTCTCATTCACTCCAATGTGACCCGGCAGTGATGCCAATTATCTTGAAATTGGGTGAGATCCTGCTACAATAAGCAAAGCAACAGCGGAGCAATCCGTACCAACAGGCAGAAATATGCAAGAACGGTTGTTCAGATAAACTGGTTCTATAAATGGACACATGCAATCTGCCTGAACGTGTGCAGTTGTCTGTAATTCCAATGGTTTATAGCTTCCATACTGAACAACCAGACAGAAAAGTCGTGTCATTTATCCAGGTGTCATTTGGTGACAATACTGTCATTTCGTTATGTTACACATCTCACATCAATTTACTCATGTTCCTCCACATTTCCGCCCCAAGAATGACATCATAAGAAATTCTAGAGGGAGTTGTGGTCGTCCAAAGATGGGTGTGGCCTAATAAAAAAGGGGAGTGTCCAGCATTCATGGTTGCTTCCGGAGGAGGGTTGTGTGTAGCGCCGGCAATCTGGTGTCACCCCTCTGAAGGTGACACCTGGGTGTGGACGCACCCCCATTATGACGCCACTGGCCCGCTGTAAATCAATACTGACACCTTACATCCTATCCCTGTTTGTCTTTACAAACCACTCAGATACATAGAATATTACAGGGGATTTATTATACAGCCCGGGACCTGGAGACACATAATGTACATGAATATATATATAATATACTGTATTGTTCTGTGAATGATATGTCGCTGATTAGTACGGGACAGGTAAAGCAGCCATTGGTGAATAATGTTCTTGGGTCTCCGTAATGACGACTAGTAGAACCTTCTCCAGCGCAGCACGTTCCGTCAGCGAAGGATCACATGACCTTGTGCAGTAGGCGGACATAACAGACTGGAAACCATTGTCCGGATTCTTACAGACAGAAAGGAGATTATACTCAGCACCTACTGACCCATCCACTATAACATCATAGACACAGCACATACCGACCCACCCACTATAACATCATATACACAGCACATACCGACCCACCCACTATAACATCATAGACACAGCACATACCGACCCACCCACTATAACATCATAGACACAGCACATACCGACCCATCCACCATAACATCATATACACAGCACATACCGACCCACCCACTATAACATCATAGACACAGCACATACCGACCCATCCACTATAACATCATAGACACAGCACATACCGACCCACCCACTATAACATCATAGACACAGCACATACCGACCCACCCACTATAACATCATAGACACAGCACATACCGACCCATCCACCATAACATCATATACACAGCACATACCGACCCACCCACTATAACATCATAGACATAATTTTTCAAGAATACAACAATACACCGTAAGGGGCCGACACTAGGGGGGGGCGATTCTGGTTCTTTCGCAAGTAGCGAAATTGGTCCCTGCCCAATGGTTGAGGTTTGTGCATGCTAATTTTTGTGTGATTTACAATGTCTCCGGGCAGTTCACAGCTGGGAGTGAAGGGGGCGGGACAGGGGCAGTGCTGGGACATGGGAACACCAAGCGTTGCATGTGTGTCCCCATGACAATGCTGGGAATGCGGGTGGGAGAGAGTATGCTGGGGGCGGGTGGCTGACATTACATGATGACATCAGCCGCCCACCCTGTCTTCGCCCCCGCGGCCACAACTATAAGTGAATCTCCTCTGACTTATAATTGTGAGCCCAGGAGAAATCATTTGATTGTTGCCGACCATCTAATGATTTCTCCAGCTGCGGGCACATGCGAGGGATACAAAGGCTGGGTGGGAGGTGGGGCAGCGGGGCAGGGGGCACTCTGGGACTCGGAAAGCTGCGATCTTCCCAGCTTACCGAGTCATCTAGAATCAGGCCCTAGATCCTTACAAATACATAGTAGCTAACCCTAGATATATACATTGTATCACTGTGTTACTGTGTAGTCCCCAGGACTCACACTGGCAGAATATCAGAGATGTATTGTGTGGCCTCCGGACATTCTGCTAGGTAACAAAGCTCTCCCTCCTGTTATGGTATAAATCATAGACCGACTCATGATAGACAGTCACAAGGTCAACAGGGTCATCAGGTAAAAGGTCAACATGAGTTTTTAATGTTTTAAGGGTGTCTACAGTATGTCGACATAGGTCGACAAGGACACTGTCTAAGCAGGGCTGTATTATAGTGGGGACACAGGGGGTCAGTACCCCTGGGCCCCCCTCTATCTGGGGGCCCCCTGTGGTTGACATGTATTTTTTTTTAAGCTAAAGGTTTTGTGCATGGGAGCGGGGTAGTGCTGCAACTTCACCTATCTGCCAATGTAACAATGATTAATGGTGCTGAGCATCGGGAGGCGGGGCACACTAACTACACAAGTGTGCAGTGCATTACTGGGAGCTGACTAAGTCCAATGAGACTTTGCACAAGAGGTCAAAGGATGAGAGGCTTGAGCTGAGCTCTGCATGGTGGAGCTCATTACACGCTTCTCAGGCCCATGGAGGACAGCAGCAGCAGCCAAGTCATGGGAGGGTTTTTACTTAGAGGCAGCTCTGAGCCTGTCAGGGCTCCTACAGAGTAAGGTACAGAGGGACAAACACAGGCTTTTCATGCGGTATTAATATGTATATATATATATATATATATATATATATATATATATATATTAACCCCCCCCCGCAGTTGACCATTGACCAAGTTGATACTGCCTTTGCTCTGTGTTTTGACAGTGTAATATTCTCCCATGCAGTTTGCGGCCAGTAATGACAAGTAGGAGGGGGCCCCCCGAAGGCTTAATCTGGCTCTGTGTCTAAGTGTACATCACTGGATGTCAGCTGGCCGCCCATATCTGTCACAGCATGCACGCATATGGAAGTGACTTGAAAGTCACTTTTATATGAGTGCACCTTCGACATCTTTCAATGGTCAGCGAGGTCGGGTTTGGTGGACCCGCAAGACTGCAAATTTGCAGGCTTGCGAATCAACCAGAATAACCCCCTATATCTACCGCAGGTATAACGCATGAGGATATGAGTTTCTTACTGATTCCCTAAGCAGTGGGATCCCCTCCCTCCCTTAACCGGCACTGTGCTGCTGCTGCTGCTGCGGCGGGGGGGGCTGGCTCTCCTCCTCCCTGCACCCGGAAGAGGATCATAGTGCAGGGAGGAGGAGGTCACAGATCCGGGCAGCACAGCTCTGTGCACACCCTGTTACTTACATGGGAGTGTGCTCAGTCACAAACAAAGCTTACACCACCTCACACAACACCCCTGTTACTTACCCGAGAGTGTGCTCAATCGCACACAAAGCTTACACCACATCATACAACACCCCTGTTACTTACACGGGAGTGTGCTCAGTCACACACAAAGCTTACACCACATCACACAACACCCCTGTTACTTACATGTTAGTGTGCTCAGTCACACACAAAGCTTACACCACATCATAGAACACCCCTGTTACTTACATGGTAGTGTGCTCAATCGCACATAAAGCTTACACCACCTTACACAACACCCCTGTTACTTACACGGGAGTGTGCTCAGTCACACACAAAGCTTACACCACATCACACAACACCCCTGTTACTTACATGTTAGTGTGCTCAGTCACACACAAAGCTTACACCACATCACACAACACCCCTGTTACTTACACGGGAGTGTGCTCAGTCACACACAAAGCTTACACCACATCACACAACACCCCTGTTACTTACACGGGAGTGTGCTCAGTCACACACAAAGCTTACACCACATCACACAAACCCCCTGTTACTTACATGTTAGTGTGCTCAGTCAAACACAAAGCTTACACCACATCATACAACACCCCTGTTACTTACACGGGAGTGTGCTCAGTCACACACAAAGCTTACACCACATCATACAACACTCCTGTTACTTAGATGGTAGTGTGCTCAGTCACACACAAAGCTTACACCACATCATACAACACTCCTGTTACTTACATGGTAATGTGCTCAATCGCACACAAAGCTTACACCACATCATACAACACCCCTGTTACTTAGATGGTAGTGTGCTCAGTCACACACAAAGCTTACACCACATCACACAACACCCCTGTTACTTACATGTTAGTGTGCTCAGTCACACACAAAGCTTACACCACATCACACAACACCCCTGTTACTTACACGGGAGTGTGCTCAGTCACACACAAAGCTTACACCACATCACACAACACCCCTGTTACTTACACGGGAGTGTGCTCAGTCACACACAAAGCTTACACCACATCACACAAACCCCCTGTTACTTACATGTTAGTGTGCTCAGTCAAACACAAAGCTTACACCACATCATACAACACCCCTGTTACTTACACGGGAGTGTGCTCAGTCACACACAAAGCTTACACCACATCATACAACACTCCTGTTACTTAGATGGTAGTGTGCTCAGTCACACACAAAGCTTACACCACATCATACAACACTCCTGTTACTTACATGGTAATGTGCTCAATCGCACACAAAGCTTACACCACATCATACAACATAACCTGTTACTTACATGGTAGTGTGCTCAATCGCACACAAAACTTACACCACATCATACAACACACCTGTTACTTACACGGTAGTGTGCTCAATCGCACACAAAGCTTACACCACATCATAGAACACCCCTGTTACTTACACGGGAGTGTGCTCAGTCACACACAAAGCTTACACCACATCATACAACACACCTGTTACTTACATGGTAGTGTGCTCAATCGCACACAAAGCTTACACCACATCATACAACACCCCTGTTACTTACATGGTAGTGTGCTCAGTCACACACAAAGCTTACACCACCTCACACAACACCCCTGTTACTTACATGGTAGTGTGCTAAGTCACACACAAAGCTTACACCACATCATACAACACTCCTGTTACTTACATGGGAGTGTGCTCAGTCACACACAAAGCTTACACCACATCATACAACACTCCTGTTACTTACATGGGAGTGTGCTCAGTCACACACAAAGCTTACACCACATCACACAACACCCCTGTTACTTACATGGGAGTGTGCTCAGTCACACACAAAGCTTACACCACATCATACAACACCCCTGTTACTTACACGGGAGTGTGCTCAGTCACACACAAAGCTTACACCACATCATACAACACCCCTGTTACTTACACGGGAGTGTGCTCAGTCACACACAAAGCTTACACCACATCATACAACACCCCTGTTACTTACACGGGAGTGTGCTCAGTCACACACAAAGCTTACACCACATCATACAACACCCCTGTTACTTACACGGGAGTGTGCTCAGTCACACACAAAGCTTACACCACATCATACAACACCCCTGTTACTTACACGGGAGTGTGCTCAGTCACACACAAAGCTTACACCACCTCACACAACACCCCTGTTACTTACATGGGAGTGTGCTCAGTCACACACAAAGCTTACACCACATCATACAACACCCCTGTTACTTACATGGGAGTGTGCTCAGTCACACACAAAGCTTACACCACATCATACAACACCCCTGTTACTTACATGGGAGTGTGCTCAGTCACACACAAAGCTTACACCACATCATACAACACCCCTGTTACTTACATGGGAGTGTGCTCAGTCACACACAAAGCTTACACCACATCATACAACACCCCTGTTACTTACATGGGAGTGTGCTCAGTCACACACAAAGCTTACACCACATCATACAACACCCCTGTTACTTACACGGGAGTGTGCTCAGTCACACACAAAGCTTACACCACATCATACAACACCCCTGTTACTTACACGGGAGTGTGCTCAGTCACACACAAAGCTTACACCACATCATACAACACCCCTGTTACTTACACGGGAGTGTGCTCAGTCACACACAAAGCTTACACCACCTCATACAACACTCCTGTTACTTACATGGGAGTGTGCTCAGTCACACACAAAGCTTACACCACATCATACAACACCCCTGTTACTTACATGGGAGTGTGCTCAGTCACACACAAAGCTTACACCACCTCATACAACACTCCTGTTACTTACACGGGAGTGTGCTCAGTCACACACAAAGCTTACACCACCTCATACAACACTCCTGTTACTTACATGGGAATGTGCTCAATCACATGAGCGATACCCTGAAGCATGAGCACAACCAACGGAGTCTAAAAAACACAACAACAAAAGTTGAAGTTTCATGTGATTAATGAGCTCACAGTATATTGGAAGGGCTATTTCTACTCAATTAGAAATTGTAGAGTTAGTAACAAGGACTTAATCATTGATCAAATACTGTAATATGATACAACTAAAAATAGATGAATTTATAATTGTAAACGTTTTTAACTTCCTCCTATTTTGTAATAATGACCGTACACTGGTACTGTGAGTGTATATGTGGAGACAGTGTGATTCCTCACTACTAGCCTCCAGACAGTCTGTTCCATGTACCCGCCGGGTCATCTCTCTCTTTATTGCTCCGGTCCCTACTTTAGTGTCTCGGAGACAGCAGCAGGGATATAAGCAGTGCCGTCATTGTGTGTCTGGCAGAGGCAGGGAGTGAGGGGGAGCGCCCAGTATTCAGCACCACCCAGTCATTTCTACCATTGTCCATTTTGGGGCTATTATTGGGAGAGCTCGTATGGTGCAGATCAGGCAGATCCTCCACAATAAGCTCCACGTTACTCTACCACCAATATATCCATAGTCCCGGGTCACAGACATGGATGTCCAGTGCCACCACCGCATCGCAAGGGACAGCTCTTATCGCAAGAGCTGTCCCTTGCGTTAATAACCGCATATGTTAGAACATATGCGGTTATTAAAAATGCGATGGCCGGCGAAGGGGGGCGATAGAGGGCTGCGGATTTTACAACATCCCGCCCTATGATGCCTCTGTGAGAGCCTCCAGACTATTTTGTCTGCCTATCATTGTGTGTCTATACAGAAAGTGTCAATTGATCTGTGCTGGTGTATTGGTTTTTATAGAGTGGATACAATGTTCAGCTTTCTTCAAGATTATTCAGTTATTAAAGCACGTATCATTTTTGTTCAGTATAATTGTAACTGTTATCACTTTTGTTGACCATACTGAAGAAGATTCGGCAAGACTAGTGCTCTGACTCAATTACCTGTAAATATAATCTCCTACACAGACAAAGAACACTAAAGGCCCATACACACTGGCCGACTTTCAGCTCAAAGCCTCCCAGTGTGTATGCCCCAGCGATGAGCGCTGCTGCGTGCTCCCGCAACATCGCCAGGAAAGCCACTCATCTGCTGGTTATACCAGCAGATGAACGGCGTTGAGGACGGCTTTGCATAGCGCTGCGCTATGCAACGCCGTCCTCCGTCAGCGCCGGGCAGGGGGAAAGCCGCTCAGTGTGTATGCATTAAGCGGCTTTCCCGGCAGCGATGATTGTCATCATCGCTGTCCATACACGTTGGGCATAGTCGCCCCGTGTGTATGGACCTTTATTTGCAATAACACCTGCAATTTTCAACTAGGAAACGTCAATCCCCAAGTTGTCAGCACTGATTGGGGGAAATTTACTAAGATGTGAGTTATATTTCAGACAGGGTGTTGCTGTGGGCAACCAATCATACTGTATACTATCTATTATACTACTATCTTCTAGAACAGGGAGGGGGAACCTTCGGCCCTCCAGCTGTTGTTGAACTACAAATTCCAGCATGCCTTGCAACAGTTTTACTATTTGGCCATGCTAAAACTGTTGCAGGGCATGCTGGGATGTTAGTTTTACAACAGAAGATACATTTCTTCTAGATAGCAGCAGCCCTTAGTTTCTTATTTATAATAAATTTATCCTGGATGATTTCTGATATCTCTTCTAAATAAGAGAAATTGTCAGATGCTGCTGTGTCTACACATAATCAGTCAGTCAATGTAAATTATGCGCATATATATATATATTTGTACAAGAGAAAAAGTAGAATGAGACTTAACCAGTCTCTCTGCTGTAGGTCAATATTAATAGTTGCCAATAGCATCAATTTGCACATATAAAGAAAAGAGGAGACAATTCTCAATAATAAAAGTCAGTTGTGACCCCCATTTTTTTGACTAATCAACAATTAATAAATTAAAAAGCTTTTCTCAGAACTCAGTGCGATTCCCTAAACTTCTCTTCTTACAATACTTGTAGTTTTACAACAGCTGATCTAGAGATATCTGCGCCAGGTTACAGCAACCACCACCAGTTCAACTCTCTCTAGTTTTCATGTGGGCCAATGATTTTAATTTTGTTACCTGTCGACCAGTCATCTGGCTGTCAAGCTTTTAGCCATGCGGCTCTGACTGTATGAAACTCACTTTCCCACACAGTTCGATAGGCTCCCACTCTAGAATCCTTCAAAAATAGAGTCAAGACCTTCCTGTTTACTCAAGTATTCCCTTAAGTATGATTTAGGAAAAGCTTTTCTGTACTTTATTGTTTCTATACTGTATTACATTCATTATATCTGTTAACTGCCTTGAGTCCTATTGGAGAAAAAGCGCTACATAAATAAAATTATTATTATTATTATTATTATTATTATTATTATTATTATTATTATTATTATTATTATTTTTCATATGGGGGCCCATGTTTTTTTTTCATGTGGGGGCTAATATGTTTTTCCCTGTGGGGGTCTGATGGTGTGCCTTGGCAATTTTTAATTCTTCTTTGGAGTGTTGCAAGTTGAAAATCACTAGACAGGGGTAGTACAGTAACTTAATGATTAATACATCTGTCCAAGTATTATAGTGTTAGATCAGAGTGTATATATTAGTGGATATATTAGGTGGGATACCACTGAATGAATACAATATCTATGTTGGTGACATCAATTTATATTAGGTAGTGACATCGCTGAACATATACTGTATATTAGTTGGTGACATCACTGAATATAAAGTATAGTGTATAATAGTTGGTGACTCCACTGAATATATACTGTATAATAGATGGTGTCATCACAGAGTATATACTGTATATTTGGTGGTGACATCACTATATATATATATATATATACGAAACAAAGGAGACCGGCACTCCTAGATAAGATACAACTGACTCCGGTGCACATCCAATAAATTAATATACTGTCCAGAAAAGGATGTCACTCGGAGATGAATCAATGCAAAAAGAATAAGCGACAACTGTATGTGGTCAACGTTTCAGGGGATTTAGCCCTTTTATCAAGACCAGGTCTTGATAAAAGGGCTAAATCCCCTGAAACGTTGACCACATACAGTTGTCGCTTATTCTTTTTGCATTGATTCATCTCCGAGTGACATCCTTTTCTGGACAGTATATATATATATATATATATATATATATATATATATATATATATATATTTATATATATAAACAAAAGGGGGTTGTGTCCCCGTTCTGCGCCAATAGGTGAGCAGCACTCTTCTAAAAACTCCGCCGCTAATGGGAGTCTGAAGTACAAGATAGAGAGAAAGGGGTGTAGAGGTGCGCTCAACAGGTAATATCACCAATCAACAATTGTAAAAATACAAAATTTATTTCGTACAATAAAATGGTTTAAAATACATAGGTCATCGGTGATTTTCAGAAATAGTTGATGGTTTACAGAAATTATTGAAGGTAGTAACTCTTAATGATTCCGTACAATGGTGTAGATTTGATCAAGCGAAATAACCCTACGCGTTTCGTCCGCTAGGGACTTCCTCAGGGGTAATACACCAAGATCTAGAAAAGTTGATGAAACAATGCCGTGAAGAACAGTCTTGAGTGGGTTTGAAAGATAATTCAGGGTATGAGAGGCTAGAAGGAAGAACAAATGCGAAGAAGAGGAGGGAAGAGGAGAGGTGGGTGAGTGGTTCCTTATGAGGAACTAGCGGTGAGAATGTAGACCAGAATTTCCCAGGTCAACCTCAGTGTGGGAAAAAAATAAGCATAACACATACCTATGGAATCTTTAAGCATACAAATTGAAGTACACTCTTTGTGGATAATTTTATAAAGAAGAGAAAGGGTGTGGTCACCGTTGTGAGTCAAATGAAGCAAAACAGCAATATCTGCAAATATATATCATATTGATAAACAGACGGGTATATATAGGACCAATCGTATGTCGATAGGTCTGTTTTGGCACATCGAAACATCAAATTTACAATATAAATACAAAAAAATGTACAGTAATAGATGACAATGGATTAGAGTGAATTAATAAAATACTTGAATAGTTCATAATAAGGTGACAATGAATAAAGGTATAAGCACTCATTGAGGACCAGTAAGCATGATTTTTGAACACAATGGCAACATAGCAGTAAGTTTATAAACAATACGTTTCTAGAAAACAAGCATATATATGGAAAGCGTACAGTACATACCAAAATTAAAAGGCGAAATGACACACCTCTCCGACTGAAGTCAATTTCAGGTAAGCGGTTGATTCTAAATGTCAACACATATGTCTATTAGACAATTTTGCAGGTCGTGCTATAACACTACAGATGGGGTTGACAATATAATGATCTGTGAGGGAGTTGGGGTTAAGGACCAGTGGGACGCTGATATATAACAGTCCCAACAGTGATGTCAATCATCCGTTAAAAGTGAAAAACAATAATGACTATAAGCCACCCCTACGTGTATAATGGCCCAATGGGTGCTAGTGTATATTAATTACATCAATAGAGGTTACAGATACCCTCTAAGGTTAGACTGATACAAAAAAGTTCTAAATTGATAAGGCCCGAAGGGCGCGTATAACACACTCAGTATGTGGCCACTATGGGGGTCCAAGATCATAGCCGTGCCACCTCTATACATACACAGTTAGTGGCATAAAGATAAACATAACACTATTAAATAAAGCTTTTACAATGGAACACAGTGTGTAATTAGGTGTATTGTATTCATGTGTTGTATATATAGTAAGGGGTACCTTAACATACATAAGTTGGTATTATACAGTATTAATACCATGAAACAGTATATAATTGCATGTGTTGTATACATTATAAGAGGTATCTTTACATACATGGGTCAGTATTATACAGGACCAGTAGGGAGCAACCTACCCAAATCAGCTATCCACCGTCTCGATCAGCAGGGAGAGAGATAATGACCCTCTACAATGAGGTGCTTTATATATCAGTACGTGAGTGACCTCACTTCCGGTTTTCCGGCTGTGGGCATATAGAGACTTTTCAACATTAAAGTGGGTAGAGGAAAATATAATGTCATGTAAATGAGGGGAGCGCTGGGAAGTGTGGCGTTTTAAATAAAAACGTTGTTGTTAGGGGGCGGCAGTTACCTGTAAGCAGGGAAATAACATACATTTGTATGAACTTCCGGGAACGCTATGCGTGGATCGTGGAACGCACGGCATTTCCGCACTGAGGGCTGTCACGCTGAACTGGAACGCACAGCGTTCTTAGAAGCCCATATCGTGGAACGCACGGTATTTCCGGAAGTCTGAGACGCTCCTAGTACGTCACACAATTCCGGAAGTCGCCAGATCCAGGCGTCCACCCTCTCAGAATGAGGGTTGAGACGCAGCTGGAACGCATAGCGTTCCCGGAAGTTCATACAAATGTATGTTATTTCCCTGCTTACAGGTAACTGCCGCCCCCTAACAACAACGTTTTTATTTAAAACGCCACACTTCCCAGCGCTCCCCTCATTTACATGACATTATATTTTCCTCTACCCACTTTAATGTTGAAAAGTCTCTATATGCCCACAGCCGGAAAACCGGAAGTGAGGTCACTCACGTACTGATATATAAAGCACCTCATTGTAGAGGGTCATTATCTCTCTCCCTGCTGATCGAGACGGTGGATAGCTGATTTGGGTAGGTTGCTCCCTACTGGTCCTGTATAATACTGACCCATGTATGTAAAGATACCTCTTATAATGTATACAACACATGCAATTATATACTGTTTCATGGTATTAATACTGTATAATACCAACTTATGTATGTTAAGGTACCCCTTACTATATATACAACACATGAATACAATACACCTAATTACACACTGTGTTCCATTGTAAAAGCTTTATTTAATAGTGTTATGTTTATCTTTATGCCACTAACTGTGTATGTATAGAGGTGGCACGGCTATGATCTTGGACCCCCATAGTGGCCACATACTGAGTGTGTTATACGCGCCCTTCGGGCCTTATCAATTTAGAACTTTTTTGTATCAGTCTAACCTTAGAGGGTATCTGTAACCTCTATTGATGTAATTAATATACACTAGCACCCATTGGGCCATTATACACGTAGGGGTGGCTTATAGTCATTATTGTTTTTCACTTTTAACGGATGATTGACATCACTGTTGGGACTGTTATATATCAGCGTCCCACTGGTCCTTAACCCCAACTCCCTCACAGATCATTATATTGTCAACCCCATCTGTAGTGTTATAGCACGACCTGCAAAATTGTCTAATAGACATATGTGTTGACATTTAGAATCAACCGCTTACCTGAAATTGACTTCAGTCGGAGAGGTGTGTCATTTCGCCTTTTAATTTTGGTATGTACTGTACGCTTTCCATATATATGCTTGTTTTCTAGAAACGTATTGTTTATAAACTTACTGCTATGTTGCCATTGTGTTAAAAAATCATGCTTACTGGTCCTCAATGAGTGCTTATACCTTTATTCATTGTCACCTTATTATGAACTATTCAAGTATTTTATTAATTCACTCTAATCCATTGTCATCTATTACTGTACATTTTTTTGTATTTATATTGTAAATTTGATGTTTCGATGTGCCAAAACAGACCTATCGACATACGATTGGTCCTATATATACCCGTCTGTTTATCAATATGATATATATTTGCAGATATTGCTGTTTTGCTTCAGTGGAAGCACTACCGGGTCATTTGACTCACAACGGTGACCACACCCTTTCTCTTCTTTATAAAATTATCCACAAAGAGTGTACTTCAATTTGTATGCTTAAAGATTCCATAGGTATGTGTTATGCTTATTTTTTTCCCACACTGAGGTTGACCTGGGAAATTCTGGTCTACATTCTCACCGCTAGTTCCTCATAAGGAACCACTCACCCACCTCTCCTCTTCCCTCCTCTTCTTCGCATTTGTTCTTCCTTCTAGCCTCTCATACCCTGAATTATCTTTCAAACCCACTCAAGACTGTTCTTCACGGCATTGTTTCATCAACTTTTCTAGATCTTGGTGTATTACCCCTGAGGAAGTCCCTAGCGGACGAAACGCGTAGGGTTATTTCGCTTGATCAAATCTACACCATTGTACGGAATCATTAAGAGTTACTACCTTCAATAATTTCTGTAAACCATCAACTATTTCTGAAAATCACCGATGACCTATGTATTTTAAACCATTTTATTGTACGAAATAAATTTTGTATTTTTACAATTGTTGATTGGTGATATTACCTGTTGAGCGCACCTCTACACCCCTTTCTCTCTATCTTGTACTTCAGACTCCCATTAGCGGCGGAGTTTTTAGAAGAGTGCTGCTCACCTATTGGCGCAGAACGGGGACACAACCCCCTTTTGTTTCTCTATCTTGTGGACCTAGGTTCAGCTGCTAAGTGTACCCCACCTGCTGCCAGTAAATATGCCGTTTTATGATAGATCAAAAAGATCCAACAGAGTAAAAAACATCTTTCTGGAGGAAGAACAAATGATCGATACGGAGGAGGATGACTACTACAACTATCTGAACACAGTGGAAAAACTCACCCTAAGGGAGCTAAGGAATTGGTACGATATCAATACCTTGGAAAAATACCTAGAGGTGGGCCGTATCCCAAGGGGGTTAAGAATTAACAAAACACCCACAATGGGTAACAGTAATGAAGATTTCCTGACACATTGGAACGCCATTTTGGATGAATGTTCATCTAAACTTATAGCCCTTATTGTAGATGAAAGAAAGAGGGAAATCCTCAAAACAGAAGAGGAACTTAACAGAATCGAGAAACTTTTGGAGAAATTCGGTGAGAGTGAGGAATTCAAACGGGATGTCGCGGATATCCAAAATAAATTAGACGAAGAAGAAAATGACATCATTCGTAGAAAACAGAAAAAATTCATACGCGATAAGAACGATTACCTAAATGGGAAAATAAGGAATTGGTCAAATTTTGAGAGAAGGACAGAACCTAACCAACAATACACTAGACCTAAAAACACTGAAGGGTACAGATACGTCAACTACCATCAAAGGGATTCCAGATATATAGACGAACCGAAATACCGCAGAAATAATATAAGAAGAGACCGCCATAATGGGTGGCAACAACCCGTGTTTAATCAAGAAACCCAAGGGTCTAAATATATACACCCTCGAGATCGATCAGGGCGGAGAAACCCCAGAGACCACTCTGGCCCCAGGAATTATAGGGATAGATCAGACCCTAGACGACCACCAACCTATCGCAATCGAATTCCGTCCGAGCATAATTACTACAGGAGCAAGTATAGATCTCCTTCCCCTGCCCCCCTACATTCTAAGCGTTTTTTAGGAGGGAATATGGACCTCCAACGGCCCATTTTACAAAGAGAAGAAGAACTCCATCGTATGATGGATTCCCCTCAGGGTACGAAGAGAATCCTAAATGGAGAAGACGAGGGTGTAGAGGCGGAAGAAAGAAGCCCCAAAAAAAGAAAAGCAACACAGGGAGCCTCATCACAGAAACAGGGGTTATTGACCTCACTGCGCGGCAATTACCTGCAGCGCAGATCACAGTTTTGAATAAAGGCCTGAAGTTTGCCCCGAACTCCCACGTGAAAAAATTTGACCTATTTATAGATTTAAACAAATTTATAAGAAACTTAACACTACAGCGACATTTTATCAAAAATCCTACTCTCGAGCCGGAAGAGAGTAATAAAATTCAGTCCAGAGTGGCCCCCACGTCCAAGTTCTATCCAGTGGAGTCGAGGGGGAGCCACATTGACATTTTCTACGACTCAGTGAATGACGATTTCCAGAGAATGAAAATAATAGATCACAAATATGATAACAACCTAAACACCCAAGAAGAAAGAGCCATCAAAACTTTGAAGAAAGATAAAGAAATTATTATTAAAGGGGCGGACAAAGGAGGTGCAGTGGTTTTATTAACCACTGAGGCATACTTAAGAGAAGCGTCAAATATTCTTGATGATCAATCCACATATATAAAACTCCAAGAAGACCCGACAGCCAAGTTCCAGGAAGAATTATATATGCTACTAACAAATGCACTGAAGAATTTATTGATCACCAAAAAAGAATTCGATTACTTGTACGTTAAACACCCCATTATGCCTATATTCTATCACCTCCCCAAAGTCCATAAAGACAAAAACAAACCCCCTGGAAGACCGATTGTGGCGGGTGTAGAATCTCTTAGCGCCAATCTTTCACACTTCGTAGACCTCCTTCTCCAACCGTATGTAACTCTCAACAAATCCCATTTAAAAGATTCAACTAGTATTCTACAGAAAGTCCAAACCATCTATTGGCAAGAAGACTTCCATTGGCTCACTGTAGACGTGCAGGCATTGTACTCATCCATCCCACACTCAAAAGGAATGGAAGCAGTGAGATGGACTCTCTCTAAAGATCCGAAGATGTCCAAAAAAGAAGTGGACTTCATCATTGAGTGTATTAGTTACATACTTACACACAACTATTTTGAATTCAATGGTACTTACTACCTCCAACAGAACGGGACAGCAATGGGGACAAAATTTGCCCCCTCCTATGCCAACCTCCTAATGGGGAGATGGGAGGAGCTTTACATCTACGGCTCCAGGTTCGAGCAACACATTAAATTCTTTTATAGGTATATTGACGATTTGATATTCATTTGGCAAGGTGATGCCTCAAGCATTGATGAATTCAACTCTTACCTCCAGGTTAATGATCATAATCTAAAATTCACCTCTAAAGCCAACAACAAGGAAATTGATTTCTTAGACCTTACTCTTAAGGGAACACCTGGCGAATTGATCAACACGAAAACATACTTCAAGGATGTTGACGCAAATAGCTTCATCCCCTACAACAGCTGCCATCACCCAAAATGGAAGGATGGAGTTCCTTACGCGCAGTTCCTCAGACTCAGAAGGAACTGTACGGAGCTCCATGACTACACACGCCAATCAGAAATCCTCAAAGACAGGTTCATCGAACGTGGTTACGATTAAATAAAACTTGAAGAAGCCAGATTAAGGGCAGAAAAATCAGATCGACAAATCATGCTGCGGGATAAAGTAAAGAAGGTCCAAAAAACACCATATCGTCCATTTATCACCCAGTTTAACAAGGAGAATCGCCAGATCAAAAAAGTCCTTACCAAGCACTGGCATATCCTTCTGAAGGACCCTATCCTTGGCCCAGCTTTACCACCCTCACCAAATGTGGTCTATAGACGAGCTCCAAATTTGAGGAGCTTGATAGCCCCCAGTCATTTCTGCCCTGAAAAAACAACTCCGAAATTGGGCAAACATTTTTTGAATGATACCATCAGATGTACTCCATGCACTAAATGCAATTGTTGCAAGTACATGGAAAAGCAACCGTTCATGTGGAAGACAGTGGAAAATAAATCTCACACTTTAAATCTACCATGTACATGTACCTCTAACTTCGTGGTATATAGGATCACATGTGGATGTGGCCTATATTATATAGGCAAGACCAAAAGAATGCTTAAGCTGAGAATTCAAGAACACCTGAGAAATGTCAAAAATAAACTGACCTCGCATAACCTACCCCGTCACTATCTCCACAAACATAATTCCAACCCGGACAAAAACTTCTCATTTACTGTATTAGAACACATTCCCCTGAACCCTAGAGAAGGCAATAGAGAACTCACTCTATCCAAACGAGAAACCTTCTGGATATATACCCTGGGGTCCCTTTCACCCAATGGTCTCAACGAAAATTTAGACATAGTTTCTTTCTTGTAGCCTATACTTTTGAACCCTTTTTCTTTTTCTTCTTCTTTGTTTCCATTTTTCCACCTTGAGTTGGAGTGCCTTAATTGACCGCCCTCATAGATAATTATCTGTACATACAGGACTAGTGGGGCTATAAACCTTATAATTCGAACACTGATTGATTCCGATCAACCTATGTTCTTTAATTAAATTATAGTTATTAGTCATAATTATAAATCACCAGCCTAGCTGGTTTAATTTCCTTAGTAATTTGCCAGCACAGCCGGTTCATACGTTTCTAGCATTTTTTAACATGGGGTTCTCCTCTTTAGGGAACTCCAATATACTCAGAGGGCACCTGCACCCTCCATCCTTTCATCATTCCATCACACTTAATTGTCATACTCCAGTCATCCTATAGTGCTTCTAGGACTTAGTATCCAGATTTGGGCCTTGGTTACCTTAACCCATCGGCCTTTATACATATTTAGTTTGCCATTTCCCACTTTTATAGGTGGCACTTATTTCATCCCCCACTGTTTCCAACCTTTTATAATTTAGCCTGGTCCACCTTTATACATTCCTCACTTATTACTATTATTGCAATATATGGCTTATAGGCATCACCATATTTAGGATTTTCCTGGTCTACTTATTACCATTTTTGATAGAAAGTTTGTGACTCATAGGCACCACCACATTTAGAATTCCACCCCATTCAACTAAGGGGTGACATATAGACACCTACAACACAACACATAGAATATAAACCCCCCCCCATCTTTTAGAATATTGGGGTCACACTTAGCCCTACACCTACCCTTATCGTGTACCAGCATATGGTATACACTATTCTTTCACTCACACTGAGTAGGCCATTCCCCTACCACACACACCCACAGGGTTCTCCCTGTACACTCACCCCATACCTCTATCATAAGTTGCCCACTTTATTGATGGAATTTTTCCTTTTAAAAACAATTGAATATTTAATACATTTACACTCCTTTATCATAGTCACACACACCTTTAGATACACTCTGTCTTGTTCTTACAGTTAGGAGCTGACACCTATAGCGTTACCTGCCCAGGTGCCTGTAACCAGGCAACCTTGAAACCAAGGCAGCGCTATAAGCCCTCTATGTAACCTGGGCAACCAGATAATAACTATCTACACAGCACCACGCCTATCTTCTTCAATTGTTCCCACCTATTTCTCTCCAGCACCATAGACTGCCCCTTTTTCTGCCCCCGTGACCAGCCTATATACTGAGGGCCGTTACGCTGAACTGGAACGCACAGCGTTCCTAGAAGCCCATATCGTGGAACGCACGGCATTTCCGCACTGAGGGCTGTCACGCTGAACTGGAACGCACAGCGTTCTTAGAAGCCCATATCGTGGAACGCACGGTATTTCCGGAAGTCTGAGACGCTCCTAGTACGTCACACAATTCCGGAAGTCGCCAGATCCAGGCGTCCACCCTCTCAGAATGAGGGTTGAGACGCAGCTGGAACGCATAGCGTTCCCGGAAGTTCATACAAATGTATGTTATTTCCCTGCTTACAGGTAACTGCCGCCCCCTAACAACAACGTTTTTATTTAAAACGCCACACTTCCCAGCGCTCCCCTCATTTACATGACATTATATTTTCCTCTACCCACTTTAATGTTGAAAAGTCTCTATATGCCCACAGCCGGAAAACCGGAAGTGAGGTCACTCACGTACTGATATATAAAGCACCTCATTGTAGAGGGTCATTATCTCTCTCCCTGCTGATCGAGACGGTGGATAGCTGATTTGGGTAGGTTGCTCCCTACTGGTCCTGTATAATACTGACCCATGTATGTAAAGATACCTCTTATAATGTATACAACACATGCAATTATATACTGTTTCATGGTATTAATACTGTATAATACCAACTTATGTATGTTAAGGTACCCCTTACTATATATACAACACATGAATACAATACACCTAATTACACACTGTGTTCCATTGTAAAAGCTTTATTTAATAGTGTTATGTTTATCTTTATGCCACTAACTGTGTATGTATAGAGGTGGCACGGCTATGATCTTGGACCCCCATAGTGGCCACATACTGAGTGTGTTATACGCGCCCTTCGGGCCTTATCAATTTAGAACTTTTTTGTATCAGTCTAACCTTAGAGGGTATCTGTAACCTCTATTGATGTAATTAATATACACTAGCACCCATTGGGCCATTATACACGTAGGGGTGGCTTATAGTCATTATTGTTTTTCACTTTTAACGGATGATTGACATCACTGTTGGGACTGTTATATATCAGCGTCCCACTGGTCCTTAACCCCAACTCCCTCACAGATCATTATATTGTCAACCCCATCTGTAGTGTTATAGCACGACCTGCAAAATTGTCTAATAGACATATGTGTTGACATTTAGAATCAACCGCTTACCTGAAATTGACTTCAGTCGGAGAGGTGTGTCATTTCGCCTTTTAATTTTGGTATGTACTGTACGCTTTCCATATATATGCTTGTTTTCTAGAAACGTATTGTTTATAAACTTACTGCTATGTTGCCATTGTGTTCAAAAATCATGCTTACTGGTCCTCAATGAGTGCTTATACCTTTATTCATTGTCACCTTATTATGAACTATTCAAGTATTTTATTAATTCACTCTAATCCATTGTCATCTATTACTGTACATTTTTTTGTATTTATATTGTAAATTTGATGTTTCGATGTGCCAAAACAGACCTATCGACATACGATTGGTCCTATATATACCCGTCTGTTTATCAATATGATATATATTTGCAGATATTGCTGTTTTGCTTCAGTGGAAGCACTACCGGGTCATTTGACTCACAACGGTGACCACACCCTTTCTCTTCTTTATAAAATTATCCACAAAGAGTGTACTTCAATTTGTATGCTTAAAGATTCCATAGGTATGTGTTATGCTTATTTTTTTCCCACACTGAGGTTGACCTGGGAAATTCTGGTCTACATTCTCACCGCTAGTTCCTCATAAGGAACCACTCACCCACCTCTCCTCTTCCCTCCTCTTCTTCGCATTTGTTCTTCCTTCTAGCCTCTCATACCCTGAATTATCTTTCAAACCCACTCAAGACTGTTCTTCACGGCATTGTTTCATCAACTTTTCTAGATCTTGGTGTATTACCCCTGAGGAAGTCCCTAGCGGACGAAACGCGTAGGGTTATTTCGCTTGATCAAATCTACACCATTGTACGGAATCATTAAGAGTTACTACCTTCAATAATTTCTGTAAACCATCAACTATTTCTGAAAATCACCGATGACCTATGTATTTTAAACCATTTTATTGTACGAAATAAATTTTGTATTTTTACAATTGTTGATTGGTGATATTACCTGTTGAGCGCACCTCTACACCCCTTTCTCTCTCTATATATATATATATATATATATATATATATATATATACGTAGCAAGAAGGGACAGCACTTCCAATTGTAGAGCGGTACTTGAATCCGGTGCCCGTCCAAAGAGACCTGTGACAGGACTCCAATACAGTGGGGAGGTGAGCGGCGGCACCCGGGTGCCGCCGCTCACCTCCCCACTATATCTATCTATCTATCTATCTATCTATCTATCTATCAATTTGGTGACATCATTAATAACTATATCTACATAAAGGTAGAAGTACAGTAGTTATACTCATATACTGTACAGGTGACAATATATACTGTATTTATGGACATTACTCAAAACACAACATACAACATACATACTTGATTAACGTGTTTCCTACTCACCAGTACCGGAATTTCTTTCTCCTTGTATGAATCTGCAGAAGAAGATTTGTCATATGAAAGTAAGACACCAGATAGAGACATGATAGCAGACATCTCCAATTGTTCCTATTACAGTGGCCATCTTGCACTGATCCTTTATTATTATTTATTTATTTTTATGGTGCCACAAAGGATCAGCAGCGCCCAATTACAGAGCACATGTGGTGGATACTCCTGTGACGCGCATGGTGTATGGTGTGTATGATATAAAGAAGAATAATTGTCTTCCATCTTGTGCTACAGCAAGCCATAACTTTCTTATGCAGGGAGGGTTATTAAAGTTCAAACCTACAAGAGGCAAAAGCTGTTAAAACTTGTTTAAACTAACAGTACAGTATGATGCGTGGTCAAGATGTTTGCTCGAGGCGACACTAGTAAGTTAATAGTTCGCTACCTAAAAGTTAGATATATAAGATTAGCTAGTTAGTTAATAGTTTGTTACCTAAAAGTTAGGTATATAAGGTTGGGGATTTCTATGGGGAAGTTGGAATTCATCTTGGACGCAGCAGACGTGCTACGTGAGTCCCGGTATTTCCCCGTGCTGATTGCTGGAATTCCCCAATCAAGGACAAAGCTTCGGGTGATGTTACAATATCCGGTGATGTATTGATGCTTTTAACTGAAAACTTATACCAATAATCTCTAGACTGTTAGATCATAAGAATTATATTGTATGATGTTTTAGCTTGATACTTGTATAATAAACTAAGGAGTATTGAGTTAATTCATGTCTTGACTCTCTTTAAATTGAGTGCCTGTTCAGTGAAACAGTGAGCGTTGTATGTAGTGACTTAGTGTCACAATTCTATTCTGTTGAGGCAAGACAGCACATAAATACACAAAACAGGAAACAGCTGAATACAATTGAGAACCATCAGCAGGCGGCACTGACATAAGTATCAGGGGGCAGAAACCACAGGATCTGGTGCCATCAAAGATGTTTTAAGTAAGAGAAGGAAAAGCAGTAAAATGTTCAACAAATACACGCTGCAGGATCAGGAAGAGGGAATATACTGTAAGTGAGCAGGAGAAGCAGAAAGGAGCAGGAGAAAGTTGGAGTGTGTAGGAAAGTCCAGGAAGACACAGGAGGGAACAGTAGACATCAACAAAGAGCAGGAGGGGTGCAAGCAAGAGGGAACAGAAGAGAGCAGGAGTGAGCTGGTGGTATCAAGACAGAGAGGAAACAAGCAGGAGGGGAGCAGGAACCAGCAGCAATGACCAAGATCCAGCAGGAGGGCAGAAGGAGCAAGCAGGAGGAGAAGGAGCAAGGATGAGGCAGGCGAGATCAGGAGGGCAGAAGGAGCAAGGATGAGGCAGGAGAGATCAGGAGGGCAGAAGGAGCAAGGAGGGGCCAGGAGAGATCAGTAGGGGAGAAGGAGGAGGCACGAGAGAACAGGAAAGGAGAGAAGCAAGGATGGGGCAGGAGATTGTAGACTGTATGTCTGACTTTACTCATTCTTACAGGAGTAGTAGTACGTTTATTTATAAGGTGCCACAAAATGTCCGCAGCGCCATACATAGCAAACAAAAAAACAAATTACAAGGTAACGTACAGGGTGTGTTGATAAAATACAGTATAAATAGGGGTATAGCTGATAGAACTAAAATCAGCATCAGTTCTGAAGTAGGTGTCGAAATTGTCGAGGAACCGGAAGATGAAGTAGAGGAAGGGAAGAAGAGGGCAGGAGCACAGGTGAGGTAATGAGGTAGGGTGAGTACGTGAGGAAGGAGGACCCTACTCATAAGAGTTAACATACTAAAAGGAGGTGGGTGGACGAACGAAAAACAATAGGATAAGTAGGAACGAATGGGAACAGAGGGAGGATAGGAGGATCAAAAGAGGTTAGGAGGAGGGATAGGCTAGTCGAAAAAAGTGGGTTTTGAGGGAGCGCTTGAAGGAGGTAAGGGAATCAGAAAGCCTGATGGGTGGCGGGAGGTTGTTCCAGTGCAGGGGGGCAGCGCGAGAGAAGTCTTGGAACGGGAGTGGGAGGAGGTGATTAGGTGAGAGGTCAGTCGGCGGTCAGCGATGGAGCGAAGAGGACAGGAGGGAGTCTGGATAGAGATCAGTGAAAAGCGGTGGAGGAGGAGAGAGCCTTGTAGGTGGTCGTGAGGAGTTTAAAGAGAACTCGGAAAGGAATGGGGAGCCAGTGAAGAGATAGACAGAGGGGGAGGCGGAGGTAGAGTGGCGGGAGAGGAAGATGAGCCTAGCAGCAGCGTTAAGAATGGATTGGAGAGGTGCGAGGCGGGTGAGAGGTAGCCCAGAGAGAAGGATGTTGCAGTAGTCAAGGCGGGAGATAACAAGAGAGTGAATGAGAATTTTGGTCGTGTCAGTGGAGAGGAATGGTCTGATGCGTGAGATGTTGCGTAGTCGGAAGCGGGAAGACTGTGAGAGAGCATGAATGTGGGGGGTGAAAGAGAGGGAGGAGTCAATGATGACACCGAGCAGCGCGTTTGGTCGGTGGAGGTGATCTCGGTTTCACCAATGCTGATGGAGATAGTGGGAGAAGAGGGGATGTTCGTAGCAGGATTCCTTGTGGGTTCAAGGAAATCTTGTTTCAGACACAGTTCTTGGCTGTACCATGCTTGGGAAATGAGGGTGTGACACTCCCCCATTTCCCAAACGCAAGCTGACTCCGCCCCTGTCCCTCCCTTCGAACACCTATGCCTGCCAATCAGGCAAATGTGGTTCCATTATAGAGATGCAATCGCAGATACATTCTACACATGCACAGAATGGGTCCTGTGCGTACACCATTTCTAGATAGTTGGAAAACTGCAGGTTGGATCACTTATGCGATCCACCTCGAATCAGGCCCTTGGGGGATAACCATTGGGATGCATGTGGCAGCGTGACTCGGACGATTGTGCAGTGCATCATACACCAGTCACTTGTGTCCGACTGACTGGTGATTAGCACCATGATACACAGGATATTGCACGTGAATGTTTATGTGCCATTACCTATATGAATACAGAAATTGTGATTAATGATAGATAATATGTCTTGCAGAGTCTGATTCATGTGGGATTTGTCTTCTCTTTTGTCCTCCTCGCTGAAGAGAAAGAGATCCTTGGCCATTTGCCGAATCTGGGGCTGTTGCTGAAGGATCCTCTGCTTTTCCTCCGCAGAGCTGCGATCCAAGTCGTCGGCCACCACAATCACGTTATGTTTCCCTATAAAGAACAGAGACGCTATTACAATGTTACCGCTTACCCAGATACAGCGTAACGCGCCAATATAAGGACGGTAAGGACACCACAGCAAACCATGTTACCTAACAAAGGCATCAAACAATGGGCTTAATTCTTGTTGGCTCGGTATGCAGCAAAGTTCGCTGCTTACCGAGCGCTGAAATGGCAAAACGCTGAATGCCCCCTGCTACCAAATACCCTCGGTACCATGTGGGGGTATGTGTTTGCTAAAACATCCCCTAGCATGCCTCCGCTAGCAGGATAAATCATCCGATAGTCGCTACCATTTGATGATTTCTCCTGCCTTCGAAATAAAAGTCAGTCTGAACTCACCCATAAAACGCTGGGCGTTCCCATGATCCAGCGCCGTTTACACCCCTGTCCGCCCACAGCCCTCCCTTACCGCAATGAACAGCCCGGCGTGTGTGTTACTTGCCAATGCCAATCGGTGCCAGCGTCTGTACATGCAAAGACCCCCCAACCATCGGAACATTGGATAAAAGCAGGGCATAAAGTGGTACTGGAGTGGTGGTGATACTCATTTCCCTTGCCATCCCCCCCACCCCATCTAATAGGCAGAGCCTGGGATAGTGCCAGGGTTTTATCCACTTCCTGCAACTATATCTTTATACCCTACCTCCCATACTGTATAAAGGGATAAGTGGTCTCATAAGGAAGGGCTGTGATCACACAATAGTACCCCCAATTCAATTTATGCCACACAGTAGCACAATCATATTCACATTAAACCACATAGTTGTACCCTTTATTCATACAGTAGTTCATCTTATTGAAATTATGCCACACAGTAACATCCTTTATACACAATGGCCACAGTAGCACAGTAGTATCCGTTCCACATTATGCCACACAGTAACATCCTTTATACACAATGGCCACAGTAGCACAGTAGTATCCGTTCCACATTATGCCACACAGTAACATCCTTTATACACAATGGCCACAGTAGCACAGTAGTATCCATTCCACATTATGCCACACAGTAACATCCTTTATACACAATGGCCACAGTAGCACAGTAGTATCCGTTCCACATTATGCCACACAGTAACATCCTTTATACACAATGGCCACAGTAGTACAGTAGTATCCGTTCCACATTATGCCACACAGTAACATCCTTTATACACAATGGCCACAGTAGCACAGTAGTATCCGTTCCACATTATGCCACACAGTAACATCCTTTATACACAATGGCCACAGTAGCACAGTAGTATCCGTTCCACATTATGCCACACAGTAACATCCTTTATACACAATGGCCACAGTAGTACAGTAGTATCCGTTCCACATTATGCCACACAGTAACATCCTTTATACACAATGGCCACAGTAGTACAGTAGTATCCGTTCCACATTATGCCACACAGTAACGTCCTTTACACACAATGGCCACAGTAGTACAGTAGTATCCCTTCCACATTATGCTACACAATAACGTCCTTTATACACAATGGCCACAGTAGTACAGTAGTATCCGTTCCACATTATGCCACACAGTAACGTCCTTTATACACAATGGCCATAGTAGTACAGTAGTATCCCTTCCACATTATGCCACAAAGTAACGTCCTTTATACACAACGGCCACAGTAGTACAGTAGTATCCGTTCCACTATGCCACACAGTAACGTCCTTTATACACAATGGCCACAGTAGTACAGTAGTATCCCTTCCACATTATGCCACACAGTAACGTCCTTTATACACAATGGCCATAGTAGTACAGTAGTATCCCTTCCACATTATGCCACACAGTAATGTCCTTTATACACAATGGCCACAGTAGTACAGTAGTTTCCCTTCCACATAATGCCCACAGTAGTATGTACACTTCTGTCACTCCAGTTACTCTCCGCCAGCATCCCTCCAGCAGCTTCAAGCACTATGGGCCTTATTCTGGTTCACTCTCAGAGGCAAATTCCTTCTGAAATGGACAAAACCATGTGCACTGCAGGTGGGGCAGATGTAACTTGTACAGAGAGAGTTAGATTTGGGTGGGGGTTTTTCTTCAAAGTGAGATCTATATTGCAGTGTAAAAATAAAGCAGCCAGTATTTACCCTGCACAGAAACAAAATAATGCACCCAAATCTAATTCTCTCTGCACATGTTACATCTGCCCCACCTGCAGTGCACATGGTTTTATCCATTTGAGAAGGAATTTGCCTCTGAGTGTGAACCAGAATAAGAGGCTGTGTCCCTCCAGCAGAAAAGTGCAGTACTGGTTCTATTATGTTTGGGTATTTATTTATTTATTTATGGTATGTTTAACCTTTTCCTGACCACTTACAGATGGGGAATAGACTCATTATTTCCGCCAGACTGCCATCTGCAGGTTTCTGCTGGATGGCGATCTGGCGGATGGGAAATAAACGCACAAGCATCTCAACGTTCGTGCGCCCTATTCTGGTGGAGCATGGTGGATAGTGTGATGGGAGCCGCTCAGATGAGATTGGCCTCACCTGTACTTATATATATATATATATATATATATATATGTCTATTGTCCGCGCGGCACCGAACACTGCCATCTGTTGGCAGCAAGTGAAACTGCATCTACTAGCTTTCTAAGCATTTGCTTCCAGCGGGCTTACCAGTATTATATAAGGGTTTAAACTAGCCTATGCTATAGACTCTCTATAGTGTTAGATATTAATTATGTATCCCATGCAGTATCCAGTGTATAAAGAGTGTACCAATGTGTGCAGGGTCGGTGCTAGGTTCATCTACCACTCGCCCAGACTCCCGCACTTGCTCCAGTGTTCCGCAGAGTAGGAGGTTGTGGACGGCATTTGGAATCCTCCTCAAGAAATCCTGCGTTTGCCACTGGTTTTGACCCTTAAGCCCCACACATTAAACAAATCCCTGCCGACGCCGATATTTTTTGTCGGTGGGCATCTGGAGGGTGCCTGCATACACACTTGCCGATGGCGGGTGGAAAGGGAAGCGACAGTGGGGAGAGCAACATGCTCATATGAGGAAGGGGGCTGTTAATGATGTTGTAAACAATATGGAGTGTACACACTTGATGATATTGTAAATAATATAGCACAGAATACTCTGAACAAGATCTCCTAGTGTGTATGGCGCTTTGTACTGTGTAGACTTCTGCCTCAGCTGGACCATGGATCCATTGGCCAGCACTGTACCAGGCTCTTTCAATGCCTCCTCTAAAGGAAAGCAGAAAGGTACAGGAAGAATAAACTGCGCTAAATATAAAGAAACAGTGTATGACATAAAAAATGTACAATTTGATATATGAAATGCATAAAAACTTAAAAAAAAAACAATATAAACAGTGAAGCGATAAGGATATAAAATGACCCGGTTCCATATTGGCAAAGGAGAGGAAGAGACCCCCCACTTCCCATTTACTGGATATTACAATTCTATAACCAAAAGGACTTCCCCAGTACTGGTGGACCACACAGGAAGGGTGACTATCCATACACTCATGTCCAACAGTGACATGCGGTGAGGCCAGTGGCTGGTGAGGCACTGGCTAGTATCAGAGCCAGAGTTTGCAGTGGTCAACTTGGACATAAGCCCCATACACACTAGACGACTAGAGGGTCATTAATGATGTACAGGAGCACGCATTGTTATCAATATTGAGCGTACACACTAAACTTTTTTATTTTTTAAGATACAGTATTGCTCAGAAGGGTCCTTTTGGGGGATATCTTCTTTTTTTTTTTGTTTAGTGTGTATGGGGTATTATAAACAGATATTGGATCATTTTAACACTATATAGCCAAAGTGCACACCATGGTAGAAATGTTACTTATACAGGTGTGTCTATCTATCAAGTTTTTCAGAGAATGTTACCCCTTTATACACAGTTTAAGGAGAAGTCCGTTTGGTACTGTAACGCGTTATACTATCCTGTAGCTGCAGATGAATAGGACACTAGCAGTACAGCCTAGGAGGATTGGCATGGCAGCCAAGACCGAGCTTAAACCTGGATATATATGTACAGTATATTATCAGTGGTGATTACTCTACTGAAGTCCCAGAGGCCTGCTGGGGGAAGCTGCTCCACTGTGTCCAGGGGCTGCTGTAACTTTCCCACTGTGTGTGCAGGGCCGGAATACTCCTGCGGGGTGCTGGCCTCCTCCCCGTGTGCAGGTATATATATATATATATATATATATATATATATATATATATATATATATTACAGGGGTTAGGGTTAAGCTCTAGCGGGTGGGTTATGGTCAGGTTGTAGGGGGAGGGTGGGTGAACTTGTGGAGCCCCTGAGAATCTCTGTATTGGGATGCTGGGGACAGTCCTTTCACCACCGGCATTCTGATCACCGTGATATCATATGTATCAAATATATTCCCCTCCCAGAGCAATTCATTATATCAAATCTGTTGATTTTCACCCCTAACCCCCACCTCATATATGATCCACAAAGCCTTAAATATTTAATGATCCCCACTCTCTCTCCCTATAATATATATATATATATGTAATTAGCTTTTTCCATTGCCACCTTTTAAAATAAATTGAATGATTCACCCTCAATAAGCTGAACTCTCCTCTTGGGGAGCAAAGTCAGGCAGTGTCACACAGGCCTCCTGCACCTCAGCGTCGCAGATACCTACTAGTTATGACCGGCACCTGCAGCAGTGATACAGGAGCAAGCAGCACCGTGGCAGGTGAGTACAGCCACAGGTGCACCCCATCACGTCTACTTCTCTCCTTCAGCAGCGCTGCTTGCTTCTGCACTGCTCATGCCGGTGATTACTAGAAGAAGACGCCATGCTGGCCCCTGAGCTCTCACCTCAATTTATTCCTCCCAATGGATGCTGCGCTGCAATGCTCTTCAGCCCTGGATGCAGGGAGTGCAGCGGTATCCTGGGAGCGGGTTTGTCGGCACTCGGTGGTGTGCTGGGAGCGAGGTCCTACTAGCAGAGTTGTCAGCAGGGGACAGGTCCGGGGCTCAGCGGTTTCCTGAGAGCGGGGTTGCCGCCACACAATGGGGTCCTGGGAAGCAGCCATGTCATGCTCTATGCGGCTGCATCCCTACTGTAATTATAAGTCGGACCTGAGTGGAGGTCCGGGCGGCACGCCAATTGTATCCAGGTGGCAGGGAAACTGTCCTCCCGGGCAAGAAGAAGGGGATTGGGGTAGGTAAGTAGCTAAACTGCAGAATGTTCCTCCTTGATGGCGTCCACTCCCGTTGTCTGTGTGTTCCCCATTATATGCTGGAAGCTGCAGGATTATCTGATGTCCAATCACATCTGTCCCAGTGACAGGGACGTGCTTTCATATGGGCAGAAAGCACGTCCCTGTCACTGAGGTAGTGCTATAGGTGCCACTTTTACATCTTTTTTAATGGGCTTTTACAGCTCGGTGCTCAGCCCTGCCTCCTACCCGCCCCCTCTTTCTGAACATTTTACATTTACAGCCGATCTTGGTGCCTCTGGAACCAATTATAACAAATGTATGTAGTAAAAATGATTACATTAATATAAAGCAAATACTTATAAATTATTTTAACCATTAATGACAGGGGAGGCACTGTCTCCCCTGACTGCACCTCCCTGATGTCCAATGTACTGAGTGTTTATTGATTTGCAGTATTTTAAATCATTTTATATCCTTATCGCTTCATTGTTTATATTGTTTTTTTATTTTTTATGCATTTCATATATTAAATTGTACATTTTTATGTCATACACTGTTTCTTTATATTTAGCGCAGTTTATACTTCCTGTACCTTTCTGTATATCATTGGGAGTGACTACCCATTATTTCATAACTGCTGCTTGGCTAGGCATACTCACATCAAAGCACCGGTCACGATACCTTGATATCTAAAGGAAAGCAGCAGTGTTAGTGATGCAGTGGCGTAACTATGGTGCAGCAGCCCCCGCAGCCGCTTGGGGGAGCAAGTGCCGGGGGGTCTGCGATGGGCGCCACTGCAAATATAGATGATGGCATCCTGTCAGCCAGGACTGTGCGTACCTCTCCTTGGAAGGTCCGCACACAGACGCCACCGCTGGTCAGGAGTCAGACCGCCTGGCCGCTGGGGATGTTGGATGAACAAAACGCCAGTGTAGTGCCAGCCGCTGGAACAGAAGAAAAACGGGTCCCAGCGGCAGGTTGAGGAGGGGGCGTGGCTTAGCGTCTGATCGGCGCATTCTGAAGCAGGCGCGCACATCATCCCCACGATCCCCGGCGCCTGGCTTCCTACTTGCGGTCCCCAGCGCGGGCCTCCTCCTCTCCGCGATCCCCGGCACTGTCTTCATAGGGGGGAGCTGCAGCACACAGCTTATAGCCCCAGTCCCCTCAGACGCAGATTTTTAAACAGAGCCTGGTCAGTGTAGCGGCGAAGGGGAAACTTGAAAGGCAGTGGCAGTGACTAACTGTCTTGGACGTTCTCCTATCCCAGGTAATGTTAAATATGGGTGATATACTGTACAATATATCTGGGAGGTGGCAGATTGGACACAGGCTATCAGTAATAAACTATGCACTTGTTTGTGTGAGCAGCTTCTGAATGGTGGTGGAGGGCTTTTAATGAGGTTGGGTGTGTACTGTACTGTATGTGTGTGTATGGATGTATGTGTGCATGCTATGTGTATGTATGTATGTATGTATGTATGTGTGCAGGCTATATGTATGTATGTATGTATGTATGTATGAATGTATGCATGTATGTATGTATGTATGTGTATATATGCCAGGTCCAAACCAAATACAAAGAACACTTACCCCCAAGACGTGTGTGTGTGTGTGTGTGTGTGTGTGTGTGTGTGTGTGTGTGTGTGTGTGTGTGTGTATATATATATATATATATATATATATATATATATATATATATATATATATACCCATCCGGAAACCCCCCCTATGAAAATCCTGCGTTTGCCACTGAGAAGCACGGCTCTGGAGCTCCAGGCTTGTCGGCTCTTTAACTTGTTCCCTTGAGGGACTTGCAGCCGGGCGTGTGCCCAAGGGCGGAGGAGGCCCGAATAATAGATGACGGCTCCTGGCTGTCCCCCTACCACCCCTACTGCTAGACCCGGCAGTGCCAATGGCGGCCTCTCCTGCAGGACCCGGAGCTGGATGGCACACAGGAAGCAGTCTGGGATGCGGTGGCTCTCTCTAACCCCCTGAAGACACTTATTCCGGAGTGTCCTACAAAAGCAGCCTCCTTTCAAGCAAATGTGGAAAGGATAGTAGCTACTACACACCCCCTGAAACCTGACAATACCCCCCCCCCCCTTACTCTAATCATACACCACCCTACCCTTCAGCTTAACTCTAATTATACATCCCCTCCCTTGTAGCCTAACCTTATTTATACTCCCCCCTGTAGCTTAACCCTAACTAAACAAAACCCCATAGACAAACCTTATCTATCCACCCCCCCCCCCCCCCCCCACACTGCCCAAAAATTCACCTCCCACCTGCAGCCTAACACCACCCATCTCCCTCGCCACAGCCTAAACCTAACATACACCACCCCGGCAGCCTTTAACACTAACCACACCCCACACCCCCCCCATGCAGCCTATAACACTAACCATACACACAAACCCAGCAGCCTATAAGCCTAACCATATACACACCCGGCAGCCTATTACACTAACCATACACACATATATAAGCCTTGATGAAAATGCCCAAGTAGGCATTGAAACGTTGGTGTTGTTGCTGGATTAAATCGCTATTTTGAAAATCTCTGGAGTGCCACTCTGTATTCTTCTGGCTACCTATCCATTTTTGGAGGCACCCGAGTGTGTGTTGTGTTTGGAGGATCGTGCCGGACCCTTGCTTCCTTGTATATATATATATATATATATACACACACACACAAACAAATGGGGGGGAGCAAAATTTATAGTTACGCCACAGTAGTGATGGTAGGGGGAAGCTGCAGTCCCCGCTCCGGATCTATGTGGTATAGCATCTGTCCCCTGATGATGTCCCCCTTACCTAGCATCCTGTGGAGTTCGGCCAGCTCCTGACTATACAGACTGTCCGTCACATCCGTGATATTCACCCTTCCTCTCTTCTTGGAGTGATACAGGATGGCCACATTGCACTTCTGCACCTCCGCTATGAACTGCCGCTGACCATCGTTTGTTATGGCGACGGGTGTCACGCCTCTCACCACTCTGGGCGATGATGTCAGGAAGTCTCGGAGAAACCGATAATTACTCTCTCCTTCCCGGGAAAATATCCCAACAGATTTCGTGGTTATTATTTTTATTCTTAGAAAATATGAGCAAAAACCAGTAAATAAATCCCAGATGGTGAGAATGAACGTCTGGAACATCATCTTCTGTAAAAGAGGAAACACCGATGGGTCAACATGAACTGGGAGCTTCTCACGCACCTGGGGGTTTGGAGATAAAGGGACGTGGAATTGTGAGAGGCACTGCGGAGCCTGACTATACAATGCAGGGTAACACTGCATGCGTGTGTGTGTGTGTGACCCTCGAGGATTTGCCTGGTATCATACATATGGTATGGAGGTCACACAGAATCACACAGAGAGGTTGGGTCTGTAATGACATTAGGGCGTGGTATATGGGTGGATACCCTGCTCTCCTTGGTGTCTCCGGGAATCCCCAGATATTTCAGATGCACAGTAAGCAGCATTGGCGGATCCAGGAGGTGGTTCTGCAGTACAATATTCAAATAGGGGAGCCACACCCACTGCCATCCCAACCGCTGCCAAACATCACCAGCCAGGGCTCACTAGCAGCTGGTGCGGCTCTCCTAATTAAATATTTGACTGCACTGCACCCCCACCTCTGGATCCGCCACTGGAAGCAGTAATATACTGCAAGCACATACTGTACATATTTATTTGCATTTTCCCCATTCTCAGAGTACAGCTGGTTGGCTACAACTGGATCTTATTACATTTCAGTTACATGTCGACTGTGTCGAAATTCGGGACAAAAAATTAGAAAAACCCCATGTCGACCATTTGACTGTCAACCTAACCACTGTCGACCTAACAGATGTCAGCCTTCCTGCATGTTGACCTAAATGCATGTTGACTTAATCACTGTTGACCAAGATTGTGGTGACCTAATGATCCATACCCGTCTTTAGGACCAGACCAGAAGATAAGAATACCGACTACTGTATGTATCCCAAAGGTGCATATACACTATACGATATACACGATAACAATATTGTTGTCTATTGTGTACACACTATATCATGAACGATGCCCCGAGTCATTAACGACTTCCCTCGTCCGCTGAGCATACAGTCCAACCCTGACATCATCAGTCATCAGTGACAGCTATACTCCTGGATGTGGCCGCTGAACGATATTGCTGTCTGTATTGTTCAGTGATTATGCACCACTGTATATCGTGTGTTAATGATATTGTGTAGCATGTACACACTTTAAGTACATATTTGTCTACCATCCTGTATTCTGCAGGAGACTCCCTGACATAGCAGCAATCTCCCTCTCTCCCTCATTAGTCTAGCAATCTCCCTTATGTCACCTAGCCCACATCACACTGTTACATCATAGTTACCTCCCCTCCTGCATTCTGCAGGAGACTCCCTGACATAGCAGCAATCCCCCTCTCTCCCTCATTAGCCTAGCAATCTCCCTCATGTCACCTAGCCCACATTACACTGTTACACCATAGTTACCTCCCCTCCTGCATTCTGCAGGAGACTCCCTGACATAGCAGCAATCCCCCTCTCTCCCTCATTAGTCTAGCAATCTCCCTCATGTCACCTATCCCACATTACACTGTTACATCATAGTTACCTCCCCTCCTGCATTCTGCAGGAGACTCCCTGACATAGCAGCAATCTCCCTCTCTCCCTCATTAGTCTAGAAATCTCCCTCATGTCACCTAGCCCACATCACACTGTTACATCATAGTTACCTCCCCTCCTGCATTCTGCAGGAGACTCCCTGACATAGCAGCAATCTCCCTCTCTCCCTCATTAGTCTAGCAATCTCCCTCATGTCAAATAGCCCACATTACACTGTTACATCATAGTTACCTCCCCTCCTGCATTCTGCAGGAGACTCCCTGATATAGCAGCAACCTCCCTCTCTCCCTCATTAGTCTAGCAATCTCCCTTATGTCCCCTAGCCCCCATTACACTGTTACTGTACATCATAGTTACCTCCCCTCCTGCATGAGACTCCCTGATGGGGTATACAGCCTCAATGGGCATACAGAATTTTGGGGTATACAGCCTGGCGGGGTATACAGAATGTTGGGGTATACAGCCTGACCGGTATACAGAATGTTGGGGTATATAGCCTAGCGGGATATACAGAATGTTGGGGTATACAGCCTGGCGGGATATACAGAATGTTGGGGTATACAGCCTTGCGGGGTATACAGAATGTTGGGGTATACAGCCTTGCGGGGTATACAGAATGTTGGGGTATACAGCCTGGCGGGATATACAGAATGATGGGGTATACAGCCTGGCGGGGTATACAGAATGTTGGGGTATACAGCCTGGCGGGATATACAGAATGTTGGGGTATACAGCCTCGCGGGGTATACAGAATGTTGGGGTACACAGCCTGGTGGGGTATACAGAATGTTGGGGTATACAGCCTGGCGGGATATACAGAATGTTGGGGTATACAGCCTTGCGGGGTATACAGAATGTTGGGGTATACAGCCTGGCGGGATATACAGAATGATGGGGTATACAGCCTGGCGGGGTATACAGAATGTTGGGGTATACAGCCTGGCGGGGTATACAGAATGTTGGGGTATACAGCCTTGCAGGGTATACAAAATGTTGGGGTATACAGCCTCGCAGGGTATACAGAATGTTGGGGTATACAGCCTGGCGGGGTATACAGAATGTTGGGGTATACAGCCTCGCGGGGTATACAGAATGTTGGGGTATACAGCCTGGCGGGGTATACAGAATGTTGGGGTATACAGCCTGAAGGGATATACAGAATGTTGAGGTATACAGCCTGTCGGAATATACAAAATGTGGGGGTATACAGCCTGACGGGATATACAGAATGTTGGTGTATACAGCCTGGCGGGATATACAGAAAGTTGGGGTATACAGCCTTCGGTAGCAGGCAGAGCGGAACTCCCATCAGCTCTGACCCAGTACCACAATGTATAGCACCGCTAGAGAGAAGGGGACCAATCAGCTCTGACCCAATACTACGGTCTACAGCACTGCCAGGGAGAAGGGGACCAATCAGCTCTGGCCCAATACCACAGTGTATAGCATCGCCAGGGAGAAGGGGACCAATCGGCTCTCAGGGACGTGCAGTCAGGGGAGGCAGGGGAGGCAGTGCCTCCCCTGTCATTAATGATTAATGAAATAATACAAAGAAAATACTTATGACACATTTGTGTCATAAGTATATGCTTTATATTATAATAATCACTTTTACCCCATTTTTTTTTATATAATTGGTTACGGAGGCACCAGAAGCGGTGCCTCCGTGTGTCAATGTTAGCGTTTCCGAAATAGGGGGTGGGTAGGGGGCGGGGCCAAGTAGCAGCCAGTGAATGCCCATTACAAAAAGCATTACAGGCGGCACTTATAGCGGTGCCTCAGTGACAGTCAGGGACATGCTATCTGCTTCTGGCTATATGAAAGCACGCCCCTGTCACTGAGGCAAATGTGATTGGGCACAGTGGCGCTGCCTCAGTGACAGGGGCGTGCTTTCATATAGTCAGAAGCAGAAAGCACGTCCCTGACCAAATCACTGGAAGCTTCCACAGGTGCCGTAAGCCGGCCCCAGCCCCAGCGCTAATCAAGAATCCAGCGGGGGAATGACTTGGTGGATCCCCCTCTACCTCAGCGCTGGCCCCAGCTCCAGCGCTGAACATAATAACAGCAGGGGGAATAAATTGTTAGTCACATTAGGCGCCAGCCCGAGCGTCTAATGTGACAGCAGCTCCCCCAGCGCTGACCCCAGCTCCGGACGCTCCAGTATGTGACTTGGTGGATTCCCCTCTACCCAGCTCCTGCGCTGCACTGCGCTGAACGTAATAACAGAAGGGGGAATAAATTGTTAACTGCCGCCCAGCGCCAGCCCGAGTGACAGCAGCTCCCCCTCTCCCCCTGCGCTGACCTCAGCTCCGGATGCTCCATTTTAGAATGTGACACCAGCGGGCAGCGGCCCAGCGACCAGTGGGCAGACCCCATGGCGGCTTGGTAGAGCCAGCACCGACAGGGTCTGCAGGGAGCGCTGGGTCTGGGTAGGAGCTGCTCTGCTGGTCTCTGCAGCTTATGTAGGCGGCAGCTCTTGCACTTGCCTGTCAGTGCAGAATCATTCTGGACCCAGGGCTCCCCACAGAGCTCGTCGGTGCTGGCTCCACCAAGCTAGTGCCTCACCAACCACTAACCTCACCGCACGTCACTGTCGGCTCTGGCCCAAGGGTTCTAATAACTCTATTTCCTGACTTTACATTATTATCTGACACTCTCATTCTATAGTATATCTTCCTCTCTCACCCCCTCTCCATCTCTCTCTCCCCCTATGATTATCTCTCTGTCCCCCTGCCCTCCATCTATCTCAACGCCTCTCCCTATCTCTCTATACCCCACCCCTCCATCTATCTCACCCCCTCTCCCTATCTCTCTATACCCCACCCCTCCATCTATCTCACCCCATCTCCCTATCTCTCTATACCCCACCCCTCCATCTATCTCACCCCCTCTCCCTATCTCTCTATACCCCACCATCTATCTCGCCCCCTCTTCCACTCTCTCTGACACTCTCATTCTATATCTTCCTCTCTCTAGAACCCACCTCTCCAGCTCCCTCTCTCTAAACACCACCCCTCTCTTTCCCTCTCTCTATACCTCACCTCTCCATCTCTCGCTCCCTCTCTCTATACACCACCCCTCCATCTCTATCACCCCCTCTCCCACTCTATCTGACACTCTTAAGGTGGCCATACACACGCAGATTTATCTTCAGATCTGGCTGGTTGGAACAAAAACATGGTTATGGATGATAGCAAATGACAGTTGTCCATTTGCTTGGAAATGCTGGAAAACTGACAAACTGTCACTCATCCATAACCATGTTTTTGTTCCAACCAGCCAGATCTGAAGATAAATCTTACTAGTGTATGGGCACCTTTATTCTATAGATTGTAAGCTTGCAAGCAAGGGCGTCCTACCTCCATGTCAGTTTGTATCCACCCAGTTTGTTAAAGGACCCCTTCACTTGAGCAATGTACATGCAATTAGTGCAATGTAAGTGATAAATCGCATGTACAGTGGCCAGATTGCATGTACATGACAGGAGGTATGATGCAATGCACGTTCCAGTGCGCATTGCATTGCACCTCCTTGGTCGCATGGGCAGCCAGTAAAATCTGTCGCTGCCTGCCGGGAAATCGCCACTGTGATGCCTCCCCTCTCCGCTCCCTCCTACCTGCTCCATCCCTCCGCCTCCTCCCCGCACGCTGCTTCCTCTTTCTGGCTCCATCACGCTGCTCTCCACCCTCCTTCCAGCTCTGTCCCTCCGCCCTCCTCCAGCAGTAGCAGCCTCTCTCTCTCACACAGGAAAATATTTTCAGGAGGCTGCTGCTTCTGCTATTACAGTCACTGCCACCAATGTAATATCTAGTGGTCTCTGTATGGATTCCCACTGTCACCAATGTTTTCCCACTGCCACCAATGTTGTAATCTTTCACACACTGGCCCACATTTTTTTTCAATACAATTTTATCATTAGCCTGCCACCCACAGCCCAGGGGTGGCAGGGACAGCCCTGGGCTTCAAGCTGGGCTGGGGTTCCCCTGGAGGGGGGGACCCCACTCCACCAGGGACCCAGCTCAGGCTAACCAGCCAGGGTGATCAGGCTTTGGCCGGGGGACCTTATGTAAAAAGAGTCCCCCGGCTGTGGCATGACACCACTGGCTGTTTGAGCCCGGTGCTGGTTTCCAAAATACGGGGGACCACTACTCCTTTTATCCCCCCAGAATTTTGGGAACCAGGATTGGGCTCAAGAGCCCGGTGCTTGTTATAGAAATACAAGGGTACCCCAGCTTTTTTTCCCCTGTACCGAATTTCTGTAACCAGGACCGGCTCGATGAGCCTGGGGCGGGTGATAGCCGGGTGGGGGGACCCCACGTCGTTTAAAAATATATATATATATTTATTTTTCTATTTTATTACACAGAGAAGCCTGCACAGATCTGACTGATCCGTGCAGGCTGCAGCCAAATACGCCTGGAAAATGAAGCCAAATTCATCAGTACTACAGTATTTAGGCCAGCCCCCCTAGCACCCTGTAGTACAGCACCCTGTAGTATGCGATTTGTCACAGGTTGATAAATTGCATGCAATATATCTGATGCAAAATAACACACAAGTACAGAATCTGACGTGCAGGACTCCCGGGGAGTTCAGGGGAAATCTCATGCAATTCCAAGCATCAGATAAATTGCCCTAATGTAAGGGGCCCTTTAATCATACCTCCCAACAGTCCCGATTACAGCGGGACAGTCCCGATTATCAGGGCCTGTCCCGCTGTCCCACCCGCGGACGGCAGTGTCCCGCGGTGTGGGGGGCTGTTGGGAGTCCCCCCTGTCGGCTGCTAAGCAGCGGGGAATAAACGCTGTGCGCATGCACACAGCGTCTATTCCCGTAGCCAGGGGGCATGGCTAGAGGCTCACAGAGCCTCTGGGTCATGCCGCCATAGCGGCAAAATGGGGGCGAGTATAGGCCACGCCCCCTAAATAAGGTCACGCCCCTGAAAATTTCGGCGCACCTTCGGCGTGCATCAGCTGTGTCCCGGGTCAGGCGCGGAGAAAGTTGGGAGGTATGCTTTAATCACTGTTGTTTCCATTTGTAAAGCGCAACGGTATATGCTGCACTATATAAGACACTGTAAATAAATATAAATATCTTCCTCTCTTCTCCATCTCTCTATACCCCACCCTCTCCCTCTCTGACACTCTCATTATATAGCTTTCTCTTTCTCCCCCTCTCTCTATACCCCACCCTCCCTCTCTCTCTCACACTCTCTCCCTGTGACACTCTCATTCTAGATCTTCCTCTCTCTCCCTCCTCTCTCTATACCCCACCCTCTCCCTCTCTGACACTCTCATTCTATATCTTTCCCCTCTCTCTATACACCACCCTCCCTCTCTGACACTCTCATTCTATATCTTTCCCCTCTCTCTATACCCCACCCTCTCCCTCTCTGACACTCTCATTCTATATCTTTCCCCTCTCTCTATACACCACCCTCCCTCTCTGACACTCTCATTCTATATCTTTCCCCTCTCTCTATACACCACCCTCCCTCTCTGACACTCTCATTCTATATCTTCCCCCTCTCTCTATACACCACCCTCCCTCTCTGACACTCTCATTCTATATCTTTCCCCTCTCTCTATACACCACCATCCCTCTCTGACACTCTCATGCTATATCTTTCCCCTCGCTCTATACACCACCCTCCCTCTCTGACACTCTCATTCTATATCTTTCCCCTCTCTCTATACACCACCCTCCCTCTCTGACACTCTCATTCTATATCTTCCCCCTCTCTCTATACACCACCCTCCCTCTCTGACACTCTCATTCTATATCTTTCCCCTCTCTCTATACACCACCATCCCTCTCTGACACTCTCATGCTATATCTTTCCCCTCGCTCTATACACCACCCTCCCTCTCTGACACTCTCATTCTAGATCTTCCTCTCTCTCCCTCCTCTCTCTATACCCCACCCTCTCCCTCTCTGACACTCTCATTTTATATCTTTCCCCTCTCTCTATACACCACCCTCCCTCTCTGACACTCTCATTCTATATCTTTCCCCTCTCTCTATACCCCACCCTCTCCCTCTCTGACACTCTCATTCTATATCTTTCCCCTCTCTCTATACACCACCCTCCCTCTCTGACACTCTCATTCTATATCTTTCCCCTCTCTCTATACCCCACCCTCTCCCTCTCTGACACTCTCATTCTATATCTTTCCCCTCTCTCTATACACCACCCTCCCTCTCTGACACTCTCATTCTAGATCTTCCTCTCTCTCCCTCCTCTCTCTATACCCCACCCTCTCCCTCTCTGACACTCTCATTCTATATCTTTCCCCTCTCTCTATACACCACCCTCCCTCTCTGACACTCTCATTCTATATCTTTCCCCTCGCTCTATACACCACCCTCCCTCTCTGACACTCTCATTCTATATCTTACTCCCCCCTCTCGCTTCCTCTCTATACACCACCCCCTCCATCTCTCTCACCCCCTTTCCCTATCTCTCTATACCCCAGCCCTCCATCTATCTCACCGCCTCTCCCTATCTCTCTATACCCCACCACTCCATCTATCTCACCCCCTTTCCCTATCTCTCTATACCCCAGCCCTCCATCTATCTCACCCCTCTCCCTATCTCTCTGTACCCCAGCCCTCCATTTATCTCACCGCCTCTCCCTATCTCTCTATACCCCACCCCTCCATCTATCTCACCCCCTCTCCCTATCTCTCTATACCCCACCCCTCCATCTATCTCACCCCCTCTCCCTATCTCTCTATACCCCACCATCTATCTCGCCCCCTCTCCCACTCTCTCTGACACTCTCATTCTATATCTTCCTCTCTCTAGAACCCACCTCTCCAGCTCCCTCTCTCTATACACCACCCCTCTCTTTCCCTCTCTCTATACCTCACCTCTCCATCTCTCGCTCCCTCTCTCTCTATACACCACCCCTCCATCTCTATCACCCCCTCTCCCTCTCTATCTGACACTCTTAAGGTGGCCATACACACGCAGATTTATCTTCAGATCTGGCTGGTTGGAACAAAAACCTGGTTATGGATGATAGCAAATGACAGTTGCCCATTTGCTTGGAAATGCTGGAAAACTGACAAACTGTCACTCATCCATAACCATGTTTTGGTTTCAACCAGCCAGATCTGAAGATAAATCTTACTAGTGTATGGGCACCTTTATTCTATAGATTGTAAGCTTGCAAGCAGGGGCGTCCTACCTCCATGTCAGTTTGTATCTACCCAGTTTGTTTAAGGACCCCTTACACTTGAGCAATGTACATGCAATTAGTGCAATGTAAGTGATAAATCGCATGTACAGTGGCCAGATTGCATGTACATGACAGGAGGTATGATGCAATGCACGTTCCCGTGCGCATTGCATTGCACCTCCTTGGTCGCATGGGCAGCCAGTAAAATCTGTCGCTGCCCGCCGGGACATCGCCGCTGTGATGCCTCCCCTCTCCGCTCCCTCCTACCTGCTCCATCCCTCCGCCTCCTCCCCGCACGCTGCTTCCTCTTTTTGGCTCCATCACGCTGCTCTCCACCCTCCTTCCAGCTCTGTCCCTCCGCCCTCCTCCAGCAGCAGCAGCCTCTCTCTCTCACACAGGAAAATATTTTCAGGAGGCTGCTGCTTCTGCTATTACAGTCACTGCCACCAATGTAATATCTAGTGGTCTCTGTATGGATTCCCACTGTCACCAATGTTTTCCCACTGCCACCAATGTTGTAATCTTTCACACACTGGCCCACATTTTTTTTCATTACAATTTTATCATTAGCCTGCCACCGACAGCCCAGGGGTGGCAGGGACAGCCCTGGGCTTCAAGCTGGGCTGGGGTTCCCCTGGAGGGGGGGACCCCACTCCACCAGGGACCCAGCTCAGGCTAACCAGCCAGGGTGATCAGGCTTTGGCCGGGGGACCTTATGTAAAAAGAGTCCCCCGGCTGTGGCATGACACCTCTGGCTGTTTGAGCCCGGTGCTGGTTTCCAAAATACGGGGGACCACTACTCCTTTTATCCCCCCAGAATTTTGGGAACCAGGATTGGGCTCAAGAGCCTGGTGCTTGTTATAGAAATACAAGGGTACCCCAGCTTTTTTTCCCCTGTACCGTATTTCTGTAACCGATGAGCCTGGGGCGGGTTATAGCCGGGTGGGGGGACCCCACGTCGTTTAAAAAATATATATATTTATTTTTCTATTTTATTACACAGAGAAGCCTGCACAGATCTGACTGATCCGTGCAGGCTGCAGCCAAATACGCCTGGAAAATGAGTATTTCTCAGTTGTATTTTTTGCTGAATTACTGGCCAAATTCATCAGTACTACAGTATTTAGGCCAGCCCCCCTAGCACCCTGTAGTACAGCACCCTGTAGTATGCGATTTGTCACAGGTTAATAAATTGCATGCAATATATCTGATGCAAAATAACACACAAGTACAGAATCTGACGTGCAGGACTCCCGGAAGGCTGCCGGGGAGTTCAGGGGAAATCTCATGCAATTCCAAGCATCAGATAAATTGCCCTAATGTAAGTGGCCCTTTAATCATACCTTCCAACAGTCCCGATTACAGCGGGACAGTCCCAATTATCAGGGCCTGTCCCGCTGTCCCACCCGCAGACGGCAGTGTCCCGCGGTGAGGGGGGCTGTTGGGAGTCCCCCCTGTCGGCTGCTAAGCAGCGGGGAATAAACGCTGTGCGCATGCGCACAGCGTCTATTCCCGTAGCCAGGGGGCTGGGGGCATGGCTAGAGGCTCACAGAGCCTCTGGGTCATGCCCCCATAGCGGCAAAATGGGGGCGAGTATAGGCCACGCCCCCTAAATTAGGTCACGCCCCTGAAAATTTCGGCGCACATCAGCTGTGTCCCGGGTCAGGCGCGGAGAAAGTTGGGAGGTATGCTTTAATCACTGTTGTTTCCATTTTCAAGCACAACGGTATATGCTGCACTATATACGACACTGTAAATAAATATAAATATCTTCCTCTCTTCTCCATCTCTCTATACCCCACCCTCTCCCTCTCTGACACTCTCATTCTATAGCTTTCTCTTTCTCCCCCTCTCTCTATACCCCACCCTCCCTCTCTCACACCCTCTCCCTGTGACACTCTCATTCTATATCTTCCTCTCTCTCCCTCCTCTCTCTATGGGCGAGATTTACTAAAGGGAAAATGCCGTAAAACCCCCGTTTTACGGCATTTTCCTATGTATCAATAAACGTCCGCAGCGTTTTCGCTAGGCAGGGTATCGCCACCTCTGGGTGGCGATACCCTATAGAAGCCTATGGGCTTTTTTCGCCGCCCGCCGTACGCCGTCCGCGCGCCCACCCCCTCCCGTCCTCCTGTGATCATCTCCTCCCCCTGGTGTGACAGCCGGCAGGACATCCGGCTTCAGGGGGAAGGAGGAGACACAGGGGGACGCTGGCAGCCGCCGGGAGGTGACGGAGACCCCCGCAGCCAACATCACAGGTATCGCGGGGGTCTCCGTCACCGCAACCCGATGCTGGCCGCATATGTTAGTACATATGCGGCAGCATCGCGGCGGCTGCCGTGCGAAGGGCGGCGATGTATGTTAATACATCCCGCCCTATATCCCACCCTCTCCCTCTCTGACACTCTCATTCTATATCTTTCCCATCGCTCTATACACCACCCTCCCTCTCTGACACTCTCATTCTATATCTTTACCATCGCTCTATACACCACCCTCCCTCTCTGACACTCTCATTCTATATCTTTCCCATCGCTCTATACACCACCCTCCCTCTCTGACACTCTCATTCTATATCTTTCCCCTCTCTCTATACACCACCCTCCCTCTCTGACACTCTCATTCTATATCTTTCCCCTCTTTCTATACACCACCCTCCCTCTCTGACACTCTCATTCTATATCTTTCCCCTCTCTCTATACACCACCCTCCCTCTCTGACACTCTCATTCTATATCTTTCCCCTCTCTCTATACACCACCCTCCCTCTCTGACACTCTCATTCTATATCTTACTCCCCCCTCTCGCTTCCTCTCTATACACCACCCCCTCCATCTCTCTCACCATCTCTCCCTCTGACACTCTCATTCTATACCTTCCTCTCTATACACCACCCCTCCCTCCCCCTCCCTTCTCATGGAGTCAGTGTCTCTCACCTGTGTCAGGTGTGAGCAGTCAGTGCCGGGATCCTAGGTCTGTTCCACACACTTCTGTAACTCTAATGGTGTCTGTCTAGTGAAAGTGAAAGTATTTCTGTCTGCGCCCCTCCCCGGCCTCTGTCTCCTTCCTCACACTCACACAGATCCTCCTCATTACTCTGCTGAGCGAGCACTGTGTACAGTAGCTGCAGGCCTAGATATCTCTGCTATATACACCACAGGAACATGTTCCAGCACGGGAAGCACTGGAATTATTCTGATTCTATTACCATAATAATGGACACATGAATGCACCTACTGTATAAGGGCAAAGGCTGCAATAAGTGTGATGAAGGGAAGTCTTGTGCCAGTGTTGCAAATGTGTCAGTAAATCAAAATGTGTCGGCAGTGCAGAAAGTTGCCAGTAGTGCAAAATGTGTCAGTAAATTAAAATGTGTCAGTTATGTGGGCAGTGCAGAATGTGCCAGTAATGCAGAATATCTCTGAATTCTATTATCATGTAGTGTTCTAGACGGGAGATGGTCCTTGGGTCACCACCAAGTAGGTCGACACCACTAGGTCAACATACAGATAGGTCGACATGACTTTAGCTCAACATGAGTTTCGGTCAACATGTTATTCGTTTTACTGTTTTTTTGCGCCATGCCCGATGCGTTTCAGTGTTTATGTTGAATGTGTATATAGAAGGGTAAAAAAACCTTACCCATGTCGACCTAATTACATACCTCCAACATGACCCTCTCCAGGAGGGACACAAGGCTCTGTTTCTGGACTTCCTTCTTCATTTCGGATGACCATCATCTGTGGTGAAACACCTTTCTTACCAATTAACCTGTTTAGAACAGGTGAAGGCTACCATAAACTAAGAGATAAGCCCAGGAACAGAGCATTGTGTCCCTCCTGGAGAGGGGCATGTTGGGAGGTACGGAGCGATGTACGGGGGAAGGGGACGATCATACAGTAAGAGGGAATCCCAGGAACAGAGCATTGTGGCCCTCCTGGAGAGGGGCATGTTGGGAGGTACGGAGCGGTGTACGGGGGAAGGGGACGATCATACAGTAAGAGGGAATCCCAGGAACAGAGCATTGTGTCCCTCCTGGAGAGGGGCATGTTGGGAGGTACGGAGCGGTGTACGGGGGAAGGGGACGATCATACAGTAAGAGGGAAGCCCGGAAACAGAGCATTGTGTCCCTCCTGGAGAGGGGCATGTTGGGAGGTACTGAGCGGTATATGGGGGAAGGGGACGATCATACAGTAAGAGGGAAGCCCAGGAACAGAGCATTGTGTCCCTCCTGGAGAGGGGCATGTTGGGAGGTACTGAGCGGTATATGGGGGAAGGGGACGATCATACAGTAAGAGGGAAGCCCAGGAACAGAGCATTGTGTCCCTCCTGGAGAGGGGCATGTTGGGAGGTACTGAGCGGTGTACGGGGGAAGGGGACGATCATACAGTAAGAGGGAATCCCAGGAACAGAGCATTGTGTCCCTCCTGGAGAGGGGCATGTTGGGAGGTACTGAGCGGTGTACGGGGGAAGGGGACGATCATACAGTAAGAGGGAATCCCAGGAACAGAGCATTGTGTCCCTCCTGGAGAGGGGCATGTTGGGAGGTATGAAATTACCCTCTCGACCTTAGCCATGTTCACCTAATGACCCTGTCGACCTAACCCATACTGACCTTTAGCCATGTTGACCTTTGTGCATGTCGACCTAGTGCTTGTCTAATAACTTGTAGACCAAATGATCCATACCCTTGTAGACTGGGTACTTATATCATTCAGTGAGCTGGGAGAAACCATGCACCTGATATCCCCCCAAATCCTAAATAAAATGTGTTTTCCCACAATACCTCAGAAGCCCACTGATTGACACTGATTGACAGTGGAAGCCCACAAGTCTTATTAAGGGTATCTGACTAAAGAAACAGGCAAGGGGACTTCCCTGTAATACAGGTACATCAAGTAACCCATTGTTGCCATAGGTATATAAAGTAGGATAGAAAACGCACATCCAGGACCAACGGGGATATTTCAACCTATACTTTATCTCTCTCCAATACTATCTCTCTCCCACTCTCTCTTTTCTTCTCCTTTTTTTCTCACTGGCCTCCTTTTTCTCTTTTTTCTTTTCCGTCTTGAGGGTAGGAGGAAGAGCAACCCTTACTCTATGATTTCAGAATTATTCAAGTTTGATATACCTGTACCTGCACCAAGATTCTTTAAAAATGGTTTTCATATGAATTATTTGATTATCCCCTGCTGCGGAACAAAACAATGGCATATTTTAAGAGCCATAGACCTTAATTTATAACTGTCTCACTTGAACGTGGTCAACTGTAGATACCGCTTCATACAGGGTTAAAGTATACTTTGTGCTTAATTATTGCCCTAATAAACACATCTAAATAATATATTTTCTTTGCTTCATTAAATTCAAACAACAGGCTGGAGTTTTATCTCTCACTAGACACAGTGGGGCAGATGTATCAACTAGCGTTAAGTGCAAAAATGCACTTAACGCTGGTTAACTGGGGGGGATTACGATTTCTCCAATGTATTACTAGCGCACCTAACGAGCACTAGTGACAGCCCGGCGAGTTACGCTCGGCGGGGCTGTCCCCTGCAATCCCCCCCAGGGATTAACGGTCGGGGCAATGTATTAACAGCCTACAAGGCGTTAATTCGCCCCGGCCGCTTCGCCAGCTCAGGGCTAGCGTTGTCCTATGCCTCACTGTGGGGACAACGCTAGCCCTGCGTCTGGCTTGGGCTGCGCTGGAGATCTCGCGGTTTTAGCGAGATCTCGCGCATGCCCAGAAAGCCGGGCAGGGGGGGGGGGGACTGCGAGTACGCATGTGCGGGCGGCGAGGGAGACGATAAGGAGAGCCGTTCACGCTGGTGATAACGGCTCTCCTTATCAGTTGGGATGGGGTTAATACATCTGCCTATAACGTTTGCCCGCTTCTCCACGTTATGCTGGAGAACGCGGGAATCGTTATTCGCCAAACATTATAGGCAGATTAATATATCCAGTGTTTCTTCACAATAAACTCTGTGGTAGCCGCTATTTGATACATTTGTTATTCATACCTTGTGGAAAACCGATTTGTTGTTACATTGGATTCAGTATTGAATCCCGGCGGTCGGGATCCCGGCGTTCAGAATCCCGACGCCGGAATGCCGACAAGGGGGGGACGTGGATCGCCCCCCCCTTGCGGGCTCGCAGCGCTCTCGCCACGCAGCGGGCCCGGTGCCTCGCTACGCTCGGCACACTAATTTATTCTCCCTCCAGGGGTGTCGTGGACACCCCAGGAGGGAGAATGTGTCGGCATTTCGGCGGTCAGGATTCTGAACGCCGGGATCCCGACCGCCGGGATCGTAACTGCATCCCGTTACATTTGTTACATTCCTCTAGGCTGAACCAGACACCTATGAGAAAAAAACCTCTCTCTCTAGCTAGTCTCTTATATATTTGGCTACACCTGTCACTCAAAGTGTGTCTGACCCTCTAACGCTGGGTGGAGCCTCTTATTCACATGACAGAGAACCAGCCCAGGGAGCCCACAGTCATAGGAGGGACACATTGCTCTGCTCCTGCACTTTCCTTTTAATGTATGATTGCCATCACCTGTGTTGAAGCACCTTTCCTATCAATTAACCTGTTCAACACAGATGGAGGTAATCATACATTAGGAAGAAAGTCCAGCGGCAGAGCATTGTGTCCCTCCTGGCATGGGTCATGTTGGGAGGTATGCACAGTGGCAGACACCATCTGCCTCCCCATGTTACCCAGTAAAGACACAGCTACTCACCAGACACACCAGGTGAGCGCCCCCCGCGGCCCCCCTCCCATGATTCGCGCGCTCCCGCGAACCTCTCCTACCGCAATTCGTGGCACCCCCCCCCCACGATTTGCGGCAACCCCAGCCCCCACGACCCCCCCCCTTCTGCGATTCGCTGCAACACCCCGCGCCCACCCTTCCCGCAATTCGCAGCACCCACCCCCGCGACCCCCACTCCCCCAATTCATGGCACACACACACCCCCGCCACCCCCCCTCCCGTGGACACCCCCCACCACCACCCCCCCCCCCCAGCCGCTGCGATTCACAGCAACCCCAGGATCAAATGGCACATGCAAAACACTGACACGGCTATGGTCGACGATGAAAAAGGTTGACATGAGTTTTTCAAGATTTATGTTTCATTTTAAGAATGTTTTCATATTCATTTTCATATGTCGACATGGTCACCAATGAAGTGCCACACTTATGTCAACATTTAATGTGTTGACCCAAAGAATTCCCAGGGCCTAGACCAAGGGAAAAAAAATCAGGCGCTTGACAGGATATGTTTTTCGGGGTGTTAGCTGCTGCTCAATGGGGGGATAGTCAGTCCCCACCGCAAGAAGACACAAAGACCAGTCACGCCGAAGCGTGTGAGCAGCGCTAAATGAGGGTGACACACACCAAGCTACAATATAATAAATGTTTTTACTTGTTAAAAATCAAACATATAATAAAGTACAGTACAAAATTCACAATATAAAAACAGTGTAGGTACCATAAAGCCGATTCTTCACGTCACAAGCAGGGGTGGACGTGACAGTTTTTAGTCCAGTTTAGGACACGGGATGTAAACAGTGTGATGAATGGGAAAAGGAAGGTGGGTGAGCATTTGATCACAGGTAAGTGCACATTACAATTTGGTGGATGATCTGAGTGAGACCACAGGTGGTAGTTGGAATCCTCACCCTGATAGATGATGATAAAGAAATACTGTCGGTCGGCTTCCGCTGAAGAGGTGACCCCTTGCAGATTCTGATGATGGTAGAGGGGGGGGGGATGGAATACCCCAACGATTTTTCAACGAGCGGTGTCCGCCAAAACTCGACAGTGATAACTTGGAGAAGTAGTATCGGTAGGTGATGAAAAAAATGCTGTCCGTCGGCTTCCGCTGAAGAGGTGACCCCTTGCAGATTATGATGATAATAGAGGGGAGGGGGTGAAATACCCCAACGATTTTTCGAAGAGCGGTGTCCGCCAAAACTCGACAGTGATAACTTGGAGAGGTGGTATCGGTAGGTGAAATGATGTCCTCCTTTCTTATGGCATACTGAAATTATGCCGCTGGGTGTTCCAGGAGAAACCGTAACCACCAAACACAATGGAAGGACTGGGGTGATGAAGGGGGTATTGAAGCAGGTAAATCCGTGGGTAAAGGTGTACCAGCAAGTGGGTCCAATCTGGGTACAGTCTCCCACACTTGGAGTGAAGAACCGGAGGTCTGCCTGACGCGTTTCACTGCCAACTGCAGCTTTATCAAAGGTATCTGGCAGTGACTGGAGTATGGGTATAAATACCCCTTTAATGAGCCAATACACTGCAGGTGTGTGCATCAAACATTAACACAATTACATGAAATAAACATAAAATTAGCTAAAATAAATATTTCTAGGAGACAGACGTACTTTATAATTCATATAGTGTGTATATATATATAAAATTAATGGTGAAACAGAAAAAATAAAAACTGAATAAGTAATGAAATGGAGATCAACAGGGTCACATGATCGCATAGGGGATCGAATATATATTAGAAAAGGACATGATTTTAGTCTAAAGGATGAGTAGGGAGGAGGATGAATAATAAAGTTAATTTAGGAAGAAAAATAAGCAGGATAATACCTGTAAAAATAGTGAAAACGCGCTGTTTGTCCGCTAATGGAACGCAAATGCGTTCCAAATACCAGGAAGTGACTACTTCCGCTGTCACACCGGAAGTTAAGGGCGGACAGCGGGGACAGCAATCGGTGATGCAAATGTGCATCACAGATATATTTCCCGCCGCTAACGCGCCGGAAGTCAAAGACGGGCGGCGGGGGACAGCATTAGCTGGTGCAACTGTGCAGCAGGGAAACATTTCCCAACGCACAGTAATCAACTGTGCGGTGGTTCCCGACCCTGATTATTTAGCAGGAACAATAGGGGGAGGGGGATGTTTGGAAAGCGGTCACATGGTATCAAAACCAGTGTACATGGGTTGCCAAGGGAACCTGGCCAGTGAATCCCTTAATGGGGATGGATCTTGATTGGTTTAACATCCGATCATGTGACCATGTGAATCTCATATGATGGCACTGATAGGTATTTGGATTCTAGTGACTATTTCACACAAAATTAGGACATAATAGAGATAAATATAAATATAAATGAATATACACATAAATAATATGTGTGTAAAACAGATACTATAAAGATATGATAATAAAAATAAACATAATAATAGTAATAGCAATGCTAAAGACGCTCATAACATGAATGGAACAGATTTGTCAACCAATGATGTTACAGAGAGAGTAGGTACAATTCATAATGACGGAAATTGTGATTCAGAAATTGATCATAAGACGTTTTAACTGGCATTTAGTAGTTATGTCGCCATAATACAAAAACATATATTTAATTCACAATGATATACAAAATCAGTAAGTATATTGCAACTGTTAGGATAAATCAGCAAGAAGATAACAAATAGAGTATAAAGAAAGAGAACAAGAGAGGTGATTAGAGTACAATATTTAATTCCATGGCTTCATTAAGGCCTTTAGGGAATAAACAGTCCATTTTGAAGGTCCAAAAAATTTCTTGCCTACATAAAGTACGGAATCTATCCCCGCCTCTTTTAGTCGGGGGTATATGTTCCAGGCCGATCAGCGAAAGGTCCTTTGGGTCTTTATTGTGGCACTCAGAAAAATGTCGGGAGACACTATGTATTAAAGAACCTTTAAGGATGTTTCTTCGATGTTCGAGGAAACGAGTCCTCAGGGGGCGTGTGGTACGGCCCACATATTTCAAATCACAGGTACATTTCAACAAATATATAGTGAATGGAGTATTACAATTAATAAAGCCACGAACTTTCATGGTGTCAATTGGTGTATTAACCACTATGGTTTTGTTTAAAATATGATTGCAGGTAATACACTGTGTTCTGCCACATCTATGGCAGCCCACTGGTTTCGGTGGCAGCCAATTTTTGGTTGCCGGTTTTTTATTGGCCGGAGGGTCACGGAGGCAACTAGGGGCAAGAAGATTTTTTAAGGATTTCTTTTTTTGAAAAATAAAATAAAGGAGGGACGTGAGGGTAACACGTCTCTCAACATAGGGTCTTGTTTAAGAATAAAATGTTTTTTGTTTATAATTTTCCGTATATCCATATAATCTTTATTAAAGGTGGAAATGAAAGATATATTATTGGGGGTATCTTTGGAGGCTACAGTGTTTTTTCTATTGGGGGGCCTGTCACAAAGAAGGGAGTCCCTATCGCGCTCTCTGCTGACTTCATAAGCTTCTTTTACTAATCTTTCAGGATACCCACAATCCTGAAAAGATTTCATAAGGTGAGTAGCCTGTTGGTCAAAGGTTTCCAATTGAGAACAGTTACGTCTCAGGCGCAGCATCTGTCCCCTGGGGATGTTTTTGATCCAGGGTCGATAATGGGCACTTTTGAAATTAAGATAAGAGTTGGTGTTCACAGTTTTTTGGTAATTACTCGTCTGGATAACCCCATCAATGGCGTGAAGAGTGATATCTAAAAAATTAATAGTGGATGGGTGAAAGGAGTGCGTGAATTTTAAATTAAAAGGATTGGAATTGAGGTGTGACACAAAAGAAGTGATGGAAGTGACATCCCCATCCCAAATGAAAAAAAGATCGTCTATATAACGGCCATAGAGTACCAGATTCGCGCCATAGATGGAATCCCAAATAAATTGGTCCTCAACCTCACTCATATAGAGGTTGGCATAACTGGGCGCGAATCTGGTCCCCATGGCCGTCCCCATCACCTGTAAATAAAATGTGTCCTGAAACAGAAAATAATTGTGTTTAAGAATAAAAGAAATAGCATCAGTGATGAAGTGACATAATTCCACCGTCAGATCACCATCAACAAAAAGTCTCTTCTGGATAGTTTGAACCCCCAATTCATGGGGTATGTTGGAGTAAAGACTCTCAACATCAAGTGTTAGGAAATTATAGGAGTCCTTCCATTGAATATTTTTGATTAGTTGGAGAAAATGAGTAGTATCCTTGATGTGTGATCTGAGGGTGGACACCCGTGGCTGTAAATAAGAATCAACAAACTGTGACAAATTAGAAGTAAGAGAGTGAACCCCTGAAATAATGGGACGACCAGGTGGTGAGGTGAGGTGTTTGTGAATTTTGGGAAGGTGGTAAAAAATGGGAGTGGAAGGATGTGGATTAAACAAAAAGTAATACTCATCCTTGGAAATAACAGATTCCAAAACTGCTTTATCTAGAAGTCCCTTAAGAGCCACAGTGAAAGGTTGTGTGGGGTTATTTTGAAGTACCACATAAAATGAAGTATTTGACAATTGTCTAAGAGCCTCATTAACATAATCGGTACGGTCTTGAATGACAATACCTCCTCCCTTGTCGGCCTCCCTGAAGATGATGGAAATGTCCCCAGTGAGACCGACAAGGGCTTTCCTTTCCCAGGCATTGAGATTGTCCCTAAGATTAAATTTAAATTTATTGGGACCTTTTTGACTTTTGGAGGAACACAGCTGTTTAAAGTCCTCAAGTGTGGTTTTGTAAAAAGTTTCGATACTAGTACCCTTCGCTTTTATGGGGTAAAAATCCGATTTTCGTTTTAGTTTGGACTTGTCAATGTCAAATATTTTTTTAGGAGAGTTATTGCTCTCTACCCACAAGTCAGCCAGAATGTCAAGGCTGGTTTGGTCTCCACTGTCAAGAAGGATGGGAGCGGCTGGATCCTTATTTTTCTGGGATCTTTGGAAAAAGAAATATCTTTGTCTGCAGAGAGTTCGAATGTAGCGATTCAATTCAATAAATAAATCAAAAATATTGGCCTCAGTGGAGGGGGGAAATTTCAAACCTTTACCCAATAGGTTAGTTTCAATTTTACTGAGTTTTCTTGAGGATAGATATATTGGACGGAGGAGATTTAGCCAATTTCAATTTCTTATATTGGGTCTTCTTTCCTCCTCTACATCCTCTACGCTTGACCGTCTCCTTCTCTTGGGGGTCCCCTCCCCCTGGTGTCTCCCCGTCTCCCAGTTTTGGCGGGATCCTAAAAAATGATTATGGTTTTCAGAAATGGGTCCTTTATTACTCTTATTTATGGGTTTATAGTTATTTTTAGGTCTGGCCCCCAAAGGTTGAAAGTTAGAGTCTGAATTTCTGGACTGATAGTTTCTAATGTTAGAGGTGGGAGTGTGCGTGCTGGCATTTTCACGAGCACTCCTCCCCCTGTAATTAGGAGAATCATAGACCTTAAAGTTTTTTATTCTCTCTGATTGTCTCCTATTATCGTGAAACCTGGATCTACTGTTATCGGTCCTACCTTGGTTCTGTTGTCTATGCTTAAGGCGGTAGTTTCTCACATTATTAGTTTGATAGTCATCTAAATCACGATGAAACTTCTTACATTTGGTGTCAATGACCTCCTGTTCGAATTTCATCAATCTCTCTATGATACGAGCGTCTTTTTCCTTAAATTCCTTAGTGTGTTTCAAGGGATCTAACTTAGTTTTTATACTCTCTATTTCCAATTCTAGTTCTTTGGTTTTCTTGACCCTATATTCAATAACCAGATTCATCAATAAAAATGAGCAATTGTCAGCGGAAGCCGACCGACAGTATTTCTTTATCATCATCTATCAGGGTGAGGATTCCAACTACCACCTGTGGTCTCACTCAGATCATCCACCAAATGGTAATGTGCACTTACCTGTGATCAAATGCTCACCCACCTTCCTTTTCCCATTCATCACACTGTTTACATCCCGTGTCCTAAACTGGACTAAAAACTGTCACGTCCACCCCTGCTTGTGACGTGAAGAATCGGCTTTATGGTACCTACACTGTTTTTATATTGTGAATTTTGTACTGTACTTTAAAAACATTTATTATATTGTAGCTTGGTGTGTGTCACCCTCATTTAGCGCTGCTCACACGCTTCGGCGTGACTGGTCTAATGTGTTGACCCTTCTGTGTTGATTTTTTCTTGTGGCGATTTGCGGCACCCCAGCGACCCCCTCCCGTGATTCGCGGTACCCCCCCCCACACGCGACCCCCTTCCGCAATTCGCGTCACCCACCCCCTACGACCCCCCCTCCCGCAATTCGCGGCACCCCCCGCGACCCCCAACATGCGCAATTCGCAGATACCCCCCACCTCCCTCCCCCCCCATTCACAGCAACCCCACGATTAAATGGCACATGCAAAACACTGACATGGCTATGGTCGACAATGAAAAAGGTTGACACGAGCTTTTGAAGATTTATTTTCCACTTTTTGAATGTTTTCATATTCATTCTCATGTGTCGACATGGACACCAATGAAGTGCCACACTTATGTCAACATTTACATGTGTTGACCTTTCTGTGTTGATTTTTTCTTGTGGCGATTTGCGCCACCCTCCCGCGATTCGCAGCACACCCCCCACAATTCACGGCACCCCCAGCGACTCCCGCAATTCGCGGCCCCACCCCGTGACACCCTCCCCTCCTGCGATTCGCGGAACCCTGCGACCCCCCCTCCCATGATTCGCGCCAACCCTCCGGGCCCCCCCCTCCCGCGGTTCGCAGTACCCCCCTACCGCGATTCCCCCCTGACCCCCCCTCCTGTCATTGCGGCAACCCCCCGCCCCCACGACCCACCCTCCCACGATTCACTGCAACCCCCCATGCCCCCCCCTCCCACGATTCGCGGCACCCACACCCCCCGCGACCCCCCCTCCCGCAATTCACGGCATCCACCCACGACCCCTCCTCCCGTGATTCGCGGACACCCCTCACCTCCTCCCTCCCCCCCCCTCACGTGATTCACGGCAACCCCAGGAAATGGCACATGCTATACACTGACACGGCTATGGTCGACAATGAAAAAGGTTGACATGAGTTTTTGAAGATTTATTTTTCTTTTTTTGAATGTTTTCATATTCATTCTCATGTGTCGACATGGACACCAATGAGGTGTCACACTTATGTCAACATTTACATGTGTTGACCTTTCTGTGTTGATTTTTTCTTGTGGCAATTTTTTTCCAGTGACAACTATGTGCACGTCAACCTAGACATCATCAACCAATTCTTTGGATAATATATAACACCTGTTCTGTTTTACTGTAGGTGTTTTAAGTCAGATCTTTTACTGCTACTATTACTGTTTATGTAAATGCATTCTGAATGACAGCAACATCCTTCCATCCTTCTACAAGAATATATAACCAACTAGGTTGATTCATCGCGTCCCGTGCCCCCCCTCCCGCAAATCGCGGACCCCCCGCGCACCCCCCTCCCGCGATTCACGCCCCCCTCCCACGATTCACGTCACCCAAGCGCACCCCCCTCCCGCAATTCGCAACCCCCCCTCCCGCAATTCGCATCCCCCCCTCACGCGATTCACGCCCCCCTCGCGCGCTTTGCGGACCCCCGCCCTCTCCCGTGATTTGCGGACACCTGCACCCCCTCCCTCCCTTGATTCACGGCACCCCCGTGCCCCTCCCGCAATTCACGGCACCCCTAAGCCCCTCTTTAGTCCCCTGTATACTCACACACCCCTATCACTACCCAGCTTCCTGCTCTCCTGAACCGTAACTTCCATCACTGGGGAGTCATTGACGCTGTTTTGCCCACATGCCCCTATCATGCCTCATAGCCCAGCCTCCTGCTCTCATGCACCCTAACTCCCACCCAGTAGGAGGAGACACTGACTCAGGGCCACCATCCTGTACTGCCACGCTGGACCCTCACCCACTGGCAGAAGCTGCACAGTGTCCCCCTTATGCCCTCACTACCCAGCCTCCTGTTTTCCTGTGTCGTGACCTCCGCCAGTGGGGAGCCGCTGACTCAAAAACACCCTACTATACTATTGCACACACACACACCTAAACAACATGCACACACAGCCCCCCCCACACACACACACAAATGTCACTGTACCATCCACACTATCAATGTATATCTTTCTCTGTAACCGCTTTTTAATTAAACAAAACAATACACACCCCCTTCCACATCATATGCTCTCTATTTAACACATTTCACCTATAACTCAAGTTGCAATACAGTCATCTGTCATACAATTCTAACCATATTTCTCACAATACAAACGTTCACAAATTAAGGGGGCGCAGCCCTTATGCCGGTGTGAAGAGCGCCTGTAGGGCGCGATGAATCACCTAGTGTGTGTATATGTGCTTATGTGTGTATATGTATGGGTTTATATGTATATGTATGGATGTTATGTGTGTATATGTATATGTGCTTATGTGTGTATAGGTATATGTATGGATGTTATGTGTGAATATGTATATGTGCTTATGTGTGTATATGTATATGTATGGATGTTATGTGTGTATATGTATATGTGCTTATGTGTGTATAGGTATGGGTTTATATGTATATGTATGGATGTTATGTGTGTATATGTATATGTGCTTATGTGTGTATAGGTATGGGTTTATATGTATATGTATGGATGTTATGTGTGTATATGTATATGTATGGATGTTATGTGTGTATATGTATATGTATATGTATGGATGTTATGTGTGTATATGTATATTTGCTTATGTGTGTATAGGTATATGTATGGATGTTATGTGTGTATATGTATGGATGTTATGTGTGTATATGTATATGTATGGATGTTATGTGTGAATATGTATATGTGCTTATGTGTGTATATGTATATGTATGGATGTTATGTGTGTATATGTGCTTATGTGTGTATAGGTATGGGTTTATTCTGTATGTATGTGTGTGGGTTAATCTGCTCTCCCTATAATGTCTTACAGTGTATACTCTTCCTGTGTGTCCTGTATGTAAAATGGTGGTTTATATTTGTACATTGTTGCTGTAACTTTGCAGTAACGTTTCTCTACAGGACCCACATGCAGTGTAATGTGATTGTAAGCTGCGACCTTACAGATACAATGACGCCTGTCTCACTATCCGGATCACTGCGCCTGCAGCTATTCCACCTTGGCCGGCGTTCCCCAGTTATGTAACATCTGCTGGGTTACAGTAAGCACAGATCTGTTAGTTTCGTAGGTGAGAACAAATCACGTCTTCATGGTATGTATTCCCAGTTCCACCTGTGACTATTGCCTAACACATCACTGACACATATTAGCCATTATTACATCACGTCTGTACTCTATGCAGCTGACGCAGCCTCTTCTACCCTGCAGGGATCAGGGGGGGGGGGGTTTGTCATCAGTAGGGAGACAATCGATGGCGGATCGCTGTACGCTTGCATGATATAATATATGACATTAATGACTGTAGTCCTTGTACTATCACAGACCAGGTTATAGCCACGTTCTGTGGGACCGGCATGTATTATTCCCCAGGAGATGAGCGATGCCGAAACGTCATAAGCAGTGGCGGCTCCAGGGGTGGGGTCCACAGCATGGTCCAAAATTCCAAATGGGGGAATGTCTGATCTACAACACAACAGAGTCCAGGTTTGGGATTTGTTTACTGAATAATTTATAGAGTTACGCAGAAAGTGTCGACATTTTATCAACGTCGCCTAGACACTGTGGAGTTATCAGCTGCTTCCTGGAATTTACAGGAGCCGATTGGCTGGTACTACACTTTACCTCTCCCCAAGGCATAGAAAATAGATCCCTTTATTTCTATCCACATTATCACTCTCCCCCTGAATGTGATGCACAATCAGCAGGCCAATAACCTAATTAATATAGTTCTGTTATCTCTTCCGGATATTCCTGTGCTATCCCTGATGCCTGGCCTGGAACAGTATCGCGTGCCTGTAATAAGTGTCCACCTATTATATAACCGCTGACCGCAGCTAATGCTGCTACCTGCCATTAGCATCGCTGCTGTATTCTCTTTTGGGTGCTCATTAGCAGAACAATTAGTGTATTGTGACAACACTATTGCTGGCTCCCGTCACAGTGATTGCAGCTTACATTAATGTATCTCTTTAAGTGCAAGTTTATATACGCCCAAGAAAGTATTAATCATATGAGCACCAGGAGAGGGAATGACAGAGTGGCGGAGTCAGGTATCTACACAATGAGCTGCTGAGTCCCAGATGTCATCCAGCATCGATCCTGCGTAACACAGATCCAACTGTCGCTGCGCACAGCCCCTACACAGCCTGCCTGTGCCGGTAAGTGACACATTGTACCTTCTGTATACTGCTGATGTCACATAGGGGGCTGCGCACAGCCCCTACACAGCCTGCCTGTGCAGGTAAGTGACACATTGTACCTTCTGTATACTGCTGATGTCACACAGGGGGCTGCGCACAGCCCCTACACATCCTGCCTGTGCCGGTAAGTGACACATTATACCTTCTGTATAATGCTGATGTCACACAGGGGGCTGCACACAGCCCCTACACATCCTGCCTGTGCCGGTACGTGACACATTATACCTTCTGTATACTGCTGATGTCACACAGGGGGCTGCGCACAGCCCCTACACATCCTGCCTGTGCAGGTAAGTGACACATTGTACCTTCTGTATACTGCTGATGTCACATAGGGGGCTGCGCACAGCCCTAACACATCCTGCCTGTGCCGGTAGTGACACATTATACCTTCTGTATACTGCTGATGTCACACAGGGGGCTGCGCACAGCCCCTACACAGCCTGCCTGTGCCGGTAAGTGACACATTGTACCTTCTGTATACTGCTGATGTCACATAGGGGGCTGCGCACAGCCCCTACACAGCCTGCCTGTGCAGGTAAGTGACACATTGTACCTTCTGTATTCTGCTGATGTCACACAGGGGGCTGCGCACAGCCCCTACATATCCTGCCTGTGCCGGTAAGTGACACATTATACCTTCTGTATACTGCTGATGTCACATAGGGGGCTGCGCACTGCCCCTACACATCCTGCCTGTGCCGGTAGTGACACATTATACCTTCTGTATACTGCTGATGTCACACAGGGGGCTGCGCACAGCCCCTACACATCCTGCATGTGCCGGTAGTGACACATTATACCTTCTGTATTCTGCTGATGTCACACAGGGGGCTGCGCACAGCCCCTACACATCCTGCCTGTGCCGGTAAGTGACACATTATACCTTCTGTATACTGCTGATGTCACATAGGGGGCTGCGCACAGCCCCTACACATCCTGCATGTGCCGGTAAGTGACACATTGTACCTTCTGTATACTGCTGATGTCACATAGGGGGCTGCGCACAGCCCTAACACATCCTGCCTGTGCCGGTAGTGACACATTCTACCTTCTGTATACTGCTGGTGTCACACAGGGGGCTGCGCACAGCCCCTACACATCCTGCCTGTGCCGGTAGTGACACATTCTACCTTCTATATACTGCTGATGTCACACAGGGGGCTGTGCACAGCCCCTACACATCCTGCCTGTGCCGGTAGTGACACATTATACCTTCTATATACTGCTGATGTCACACAGGGGGCTGTGCACAGCCCCTACACATCCTGCCTGTGCAGGTAAGTGACACATTGTACCTTCTGTATACTGCTGATGTCACACAGGGGGCTGCGCACAGCCCCTACATATCCTGCCTGTGCCGGTAAGTGACACATTATACCTTCTGTATACTGCTGATGTCACATAGGGGGCTGCGCACAGCCCCTAAACATCCTGCCTGTGCCGGTAGTGACACATTATACCTTCTGTATACTGCTGATGTCACATAGGGGGCTGCGCACAGCCCCTACACATCCTGCCTGTGCCGGTAGTGACACATTCTACCTTCTATATACTGCTGATGTCACACAGGGGGCTGTGCACAGCCCCTACACATCCTGCCTGTGCAGGTAAGTGACACATTGTACCTTCTGTATACTGCTGATGTCACACAGGGGGCTGCGCACAGCCCCTACATATCCTGCCTGTGCCGGTAAGTGACACATTGTACCTTCTGTATACTTGTGATGTCACATAGGGGGCTGCGCACAGCCCCTACACATCCTGCCTGTGCCGGTAAGTGACACATTACACCTTCTGTATACTGCTGATGTCACACAGGGGGCTGCCCACAGCCCCTACACATCCTGCCTGTGCCGGTAGTGACACATTACACCTTCTGTATACTGCTGATGTCACATAGGGGGCTGCGCACAGCCCCTACACATCCTGCCTGTGCCGGTAGTGACACATTCTACCTTCTATATACTGCTGATGTCACACAGGGGGCTGTGCACAGCCCCTACACATCCTGCCTGTGCAGGTAAGTGACACATTGTACCTTCTGTATACTGCTGATGTCACACAGGGGGCTGCGCACAGCCCCTACATATCCTGCCTGTGCCGGTAAGTGACACATTGTACCTTCTGTATACTTGTGATGTCACATAGGGGGTTGCGCACAGCCCCTAAACATCCTGCCTGTGCCGGTAGTGACACATTATACCTTCTCTATACTGCTGATGTCACATAGGGGGCTGCGCACAGCCCCTACACAGCCTGCCTGTGCCGGTAAGTGACACATTGTACCTTCTGTATACTGCTGATGTCACAAAGGGGGCTGCACACAGCCCCTACACATCCTGCCTGTGCCGGTAAGTGACACATTGTACCTTCTGTATACTGCTGATGTCACATAGGGGGCTGCGCACAGCCCCTAAACATCCTGCCTGTGCCGGTAGTGACACATTATACCTTCTGTATACTGCTGATGTCACATAGGGGGCTGCGCACAGCCCCTACACATCCTGCCTGTGCCGGTAAGTGACACATTGTACCTTCTGTATACTGCTGATGTCACACAGGTGGCTGCGCACAGCCCCTACACAGCCTGCCTGTGCCGGTAAGTGACACATTGTACCTTCTGTATACTGCTGATGTCACACAGGTGGCTGCGCACAGCCCCTACACAGCCTGCCTGTGCCGGTAAGTGACACATTGTACCTTCTGTATACTGCTGATGTCACACAGGTGGCTGCGCACAGCCCCTACACAGCCTGCCTGTGCCGGTAAGTGACACATTGTACCTTCTGTATACTGCTGATGTCACACAGGGGGCTGCGCACAGCCCCTACACATCCTGCCTGTGCCGGTAAGTGACACATTGTACCTTCTGTATACTGCTGATGTCACACAGCGGGCTGCGCACAGCCCCTACACATCCTGCCTGTGCCGGTAAGTGACACATTGTACCTTCTGTATACTGCTGATGTCACACAGCGGGCTGCGCACAGCCCCTACACATCCTGCCTGTGCCGGTAAGTGACACATTGTACCTTCTGTATACTGCTGATGTCACACAGGTGGCTGCGCACAGCCCCTACACAGCCTGCCTGTGCCGGTAAGTGACACATTGTACCTTCTGTATACTGCTGATGTCACACAGGGGGCTGCGCACAGCCCCTACACATCCTGCCTGTGCCGGTAAGTGACACATTGTACCTTCTGTATACTGCTGATGTCACACAGCGGGCTGCGCACAGCCCCTACACATCCTGCCTGTGCCGGTAAGTGACACATTGTACCTTCTGTATACTGCTGATGTCACACAGGTGGCTGCGCACAGCCCCTACACAGCCTGCCTGTGCCGGTAAGTGACACATTGTACCTTCTGTATACTGCTGATGTCACACAGGGGGCTGCGCACAGCCCCTACACATCCTGCCTGTGCCGGTAAGTGACACATTGTACCTTCTGTATACTGCTGATGTCACACAGCGGGCTGCGCACAGCCCCTACACATCCTGCCTGTGCCGGTAAGTGACACATTGTACCTTCTGTATACTGCTGATGTCACACAAGTGGCTGCGCACAGCCCCTACACAGCCTGCCTGTGCCGGTAAGTGACACATTGTACCTTCTGTATACTGCTGATGTCACACAGGGGGCTGCGCACAGCCCCTACACATCCTGCCTGTGCAGGTAAGTGACACATTGTACCTTCTGTATACTGCTGATGTCACACAAGTGGCTGCGCACAGCCCCTACACAGCCTGCCTGTGCCGGTAAGTGACACATTGTACCTTCTGTATACTGCTGATGTCACACAGGGGGCTGCGCACAGCCCCTACACATCCTGCCTGTGCCGGTAAGTGACACATTGTACCTTCTGTATACTGCTGATGTCACATAGGGGGCTGCGCACAGCCCTAACACATCCTGCCTGTGCCGGTAGTGACACATTATACCTTCTGTATACTGCTGATGTCACACAGGTGGCTGCGCACAGCCCCTACACAGCCTGCCTGTGCCGGTAAGTGACACATTGTACCTTCTGTATACTGCTGATGTCACACAGGGGGCTGCGCACAGCCCCTACACATCCTGCCTGTGCCGGTAAGTGACACATTGTACCTTCTGTATACTGCTGATGTCACACAGCGGGCTGCGCACAGCCCCTACACATCCTGCCTGTGCCGGTAAGTGACACATTGTACCTTCTGTATACTGCTGATGTCACACAGGTGGCTGCGCACAGCCCCTACACAGCCTGCCTGTGCCGGTAAGTGACACATTGTACCTTCTGTATACTGCTGATGTCACACAGGGGGCTGCGCACAGCCCCTACACATCCTGCCTGTGCCGGTAAGTGACACATTGTACCTTCTGTATACTGCTGATGTCACACAGCGGGCTGCGCACAGCCCCTACACATCCTGCCTGTGCTGGTAAGTGACACATTGTACCTTCTGTATACTGCTGATGTCACACAAGTGGCTGCGCACAGCCCCTACACAGCCTGCCTGTGCCGGTAAGTGACACATTGTACCTTCTGTATACTGCTGATGTCACATAGGGGGCTGCGCACAGCCCTAACACATCCTGCCTGTGCCGGTAGTGACACATTATACCTTCTGTATACTGCTGATGTCACACAGGTGGCTGCGCACAGCCCCTACACATCCTGCCTGTGCCGGTAGTGACACATTATACCTTCTGTATACTGCTGATGTCACACAGGGGGCTGCGCACAGCCCCTACACATCCTGCCTGTGCCGGTAGTGACACATTATACCTTCTGTATACTGCTGATGTCACACAGGGGGCTGCGCACAGCCCCTACACATCCTGCCTGTGCCGGTAAGTGACACATTACACCTTTTATAAGCTATATTGGTGTTACACAAAGGGGACTATCTAATGTCTCAGAGACTTCAGGGGAGGATGTGTCCAGTTATCTCATCCCAGTATAGTGAGGCTCTTACACACCTCCGTAGAGTAAGTACAAGAGGAAACATTTCTGGGATTTGTGACCATCCATATTAGAGGGGATTTCATGTCTGTGGCATTTGCGGTGACTACACCTGTGGCATTTGCGGTAACCTGTGGCATTTGGGGTAACTACTCCTGTGGTATTTGAGGTGACTACACCTGTGGTATTTGGGGTGACTACACCTGTGGTATTTGGAGTGACTTCCCCTGTGGTATTTGGGGTGTGTCAGTACCTGGGAATTCTGTCGACCCGGGAGATGACCAGGAACCGGGGTAGCTTGCAGGATAGCGGGACAGATATAAGTCCTTCTCATACGGGACCGGGGAGGAGCCCGGGGCTGGTGGACACTGACGTGTAGAAGTTAGCCACGGGGTAGATGATGAAGGACCAGATGATGAACAGGAATCAGGGCCAGTCATAGCAGGACCAGGATACACAGGTGACTGCAGTGGGTAGCACCCAGGTAGGGGGTGCGCAGGAGACTGTGACAGGCTGCAGCCAGACGGAAGGTACACTGGAGACTGGTGTAAGTTGTATCCAAACGGAAGGTGCACAGGAGGTTGCTTGCGGATTGCACCCGGACTGAAGATACACAGGTGATAGCAGAGGTTGTACCCAAACGAAAGGTGCACAGGAGGTTGTTTGCAGATTGCACCCAGGCAGGAGGTACACAGGTGATAGCAGGGGGTGTACCTGAACGGAAGGTGCACAGGAGGTTGCTTGCAGATTGCACCCAGGCAGGAGGTACACAGGTGATAGCAGGGGTTGTACCAAAACGGAAGGTGCACAGGAGGTGGCTTGCAGATTGCACCCAGGCAGAAGGTACACAGGTAAGCAGGCTTGATTGCACCTTGAAGCAGTATGCTGGAGGTGCACAGATGATCAAAGGCTGATTGCACTTAGAGCCAGACGCTGGAAGTGCACAGGTGATCCGGACTGATTGCACTTGGAGCCAGACGCTGGAAGTGCACAGGTAGTCAGGAGAGCTCAGGACGCTGGTGTTCCCTAAGGATTGACAAGCGAAGAACTGGCGCCAGCTTGGTTTAAAGATGAGTCATTTATCCCCCTTGGGATTTGCTGATAGGCTGCTGACTTCAGCCTGGATTGTATTGGCTGGCTTCACCAAGATGGCGCCTGCTGTGCAGACGCTGCGGCAGAGATAGTATGCCTTGCGTCAGTAAAGTCCCCACAGGTGGCCTAAAGTACTGCAGCTGCTGCTCCGCCAGTGCCCGCATCCAGAGTTAGGGGACAGCTTCGGGAATTGGGACAGGGCATTCCGCGCCAGCGCAAGACAACCAGTCAGAGCGGGCAGCGTCACCCACGCATAATGGTGACTGCCCGCGTCCTCCTGGCGTTCTGCTCAGACGCCCGAGACCACGCACCTGGACCAAATCCCGCCGCACCACCCGGACTGGTAAGCGACACACACGGACCGTGACAGGGTGACTACGTCTGTGGTATTTGGGGTGAATACACCTGTGGTATTTGGGTTGACTATATCTGTGGTATTTGGGTTAACTACACCTGTGGTATATGGGGTAACTACACCTGCGGTATTTGGGGTAACTACACCTGTGGTGTTTGGGGTGACTACCCCTGTGGTATTTGGGGTGACTACGTCTGTGGTATTTGAGGTGACTACACCTGTGGTATTTGGGGTGACTACATCTGTGGTATTTGGGGTGACTACACCTGTGGTATTTGGGGTAAGTACACCTGTGGTATTTGAGGTGACTACACCTGTGGTATTTGGGGTGACTACATCTGTGGTATTTGGGGTAACTACGCCTGTGGTATTTGGGGTTACCACACCTGTGGTATTTGGGGTGACTACCCCTGTGGTAATTGGGGTGACTACCTCTGTGGTATTTGGGGTGAATACCCCTGTGGTATTTGTGGTGACTATGCCTGTGGTGTTTGGGGTGACTACCTCTGTGGTAATTGGGGTGACTTCCCCTGTGGTATTTGGGGTGACTACGCCTGTGGTGTTTGGGGTGACTACGCCTGTGGTGTTTGGGGTGACTTCGCCTGTGGTATTTGGGGTGACTACACCTGTGGTATTTGGGTTGACTACGCCTGTGGTGTTTGGGGTGACTACCCCTGTGGTATTTGGGGTGACTACGCCTGTGGTGTTTGGGGTGACTACGCCTGTGGTGTTTGGGGTGACTACACCTGTGGTATTTGGGGTGACTAGGCCTGTGGTGTTTGGGGTGACTATGCCTGTGGTGTTTGGGGTGACTACCCCTGTGGTATTTGGGGTGACTACGCCTGTGGTATTTTAGGCAATTTTAGGATACTTGCAACTAATACTATCCATACAGTTCTGTAGTGTTGCGATTGTGACCTGTCCTGGTTCCGGTGGATATATATACAGGGTCTAGATAGATAGCCACTAGCTCTACCCTAAAAGGTTGACATGCAATTGGTCAACAGGGTCAAAATCAGGACAGGGTCAACATTAAAAAGGTAGACACATGACCTTGTTCTTACTTTACCGTCCATGTCGGCATAGAGGGAGAATATAATAGTGTGTGAGGCATGGTGAGCACAGCGAGCTATGCCAGGGTATATGTTACACTCATTGGGGGTCCATGTCGACAGATGTTGACATCGACACACAAAATGTAAATTAATCATGTCTATCATTTCATGCTTCTACAGTTTTCATGTCGACAATTTGACCATGTCATCATTTCTCATGTCCATTCCAACATCAACTTTTTGACCCTGACATTTTGGCCCTGTATTTATTTTCAGCACAGACAAACAGAAAGTTATGGTGGCTGAACAATGGCCTGGCCTCCTACCAAGTCCTTTTTAGGGTTACCCTGCAGAATAGACCCCTGTAGGCAGGGCCGGATTAAAGGTGGGGGGGGGGGGGCAAAGGGGGTCAGTATCTTTGGACATCCTCTAGTTAGGGGCCCCCTGTGGTTGGCATGTATTTAAAAATATATATATAAATATATATTTTTTTTGGCTAAAGGTTTTGTGCATGGGAGTGGGGTAGTGCTGCAGCTTAACCTATCTGCCAATGTGATAATGATTAATGGTGCTGAGCATCGGGAGCTGGGGCACACTGACTGCACAAGTGTGCAGTGCATTACTGGGAGATGACTAAGTCCCATGACACTTTGCACAAGAGGGCAGAGGCTGAGAGGTTTGTGCTGAGCTCTGCTTGGTGGAGCACATTACATGCTTCTGAGGCCCATGGAGGAGAGCAGCAGCAGCCTAGTCATGGGAGGGTTTTTACTCAGAGGCAGCACTGAGCCTGTGACGTCTACTACAGCCCTACAGAGTAAGGTGCAGAGGGACAAACACAGGCTTTTCATGTGGTATGTGTGTTTGTGTGTGTGTGTGTGTGTGTGTGTGTGTATATGTATATATATATATATATATATATATATATATATCCCCCTGCAGTTACCCATTGACCAAGTTTATACTGCCTTTACTCTGTGTTTTGACAGTGTAATTTTCTCCCATGCAGTTTGCAGCCAGTAATGACAAGTGCAAGGGGGCAGCCCTGTCTAAAGTGTCCCGGGCCCCCCCGAAGGCTTAATCTGGCACTGCCTGTAGGCCGAAACACCTTGGTCACAGATGTCTTTCACAGTGGTTGATAGATCAGAGATTTGGTAAGAGGGAAGAGTACAGCCGTATTAGGATACTTACATTATACAGAACTACAATACTCTTTCTGGTTCCAATATGGACATCCAAAGCGTATAAGGAATCGAAGAGTCTGAAAAGTGCCATTGATTAATATGCTAATTTATCACATGGATTTTGTGTAACACCACAACGTGTCATATCACCCCTTGTGTATATATCACAACTGTGAAGGTAGATGAAGGTTGTCATACTGATGTGTTTATTGCATTACGCTAGGGCAAGGGTTCTCAAACTCGGTCCTCAGGACCCCACACAGTGCACGTTTTCCAAGTCACCCGGAAGGTGCAATCATTACTCAGTGACACATTTTGAAAGATCCACTGGTGGAGCTAATTACTTCACTTGTGATTCTGTGTGGAGACCTGCACAACATGTGCAGTGTGGGGTCCTGAGGACCGAGTTTGAGAACCTGTATGCTAGGGTGAAACTCAGCCACCAAATAAGAGTCTGTGTCAAGAAGTAATTTATGTGGGGTTGTGGCAGAGCTGGAATACCCCAAAAGCATATAAAAGTCATCACCAGTCAGAGGCAGCCTACTCCATTCGGACCCCGTCCTTTCTGCCAGCCGGTAGAGTCTGTGTAGAGATTTAACTGCGCATGCGCAGAACTCCGAAAAAATGGCCATCTTTTTGGTGATCGAATTGGGTGAAGTGTGGGCCCCCTGGGACCTAGTGGCCCTAGTGCACATTGCGCCCATTATAGACACGCCATTATAGACCCGTAGCTGGCATTTTACAGGTACAGACACTTCTCTGTCAGGTGCAGATGACATAACAGAGCTGCATTGGCATAAACACTCCATTCCTGAGCGCAGCCTACGTGACAACACCCCTGTCCCACTGCTCCAGTCATAAGGTCTGATATTTGCAGAATGCGTATATTTGCCCGCAGTATTCTGGGTATACACAATATGAATTTACACAAGATAAAGTATGCAAACTGGCAGAGTACTCAGTCTTCATAATGTGCCATGGGTGGATCCAGGTGGGGGGTGGATAGGGCAACAAGGCAATAGTTGACACAAATCTTTTTTTTCCCCCCAATTTTATTAACCCTTTCAGTGGCATTCAGTGAAATTTTCCAGGCTGTGCTCCATTGCGCAGACTAGCAAACCTGGAAAATTCTTGGGAGTGCCACTGCCTTCGCTCCCTCCTGCTGGGCAGCACCGCTGAGATCAGCGCTGTGCTCCGCTTCAGCCGCTGCCTGGCTCCTTCCCCCGGCTGTGTGCGGCATTACCTTGCTAACGTCATGCTGCGCACAGCCGGCTTGAAGGGGGCAGGGCAGGGCAGCAGCTGATGGAGTGCTCAGCGGTGCTGCCCAGCCCACGGGAAATGCAGCATGGGGGGTTAGGGAGCGCTCCACCCAAAAAACTTGCCCAGTGGGGAGTGCTCCCTAAAAAAGAAAAACACCACAGGGGTTAAAAATTTCTTTTTTTAATTTTCACACTTTACCATCCACATAGATGTGCGCCTAGCGCAGTAGTGGCAGAGCAAAACACTTGGGTTTTCTCACCATGTGAGTGGACGTGGTGCACTAAATGGGGTCAGGTGACAACACGGACACCAAAAAATGTGAAAAACTCATGTCGACTGTCACATGTGTTGACCTTTTCTATATCAACCTTCTGCTTGTGTCAATCTTTTCTCAGTGGTTACATTGTGCTAATGATTGTTGACCTAGTCATTGTCTGTGAGCACCGGCACACCCGCATGACGGATATCACTAATATCGCTTTTATTAATCTGTGTATGATGACGTTTTATCCTCCTTTTTGGTGAATTTCCTATTACTAGCAATGGCATCGAGAGGTGGGGGAGTGCATACTTTTAGTTTTTACCCAGGCGCGGGGCTGCTGGAGGTGCCTGGGACTTTCTCCCTGCTTCCCCATTGCACTGAGCCTGGCAGTTCGGAGAGAGAGATGACACTCTCTCCCCTCCGCACATGCTGCTCAGTGACAAATGCTGAGCTGGGGAGAGAGACAGATACAGCGGCAGCCTATCCTTTCTCTCCTCATTTATTTATTTTCACAGGGTGTGCCCCGCCCACGCCCAATGGCCACGCCCCCTCCATTTTACCAGGGCCCATACATACATATGTGTCATACGTATAAAGATGGTCTTGAAACAAGAGTTTTCAAAAAAATGTAAAGAAGTTGTAAACCTACAGTTGTAAACCTACAGTATGTGCCAATGGGTGTTATATAGTAACCACAGGGTCTGGGATGTGTAATGGACACAATGATGTATATTGCAGTATCAATACAAGAAGAAGAATGTTTTATTAATTTATCATTGTTTTTTCCCCAGTTGGCGCATTTACAGGACATGGTGGATTATCACTACATATGCAGGATGAGAGCATAAGATGACAAGGATTTTGGGGATATGCAACAAATGAAAAAGAAACAATAACCATAAGATCCTAATAAAATGTGAATACAACGCACTGAAGATTGTCCGTACTGTTCATTATACTTTGTGGTGTTACAAGACAAGATGGGACCCATGGGACACACAGGAAAAGAATGAAAACGGTGCTCATACAACATTTATATCTCACAAGTGAACTCTGTTTTCTGTTACCCGGGGGAATGGAAGTATCCCATCACAATAATGTCCTTCAACCTGTCATTGAACTACACAAAACCTCCACCTGAACCCAACCATTCAGCCAAAGACCTCTCCCTGATCACCATACCAATCACACTCTGCCTGGTCTCCACTCTCATCTGCCTCATTGGTCTCGTAGGAAATGGAGTCGTCATTTATTTCTTCTGCTTTCGTGTAAGACTGAACAAGTCCACTGTCTACATTCTGAACCTGGTCATAGCTGACTTCCTCTTCCTCCTCGGATGCTGCATGGTCTCCGTCTACTTGCTGTGCTTGTACAATGGGGTAGAAACTTCAACTCAGACCGATAAGGTCTTCGGTGGACTTGGGGAATTGCTGAATGGTTTTGGTTTCAACTCAAGTCTCTTTTTCTTGGCCACTCTCAGCATGGAGCGATGCCTGCTGGTTTGCTTTCCCATTTGGTACAAATGCCGACGCCCAGAGAATTTGTCGGCCATCATGTGTGTGATAATGTGGATCTTATCCCTGCTAATTACCATCCTGGAGAAGTTTATCCTACCTGACCACCGACCGACTGTTTACATAGTCACATCCTCCGTGTTCCTCATGCTCGTTCTTCTCATGGTGGGTTCTAGCTTGGTCCTTTGCATTGAGATCCAGAAGAGCTCAGCCCAGTGTCGCCCATTGAAACTCTACATTGTCGTTGTAGCCACTGTCATCTCCTTCCTCATTTCACTGGTTCCGGCGCGGGTTGTGAGATTATTGTTTTTCTTTGCTATCATCCCCATTGGGCCTATTAGAGCCATCTCCTACATTGTGATCTCTCTGTGCTCCGCCATGAACTCTACAATCAATCCATATATCTACATCATTGTAGGTAGGTGGGAAAAGAGTGTTTCCACTGCGCAGGCCTTGGAATCAGCCTTCAAAGAGGGGAACGAGAGGTCACATGAGGCAGACGACGCCAGGCAAAGCCAACAATCTGACAGCGACTACAAGCCAGACACCTTGGAAACTAATGTCTCCTAACTGTTACATATTACTACTGCCAAGCAAGCATGTTTCTTTGTGATAATGACCTTATATGTTACCTTATATATGAAACATAATCAACATTTATTATTTGAATTTATATAACAAATGTGAGCATTTTTAGCAGATATTTTGCTCACAGAGCTGTTGGCAATAGGTTAATACACTTACAGTGATGCTATGTCTGTCTGGTAATGCAATTATTGAATTTCAGTGTAAATCATGATTGAAATTTAACCAACCCAACATTATAACGACAAAGAGCATACAGCTAATATGATAATGCACGGGGGACGACTGGTGTAAAGAAATGCCACACCATCGGATCCCACTCCATAACCATCGATGGGGTTACTCAGAATTACCTCTCGGGTCTGCAGGAGAGGTTAGTAAATCTGCATTGCTAGATGCAGTCACTGACTTGGGCACAGCCACAGGTGACAGGCCTATGTTTTGAGGAACAGACCCGGTTGTGTCTAATACATGTGTACTGTCCCCACCATCAGACCTGTGTGCTAACCATCAGGTTACATGACTCAGAAACATTTGTCATAAGTGTCCCCAGTGTTGAATTACAATTGTGTATAGTGTATCGCCATTAACAACTGTGACTTCTTCTATAACTTTACTTGCTTGATTAATTCATCCAGCAGTGAGCACATATGTCCAGCAAGATAAAACGCCACTTGGTGACTGTTCTCCTTATTCAGTCCAATCTAATGCCAGTACATTATGGCTGTATTATCAGTATACAATGCTCAGTATTACATACAGTAAGCTGAAGCGGTCCCGATGACCAGCATTTAATGTGGTCCTCACAATCTGGTGACCAGTATAGTGTGCTAACGCCGCCATGATCAGTTCTGCAGAGGACATAATGCGATCCTGGACCTGGGGCCTTATTCTGGTTCACTCTTTGAGGCAAATTCCTTCTCAAATGGACAAAACCATGTGCACTGCAGGTGGTGCAGAGGTAACATGTGCAGAGAGAATTAGATTTGGGGGACTTGTTTTGTTTCTGTGCAGGGAAAATACTGGCTGCATTATTTTGACACTGCAATATAGATCTCACTTTGAAGTAAAACCCCACCCAAATCTAATTCTCTCTGCACATGTTACATCTGCCCCCCTGCAGTGCACATGGTTTTGTCCATTAGAGAAGGAATTTGCCTCTAAGAGTGAACCAGAATAAAGCCCTTGGTTCCCTTCCTGTGGATTACATTCTCCTTTCTCTCCCAATGAAGCCCATGACCGCGTGAGTATGACATTGGCTTCTGGGGCTCCTGGATGTGAGCCTCGGAAATGTGGCATTTTAGTGGCTTTTGCTGTGGAAGATCTGTGACAACAGCAGATATCGCCAGTATATGCTTCAATGCTCTCTACATACATCCGGGGAAGCTTAATATTTGTGGGTTACCCTTCCCACTCCCAAAAGGGGTGTGTTGTGTCATGCTGCAAATGTTATTTATAAATACATTGTGCCCATTAGCAGCCAAACTGCTCATACATTATTCACACTAATTATCACGTCTGTCGGCCCAAAGGGAATTTCTAATCTCATAATGATACTGTGGGTGATTTCTAAGTGCTTGGTGTCATATAGAGGTGCTACTCCCTATACTGCAGAGTTCTACCCCCCACCCCCCCCACCCCCCCTCCACACACACACACACAAACACACACACACACAAACAACAGCACACGATAAGTAATGATAGGATGAATGCCATAACTTATATTGAGACCAAATAGTTAGACTCTTGTATTACAACTACAACCAGTAATATAACACATGCTGCCATCCGTTCTACCACCTCAGCCCTATGGTTACGGAATAAGTGGTCGACATTGTAAATACGTCAACACTTTACTGTTCCCAATGGATGTCCCCATTTATGGTAATGTATGAATTTAGAAAAAAAATCTAAAAAACTCCAAAGCTGTGCATGTTGATCTATTGACTTTTGACCTAGACACCATCGACCCATCGATTGCATAAGGCCCTTACTGTCTGCGCAGTGCTATGACTGGTTCCATGTGTTATAATTACATGGTGGTTTGTTTTTCCTTAGAGATAATAAGTAGATGATTGGGTGACAGATGCCGTGATCCCTGGACTATGCAGCCTGCAATGTACATTAATGGGGTGATTCAGGTTAGCTCGCAGAAGCAAACTACTTCTTTAATGGACAAAACCATGCTGTGCTGCAGGTGGGGTAGAGAGAGTTAGATTTGGGTGAGGTGTGTTCAAACTGAAATCTAAATTGCTGTGTAAGAATAAAGCAGCCAGTATTTACCCTGCACAGAAACAAAATAACTCACCCAAATGTAACTCTCTCTGCACATTTTACATCTGCCCCACCTGCAGTGCAGCATGATTTTGTCCAAGAAGGAGTTAAGGCCGCCATACACTATGCGATTTGGGCCCGATTTGACCCGATTCGGAGGAATCGGACCGTGAAATCGTGCCAAATTGCATGTGCAGACATTCCATCCGACCCGATGCGCGGTCCCGTGCGCATCGGGTCGGATTCGGGAGGTCGGACGGGCTGCACATATGATTTGTTAAATCTTATGTGCAGCCCAAGGCGGGCAGGGGACGCAGCGTATAGTACGTGCGGTGGAGGGAGCCAAGCGGGGGACTGTAAGCAGGGAGCCGGGCTGGAGAGGCAGTGGGCGCACTATCCTTGGCGGGGGGGGGGGGAATGCCGCAAAGAGATACTTCCAGGCGGGAAGCCGGGCACATAGAAATGAATGGACAGCCAGTAATTGGCTGAGAGCTCTCTGACTGAGAGAGCTCTCAGCCAATCACTGACTGTTAATTCATTTCTATGTCCGCCCGCTGCTGCCCGGCTTCCCCTACGCTACCCGGTCTCTGCTCTCTGGTCCCCTCGTGGAGTTCACCGCCTGGACCAGTGCACCCACTGCCTCCCCTGCCTGGCTCCCTGCTTGCAGTATCCCGCTCGGCATCTGGCTCCCTTCACCACAGGTACTACAGGCTGCGTCCGCTGCCTGCTTGCAGCCCCTATGCCCTGCTCAGCTCCCGGCTCCCGCTGACAGCAGCTCCCCGGGGGGACTGCATGTGATAAATCGCATGCAAAACCTGGCACATCAAGTGCCAAATCGTATGTGACCCCCCCAGGGGAGTTGTCAGTAGATTAGGTCCGACTTGTCCTTGTCCTTTTGCAAACAAACCTGAATCACACCCCCCCCCCCCCCTCATTCTGATAAGGATTTTCTTACATTGTCGGAGACAACAGTGTAACAATTGTTCATGTGTGTTGTTACATTCCCAGAGGGACAGAGGGTAGAGGGGAGAATGCACACAGGGATAATAGCAGCTGGGAAATGGGTCATTCTGTTCCCTATCTAGCTCAATTATATGTCTATAGGGCTTTATAAATAAGGGAGGTGCCCAGAGGAAGATCACTGAGTGTCCAAACTGGAGAATGTATCCTTCTATTAGTGTTCATCACAACACAGATAGCCTATCATTATACTAAACAAGGTGAGAAATCCGTAGGGGCGTGGCCTAGACAGGAGCGTGTCACCGCTCCAATATTGTACACAGACGGTGTGATGGTTAGCATTACTGCTGTGAGCATCACAGCGCTGAGGTCATGGGTTCATTTCCCACCATGACCCTATCTATGTGGAGTTTGTATATTCTTCCCATGCTTGCTTGGGTTTCCTCTGGGTACTCCGGGTTTCCTCTCACAAGTCATAAATATTCTGGTAGGTTAATTGGCTCTATAGCAATAAATGGTTATAAATAATAATAAATAAATAATAACTGATTCGTGGGTGGCCCAAAAGTGACTGTTACCTTTTTATAAACCCTGATCCCACCACCCGCCTATCTATGGTATTATATTACAGGCGGTTCACTACACTAGATGTATTAGCAGCGATATAAACGTCTGACAGTATTTATTATTTCTGTAATGTAAGTGGACAAGCCTCGCTGACGCTTTATTTCAGGAAATCTGCTGATATACAATTAACCACAACGTAAGTGTCATTCCTTCAGGCCCGGGATGTATCATTCCTCAGCGCTGATAGGAAATCTCCTGGACGGTTTCCAGCTGTAGAATGGGAATAACTGCACATTGCAGAGTAATATTTGCTGTAAACAAGTCTGGGGTCAGCGGAGGGAGCGTCTGCAGGGCGGGTGTGCAGAATCGCCCTGATGGATGCTGGGAATGGCTACTTATCTGTGGTGTGGGGATAAAGTCTGAAGTGCAGCCGCCAGATCAGCGTTATCAATCACTGTAATCTGTTCATGACCCATGCATAAAGTACACAAGGATTATGGGGGTTATTCTGATTCACTCGGAAAGTCACAATCATTCTCTAATGGACAAAACCCTGTGCACTGCAGGTGGGGCAGATGTAACACGTGCAGAGAGAATTAGATTAGGGTGGGGGGTGTACTTCAAACTGATATCTATATTGCAGTGTAAAAATAAAGCAGTCAGTATTTACCCTGCACAGAAACAATAAGACACCGAAATCAAATTCTCTCTGCACATGTTACATCTGCCCCACCTGCAGTGCACATGGTTTTGTCCATTAGAGAGTGATTGTGCCTTTCAGAGTGAATCAGAATAACCCCTTATGTGCCAACGCAGGCCTGGCAAGCTGTTATGAAGCTACAAGTACCAGCATGTCCTGCCACAGTTGTAGCATCCCCTAATAATAAAAGTGCAGCAAGGCATGCTGGGACTTGTAGTTTCACAACAGCTGCAGAGACTCAGGTCAGCCGGTGCTAAAGTATTGCTTGGGAGATTTTGATCACAAAGGTGACAGCCGTCACCTAGAAACTTGCTGCATCTAGTTCAGGAGGCAGTGCATCTGTTACCCACCCAAAGGGCCAGATGTACTAAGCTTCAAAAATGATAAAATGGAGAGTGATAAACAGCCAGCCAATCAGCTCCTACCTGCCATGTCACAGATTGTGTTTGAAAAATGTCAGGCATGAGCTGATTGGCTGGTTGTTTATCACTCTCCATTTTTTCACTTTTGAAGCTTAGTACATCTGGCCCCCAATGAGTATATTAAGGTTGAGCACCTGAAGTCCAGGGTCACCCTAATGGAGCCCAGACACGGTCCGTTTAACGGATCCGTTTGGGACTTAATTAGCACACATCGGATCGGATCCCTAGTGCTTGCAGTGTGCATGCACTGCGATCCGATCCGATGTGTACCTAGTACAAAAAGTATGTGCAGCACATACTTTTTGTACCGTACTATGCGATGCGCGGGAGCGCGCATCGCATAGTACAGAACGGAGCCATACACAACGGACCGTGTATGGGCTTCTTAAGGCCTAAATTTATTACAGCTTGAGAGAGTTAAAATGAAGAAAGATAAAACACTAACATATTGGCACCTAATGGCCATTTTTCAAACAGGGGGAGATGTATTAAAGCTTGGATAGAGATAAAGTTAGATTCATCTTTTAACTGCCATGCTATCCCTTTAAATATAACCGTTTTTAGCAGTGGTTTATGCAGCTGCTGAGATCTCAGGTTCCTGCCTCTCCTCATTACTAATCAGTGCCAGTTGGGGTATCTTAGATATTTTTGCTATACATAAGGTTGGGTATGCATATGCTACAGAATAAATCCGTATTGTATCTCCTGCCCATATTGTATCCCCTAACCCTGTCTAGATCGCATAGAAATTTAACACTTTGAGCGCCATGTGAATTTGTCCAAATAGGAATGAAAATTGCCAAACATTTTGATTAATCGTAATTACCTGTAATGTTTATAAGGTTATATTTCCCTATATAGGGTAACTATATAGGGAAATATAATATTTTTTTTACACAATATATTTGAATTTATATAACCAATGTGAGCGATGCTGGTATTTTTAACGGATGTTTTAGACATTTCTCACAGAGATATTGGAGAGGGTTAAGCTCAAACATTTCTATGTGTGTATGGGTGATTTAGACACCGGGAAGCTTAGGGGAAGTCTCCTAAATCACTTCGCAGACATCGCCCGGTGTGTATGCCCCTTTGGAGAAGTATTATGGCAGATCTTTGTGTATAAGCGATGCAGGAATTGCCAGCACTGGTTATACTGGCAGAGCCATCTATCAGTCATGTGTTTATATATTATGCAATGTCACCGAGCTACTATTCATAGGCATACAGCGAACGCCCATAGATAATAATCAGCTAATACACATATATTTCATATAGTAACCAGTGATTACAATATTTATATGATGAATCAGATAGATCAGCACTGGTCACTCCCATTAGGGAAATGTTTATTACAATCATCCAGTATCCATATAATGTACAGGACGAGAGAGCCAGCAACTGGCTACAGGGGAGGGAGAACAAGCTCAACCCATTTATATAATCCTGGGATTCCTTCATCCGGGTACTGGGAAGTGGGTGTGGCAAATGGAAGGAGGTGTGACCAGTCCCTCTTCCTTAGGAAATATAAAATATATCATTAACTGCACATGGGGATGCCGGCATGGGGGCATTAGGCCCCTTTTATAACTGTGGCAGGGGCATTAAGGCAGGTGATGAAGTGAGATAGTTAAAGGTGATAATGCAGCAGCCATTCAGCTCCTAAATGTCATGGTGCAGACTGTGGGCTGATGTATGAAGCCAGGTGAAGTGATAAAGTTGTAGGTGATAATGCAGCAGCCATTCAGCTCCTAAATGTTATGGTACAGACTGTGGGGCTGATGTATTAAGCCAGGTGAAGTGATAAAGCTTAAGGTGATAATACAGCAGCCAATCAGCTCCTAACTGTCATGGTACAGACTATGAGGCAGATGTATGAAGCCAGGTAAAGTGATAAAGTTGTAGGTGATAATGCACCAGCCAATCAGCTGCTAACTGTCATGGTACAGACTGTGGGGCAGATTTATTATGCCATATGAAGTGATAAAGTTGTAGGTGATAATGCACCAGCCAATCAGCTGCAACTGTAACTGCCATGGTACAGACTGTTGGGCAGATGTACTATGCCAGATGAAGTGATAAAGTTGAAGGTGATAATGCACAAGCCAATCAGCTCCTAACTGTAATGTTACAGGATGGGATTTAAAATGACAGTTATGGCCGGTCACTTCAACAGGCTTAAATAATTCTGCCCCAATATCTCATACTGTAGGTTTACCAAAATAATGAGCTCTTTGAAAAAGATCCCAAAATATATAAAATAGCTCACAAAGCTTTGCACCAATAACAGGTACCGAGGACTTGGGCAACTTCTGTGTATGAGGAGGATTAGGATGAATCATCAACACATAGGGATTCTTACCATGATTCATTATAGAAAATGACCATGTCTCCTCTCCGGCTGCTTCCACTCCCTGCCCTGCACAAGAGATCCCATAGAATTCATACATTCTAGTGTACGCTGAGCACGGTCCTCATCAATCACAACACAATGGGGTTAATTTATTACAAATGACAAATAAATAATATTGTATTGTTTCTTCTCTGTGCACAACTACTACTATATAAGTGATGTAGGTCCATCATATCGTCTATCCAACGTCTTACCTTCCTCGGCCGCCCCAGCCAGTGACCAGCTCCGACACAGTTCATTCCACACTTGTAAGCATTCTCCTTCTAAACTAGTATAACCCCCTGACACTTTAATCCACCATTATCCTGGACCATTGGACTTGATCGATAGAATCCCGCTAAGCTCTTCTTCCCATAGTGATCTGGCAGGAACGCATGCCCCACGTGGCCGCTTACCTTGTGTCTCACATTCTTTTTACCTACAGATGATAGGATAGCTAGCGGCATTAATACGCTTTATTCTGGGGAGATCTCTGATCTGTACAATAGGAATCTGATGCTGATTCATGGCGATCACTGATCTGTAAATTAGGAATCTGATGCTGATTCAGGGAGATCACTGATCTGTACATTGGGGATCTGATGCTAATTCAGGGAGATCTCTGATCTGTACATTAGGAATCTGATGCTAATTCAGGGAGATCTCTGATCTGTACATTAGGAATCTGATGCTAATTCAGGGAGATCTCTGATCTGTACATTAGGAATCCAATGTTAATTCAGGGAGATCTCTGATCTGTACATTAGGAATTCAATGCTAATTCGGGGAGATCACTGATCTGTACATTACGAATCTGATGCTAATTGGTGGAGATCTCTAATCTGTTCTTTCGGAATCCGATGCTGATTCAGGGAGATCTCTGATCTGTACATTAGGGATCTGATGCTGATTCAGGGAGATCTCTGATCTGTACATTAGGAATCTGATGCTGATTCAGGGAGATCTCTGATCTGTACATTAGGAATCCAATGTTAATTCAGGGAGATCTCTGATCTGTACATTAGGAATCCGATGCTGATTCAGGGAGATCTCTGATCTGTACATTAGGGATCTGATGCTGATTCAGGGAGATCTCTGATCTGTACATTAGGAATCTGATGCTGATTCAGGGAGATCTCTGATCTGTACATTAGGAATCCAATGCTATTGTAATTCGTGGAGATCTCTTTAGGAATCCACTGCTAATTTGGGGAGATCTCTGATCTGTACATTAGTAATCTGATGCTAATTGGTGGAGATCTCTAATCTGTTCTTTCGGAATCTGATGCTAATTCAGGGAGATCTCTGATCTATACATTAGGAATCCAATGCTGATTCAGGGAGATCTCTGATCTGTACTGTACATTAGGAATCCAATGCTGATTCAGGGAGATCACTGATCTGTACATTGGGAATTCAATGCTAATTCAGGGAGATCACTAATCTATATGTTAGGAATCTGATGCCAATTCAGGGAGATCTCTGATCTGTACATTGGGGATCTGATGCTGATTCAGGGAGATCTCTGATATGTACATTAGGAATCTGTTGCTAATTCAGGGAGATCTCTGATCTGTAAATTAGGAATCTGATGCTGATTTAGGGAGATCTCTGATCTGTACATTAGGAATCTGATGCTGATTCAGGGAGATCTCTGATATGTACATTAGGAATCCGATGCTGATTCAGGGAGATCTCTGATCTGTAAATTAGGAATCTGATGCTGATTTAGGGAGATATCTGATCTGTACATTAGGAATCTGATGCTAAATCAGGGAGATCGCTGATCTGTACATTAGGGATCTGATGCTGATTCAGGGAGATCTCTGATCTGTACATTAGGAATCTGTTGCTAATTCAGGGAGATCTCTGATCTGTACATTAGGAATCTGATGCTAATTCAGGAAGATCTCTGAACTGTACATTAGGAATCTGATGCTGATTTAGGGAGATATCTGATCTGTACATTAGTAATCTGATGCTGATTCGGGAGATCTCTGATCTGTTCTTTGGGAAATCTTACATATTGGGGTAAGTATATTATGTGTGGTCACCACTACAATCCCTCATAGGAACCCTTTAATGCTTAGATGATGTCGGTCAGACTCTGGATTTATGTACGCTGTGATTATAATTGCTTATTTGTCATATGCAGAACAAACTACATAGATACCATCATGTATTTAGCCATCTAACCATGGTGTCCCCAGCACACAAACAGTTAATACATATTCTTTTTCTGCCTTATCACTGAAGGATCAAACATTTCATCAAACTGACTAGCTTCCCCCCCGGCATTCCTGGCACAATAAACATCATTAATTATCCTAATTATCGCTAGGGATGCACTGTTACTCATTACAGAGAGAAAACATCGTCTCACCCAGGAGATTTTATACAAACAATGTAATTCTTATATTAATGACACAGAGCAAATATAACACAACAGTAAACGAGGGAATTCTCTGACAATTTAATTACTCACATGTGGAATTATCTTGTCTGAGTCAGGTGTTACAGGTTCAATGATCTGTCAGAAGATTCACTGGCAGTGATGACTAGCAGACACAACTACACAACTACAAAATGTATTCACTGTCACTCACACAATGACCAACTATAGGAGTACTGCATGTTCTATGGAATGGATAGGAACGCAAAGTGATAAACCCAAACTAAACACAGAGGGGGAAATTTACTAAAGGAAATTTGTAAAAAAAAAAATAGGTGTATTTGTATCCCGAAATACACTTATTTTTGACATTTACTATCCCGAAAATACGGCAATTCGTATTCGTATTGATGTGCTATCAATACGAATACGAATTGCCGTATTTTCGGGATAGTAAATGTCAAAAATAAGTGTATTTATGGATACAAATACACCTATTTTTTTACAAATTTCCTTTAGTAAATTTCCCCCAATGTAATAGGATGAGAGATTCAGAAAGTGAGAGATTTGGTAAGAAATATCCAGTTTTTTTAAGTGGCAATCATTTACACTGAAAAATAGTTTGAATTTGCTATGTAAATGATTGCCGCTTTAAAAAAAACCTGGAGATTTCTTACCAAATGTCTCACATTCTGAATCTCTCATCCTATTACATTTCACCCAGAATGTCATTAGAAAAGTGTTTATACCAAAGTAATATTTATTATCATGTATTGATCCATCACCAATAGATAATGTCTCCATTGAGCACATACAGTAGGATGAGGCTGCAGGGATGGTGGCTCAATGGTAGAAGTCAGTTAATTGGTTGGTGTGATGCTTCCTGGTTATAATACAGAGAAGAATGTAATACTCAGGTAATCAGGGTGGCTGTCAATTTCTCCTTAAGACTCCACCAGCGAAGGCACACTGTGACAGGGAGACACGTGTAGGTGTATGTCCCCTATTTGCAGACACAAAAATAACCTGTTCAATGTAATGTTATTGGTTCAAAATGGCAACAGATATAAACTGAAACAAGACGTCCTTCCACGAAAGGCTCCAACTTCAGGATGTGCAATTCAATTGTGTAACAAATACAAAATAGTATCACACACACTAGAATCTAAAGCAGTCATTTGTACAACAAATATGGAACAGTATCACACACTTAGCATATCACAGGTAAATTGCATAACCACAAACTAAGCTTTTTGTGTACAAACAGTTCAACACCTACAGGCTACAGTAATATTCAAGGTGACCCAGCATAAACTAGAGAACCCAGTCCATGCTGGTTAACATAGTACTTGTAGTGCACCGGCTAAAGCAATACAATAATTAAGCCTGAAAGAATAACACAGTTGGGCACACAAGAGTTACTTGTAGACTGTGATAAGACAAGATGGAACGATTATATGCCTTAGAACAAGGGTGTAAGGGATAATGGTGCTGCGTGTAGTGTGGCTGTGGGCAATAAGATTACTCACTACTGTTAGTGTCTGCATATAGCTTTTGTGTGGAAGAAAAGAAAGAAGTGGGAGGCCTTCAAGACATTGTTTTGGGGCTCAGTCACCCCGAGTTACACTCCTGCTCTAGAGTTTCAATGCATGAAAAAAAATGAATGAAATATAAAAATACGATAACGTTACCATGTCCCCGTACTCTATGTGTAGGCTCAGTTCATCTATTTGAAAAGACTCAGATTTTCTCAAAATGGGAGTTTGAGTTTTCCAATCTCAGCACTTGTAGCATAGGTTGAAGACCATCATTGACCACGACCAACCTGAGCTCTTCATTATTAACATTCCTTTGGATTTATAGTGCGTCACTATGCTCCATAGCACAGGACAGTGTTAAAAATAGTTACAGAATATTTCTATACTGTACAAGGTATAAATGAAAATAAAAAAAAAACTGGTAGGGAGGGTCCTGCTCACAAGAAAGCTTCCATGCTGATTGGGCAGTGGCAGAGCATGTGGGTGGTGAATCAGATGCAAAAATATAGTTTGGGCCCCTCTCCTCCACGCCAAACCAAGATCACAGTGTGGCAATGGGTGACATGGAGAGGCAGAGGATGACAGGGAGAGGCAGTGGGGAGGCAGAGGGGACAGGGAGAGGCAGAGGGTGATGGAGAGGCAGAGGGTGACTGGTATAGGCAGGGGTAGGCATAGAGTAAAAGGGAGAGGCAAAGGGTGATAGGGAGAGGCAGAGGGTGACAAGGAGAGGTAGTGGGGAGACAGAAACTGACAGGGAGAGGCAGAGGGTGACATAGAGAGGCAGAGTGTGACAGAGAGAGGTGTTGGGTGACATGGAGAGGCAGTGGGAGGCAGAGTGTGACAATGAGAGGCAGAGGGTTACAGGGAGGGGCAGTGGGAGGCAGAGTTTGACAGGCAGAGGCAGAGGGTAACATGGAGAGGCAGAAGGTGACAGGGAGCAACAGAGGTAGGCAAAGGGTGAAAGGGAGAGGCAGAGGGTGACAGCGAGAGGCAGAGGTTAACAGGGAGAGGCAGAGGGTGACAAGGAGAGGCAGAGGGAGCAGAGTGTGACAGGGAGAGACAGAGGGTGACAGGAAATGGTAGTGGGAGGCAGAGGGTGGCAGGGAGAGGCAGATGATGACAGGGAGAGGCAGATCATGACAGGGAGAGGCAGAGGTGACAGGGAGATGAAGAGGTGACAGGGAGAGTCAGAGGGGGTACCTTTGTAGTTTCATGGCGGCAGCTTACGCTACATTTGAAGCTACGCTAATAGTGTAGCCCAATGGCTGCCTTACTTGTGTACTTTCACGGTGGCAGCCTAAGCTACGTTATCAGCTTAGCCCAACGGCTGCCTTACTACTGTAGTTTCACAGCGGCAGCCTAAGCTACGTTATCAGCGTAGGCTGCCGCCGTGAAACTACACAAGTAGCTACCGTACTGTTTCTGGGAACTGCATCTCTGTCCCCGGTGTCCTTGGCAAGCCTAGTCAGCGCCTTTCTAACACTGCCGGCGCCAGCATGATCCCCT